>NW_020622270.1:1089535-1452714 GCF_003573695.1 Papaver somniferum | reverse complement strand
ATAAAAAAAAAAAAAAAAAAAAAAAAAAACAGGTTAGGGTTTCTTCAAATCAAGATCTCTGTTCTGTTTATTGTATTAAGGTTTTCGAATTTTTCTGTTTTAATTTCAGTTTGTGAAAAGATTCAGTAGCTAACCATGTCTCCAGCATCTAAAGGTAATTTTGTAGACTTCAGGTTCTTGTTACTTTGTTCTCTCTGGTTTAGACGTCCTTTAAGGCAATTTATGAATTTACAATTCATAATTGCTGCAATTAATTTTAGTTTTTCAATTGATATTTTATTATTTATTGGATTGTACTGAATTTTAGGCTGATAAAGATCAAGTAGTGAATTGGGTTATGTCTTTTCAAGCACATCCAAAAAGTGGAGATGATTTGGAGAACGGTATGATATATTTTTGTCTAGTTCGTAAATTGTACGTGTTTTAGCTTGTTGATCTTAGAATTGATGTTTCCAGGGTGCTATTACTGATTCGTTCTGGGACGTCGCAGTTTCCAGCAAATGATTGCCGGGTATGTGCAGTTTAGGATATTCTATTAGGCCCTGTAGATTGTTTGTAACGAATTTATTGGTTACTCCTATAGATTGTTTGTTAACGAATTTATTGGTTACTCCAAGGAAATTCAAGTTGATTGTTTAGGGATGTATCGATTCGATTTTTTAGGGATGTATAGTTGGTGTGTTTTCTTTGATTTGGTTACTTTAGTGTGGATTGGATTGATACATATGATTTGTATGGTTGTGCTTTGGGAGTTTTCTTGTTGTTTTTAATATACTTGAATGTGCAGTCAATTTGTGTGTGCAGGATTTGAGTAGTAGTGGAAGTCACTTGGCTAGTACATATGGTGGATTAGCAATTTTGAAGCTAGTTGGGGATGACTTGGAAATTATTGATACTGAATCTATGTTAATCACGATGAAACATCTTTAGCAACCTGATGGGAGGTACACTATTATTTGTTTCGTGGTCTAGAATTTTATGTATGTGAATGTCATGTTTTGTGATATTAGTGGATGGATTAGCAAATATATAGTCTATGATTTTATATACTCAATGGAGATGATAACCATGTTTTGTCTTTGTTGCAGTTTTATACTGTTCATACTAGTGCAAGAGAAGGACCTCCAATTTGTATATGGGCTGGTAAGGAATTAACTGGAGTTACTATGAGTATCAATTGTCCAAGTGTTTTATCATTTTTAGATCTTCTATTTTTGCTATATGACTGGAGTCTTTGATATGTTTCAGCTGCGTTAACTTCTTTGTTGAGCGAATGAATGACAGTATTTCGTTTCACTATCACTCAATTGATGGCGAGCTCAACTCACTGCATTACTACTTGCATTTCCAGAAGATATAATCTTTGAGAATTGAGATTTTGGCAAGGCTGAAAACGAATGCATCTTAGCTGCTTAGGCCATTGTTTAAAGTACTTATATATGTGTTGTTTCACTTCTTCGAATTGGTGTGAATTTCACTAATTATTAAAGACATGAGTAAGTAACTAATTAGTTATGTTAGGGTTAGTCGTTTGGATACATATGGTGGTGGCAGCATGACTCTTTTACAAGTAACAACAAACTCTTAGAAGAATCTCCCTTCAGATACATTTTATTTACAGGAGAGTCATATTCCCGCCAAGTTAGAGCATCCCAATAGATATTTTGTAGTTGAATTGTTAAAAGTTGGATCTGCAGTAATAGGTTGTCAAGTGGTTCATGAATTTGTTTATCTGCCATGGTAGCTTGTTTCTTAGTGTGTGGATTGCCTCTAAAAGGGATGATTCTTGGTCAGATAGGGGTGGACAACTGTATTTTTTGGCTGGGGATATTTTTTCAAAGGGTTCGCTACCATTTTTTGGTTGTTTGTATTGGGTTGTGCTTATCATTTGCTTTAATGTTGATGTTTCCAGTTATCCTATGGTATTGTTGACTACTTCGATGGTAGATGTGCTGCCCTCGCTATTATAACTCACAATGGGAGACATTTGTGAGTAGAATCCTTCTACTTTTGATTTCCTTTCTCGTTCCTATGTCATACATCTAACTCTGCTCATATACAGGTCTGGGCAGCCTATCAAAGTTAATTGGGCGTATGAGGACACCTCAGGTTATATGCTTTTTAAGTGTTTGCGAACAATCGTTGTTGAAAGCTTAAAACCTAAGTCTGGCCAGTAGAGTTATGTATTTGCAGTGCTCATGGTGTAGCGAACCAATCTATTAGCCTTTGAGCGACAAATGCAAATGAGCAAAGATGGAAAGTGGAAAAGTTAATGGGGGAGTGAGTGTAAGATTGCTGAAGTGTTTTTCAGATGGTGAAGCCGGATGATGTCAATGAGAACAAGTAAGGAAATACTAGCTTGCAATGTTAAATTTATAAATGATGAAAGTAATCTAAAACATAGGTATCTACAAGATTTGAGCTTACACTGTCTAATTTCGATATGTGAAAGCTTATGAAAACATAGGTATCTAGAAGAATTGAACTATCCATGATTCCATATATATATGCTGTATGATTTCAGGAAGACTATCTTTTTATTTATTGATATATGTAGAGTTTTGCTTTGGTACTCCATTTTTGATCCTTCAGGGGCGTATAATTTGTATGTTTCAGTGTATTGGTCAAAATTATGGCCTGAAAATGTTGCAGGGAACCCTTGACTAGGTCAAACAACGGTTGGCTTGACCTTTTTCTTCTGTTGCAAAGTTTAGCAACGGCTTATAGTAGTTGCTCAATTTAGAACCAGAATAATAAAACCGGGTCCGGCTAAGATTAGTCGTTCTAAATTTGTTTGGTTCTAAATTTCGCATCTGCTTGGAGCTGTTGCAACAAGAATATAGCAACAGCAATAAACTGTTGCTAAACCTGTTCGCAACGGCTGTAGAGGTTGCAAAGGCAAGAAAAAACAGTTGGCCGAAAAGAAAATCGTTGCAAAAAATTTGCTCAACGGATAAAGATCCGTTGCAAAATGTGCAACCCAAACTTTCGCAACGGTTTCTGCTGTTGCAAGTTCGTTTTGCAACACCTGGTAGCCGTTGCTAATCCCGAGAAAGGGTGTAGTGATAAATTTAGCTCGAAATATCAAATGTGTATAATGTAAAAGTCTATATAGTTATACGACTTAGTTTCAATATGAGATAAAATAAAATAGACTTCTGAGTGATATATAAGTTTTAGTCTCCACATAGCTTTTGTTGATGAAGTTCCTCCAAGCTCACCTCAGTAGATCTTCGTCTTCAATCGATGAACGCCGTGAAGTCTAAAGCTCAACTATACATTCTATATTAATCCGAGACATAGCTATAAGTAGACTAGAAATCAAGACATATAGTTTTGATCACATAAACTTGACAAACAAGATTGAGATAGCAACGCTTGCGAGTTCGAACGAGCAGTGCTATAATAATCTCCCCGTTTGTCAATTATAGTGAAAAACTATCAATACATATGGATTAAAAAATAAATAATCTTTGTAGCTTCTCATCCAACATGCTTGATTTCCTTGGTTATTCAACATTCCTTGAATTCTTCGTCACTGCAAGTACTCTAGTGATTTTGAATGTGTTCCACTCAGCATCATAGTTGTTGAAGATTCGTAGCCATAACAATAAGAAAACAGGTGTTCTCAATTATTATTATACAGTGTCATAGTATTATTACACAACATCAAAGTTCAATTATATCACAACTTTGACAATAATACTACGGTGATATGTATCACTCCCCCTTAGTCAATACTTTATTTCACAGCGAAAACCACTCCCCCTTACATAATGATCCGTAAACCATATGTATATAGTGTGAACTACAAAATAATTCTCATCCTTTTTGTCAATATAAATTGGCAAATGTACGAAAACTAGCGGGATCATAATGAAATTCTCAAAGAGATTATTCATAACTAAAAGAGAACATATCAACTTTGTTTGGATGATTTCACATAGTCGAAACTTAGTATATTCATCAAGGATTTTATAAAGATACAAGATAACTCCTACAATATTCCGCAGTCGCACTCCTCACAAAGAATTGGCAATTAAGCAAAAGTTCAATTAAGAACTCTCCCCCATAATATTTCATTCCGAATGAACAACAAGAGCAACCTTACTCTTACGAGAAAAGAAGGATTTCTTTGCACATTAACAAATCACATGAAACATGAATATGTATCCAGAAAACTCAAATAAATTAAACACAGGAGAACCTTAATGATTAATTTAATTGTAAATGCTCAACATAAGAAAACTTACGGAGTCATACGGTACTTTCACATAGAAGTGGATCAGGGAAAGATCAATACTGCGGAATATTCAAAAAGTTCATTCTATCTTTTATCAATATTTGCATAACGACATAAAAGACTTAACTTTTGACATATATGGGACAATCATAGTTCGCGGACGTAAACATACATATCCCATAATTATTTTGCAATATATAAATCCATAAAGATTATACTGCAAAATTATCTTCCAAATAACTTAGAATTTAAATAAATAAATCTAAAACATTGCAAGATGAAAATCATTGGCAATATCTATGTGTAATCACAATACTTGTTATTCGAAACCCTAATTATCCTTCTTAAAAACATAAGAATAAATTATCATAAGAAGTTTCCTAGACACTAAGATTCTCGAAAAATTCTTTATCGTTCCCGAACTCCTTTTTGTCAATAGACATTGCAACATAAGGTTCATGAAGAAAGGAGTCAATTCCATCAAACCTTATAGACTGATATCGAACCAGGGTCTTCTAAATTTCAAGAGTTCTTAGAGAAATAGCCTTTATTTGTTGAATCTCCTTCCTTTTTTCTCCAACTCTTCAAGTACACCAGAAAACTTCTGAAGATTTGAGGGGATATCCCTTAGTTTCTTCATATTCTTCCTAGTTCTATTCAAAGTTGTAGAGGAAAGAGATTTTTTTCCTTCATGATTGATGGCTTAACAATCATATTAACATATTTTCTATCAGAAGATATAATGCTTGGAGTCTCCATTCAAATATGGAATTGTGAGAAAGATACACAATTCAAGCTCTATAAGCAATCTTGTGATAAAAAGAGTTTTCAAGGAAGGAAAGAGGAATGTGGTTATGGGACCTTAACACAGAGTAATA
Organism: Papaver somniferum; assembly: GCF_003573695.1. NCBI lineage: Eukaryota > Viridiplantae > Streptophyta > Magnoliopsida > Ranunculales > Papaveraceae > Papaver > Papaver somniferum. Next base: position 1,447,593 of record NW_020622270.1, on the reverse strand, counting down.
AGGATTCACGTACACACAACTTTCAACCCTTAAAAAGTTAAAATTGTCGATTTTAACATTCTTTTAATGATCAAACAGGGAAAACTCGATTTTAACCCTTTGTGGATTATCCCATTTTGACAGAATATTCATCACTAATATATCGGGAGATAATCTCGTGGATTTTCCAGGTAGATAGAGAAATGCGGTGGACCCCACCACTAAAAACTGTCGCGTGCTAAACTCCCAGTGGGATCCATGCGGTGGATCCCATGGATTATCTTCGTGTATGTGTGGAATTACTTTTTCTAAACCAATTGAAGGACGTGATAAAACAGAGTTGGCAGTCGTCACAATGGTTATATAAGTTTCAGTGCAGGGCCATACTTTCCCTCTTAATGCAATGCCATTAGTCTTTTCTAGCTATTCATGTTTCTATCGTGATCACCAAGGGTACTTGAACCTCCTTAACTAGTCTCTTGTCTCTGTAGTGAACTCGGCTTAGTTCATACTAGCTTGCCTCAGCTTATTTTTGGAACACGGGTGTTTTGAGGGACGTAAATACTAAACTACCTTTTAAGTTATAATAAAAATCTATGCATTCGTTGATAAGGTAAATGACCCTGCTAACACTGCTTTTAATATGAATTCCATACTAATATTCATGCCGGCATGGAAACATGTTTGAAGACCATGTCGGTACATCGTGCCGGTATTGTTTCCACATTTTTGGTTTATGCCGGAACACACTTGCTGACATGCACGATATGAAAACAACAATGTCTACATCTAAGCGAAAAAATTTAAGTTTCTGACCAAACTGAAATGTGTACCTGCATGATCGATACATATTTGTAAGTACCTATTTTCTGTACATTTTTTTCAAATTGCTGGCATGATTAGTTTTACATATACAATGCCGGAGAAACATTTAAATTCGGAGGATAATGTTTGTCGGATTGTGAGAGTATGAATGCGATGCCGAATGGATACCTGTCGGCATGGTATTCATACTCTAACCATGCTGGCACTGAGTTTTTTCAGGTGTAACAGAGTCGAATTCAATGAGGGAAAAAAATCAAATTTCAAGACATTAATACATATACCCGAGTATTTGGAGTACTTGTATGTTAAGCTTGTTTACTTTCTTGGTTTGGTTCTTCACAAAAATCTTCATCCACGTAAATACCGATTGTAATTGTGAGTTGTTAGCTAATTATTAACTCAACTGAACACAATTAACTACCAAATATGATTAGGAGGGAAAGGAATTACATAAATTATATAGATAGGGGTGATTCTGAATTACTATTTAAATCATTATTTTGTCAGTCTCATATCCTCCAATTATTTTGTATATACCCCAATTTCGCATTATGTATTTAAGTATTTTTGTTATTTTTGAACGCGCGATTGGGGATATAAAAAATAATTGAGGGATATAGGAAAAGGACAAAAACGAGATCTAAATATCAAATCAGAGTCACCCATTATCTAAGTATTTTACCTAATAGCTAATCTACCCCTCACTAATCAGGTTTAATGTTTAATTATAATTAGGAAAAATCTTAAGTATTTGTTAAATGATTAGTGTGTATATTTTTATTTGTATTTGGGTGGGTGAGGTGAGAGTAGAAGGAGGGAAAAAGTATTTGAAATGGAACTTTTTTTGGTGAAAATGGAGGATGATTGTGAAGAGAGAATTGCTGCTAAGAGGTTGAAAATTTGATTTTTTTTTCTTTGAATCCACCATTTTTGCAGCTGAAAAAGATCGGTGCCGGCATGGACGTGGTATAAATACAATGCCGGAAGCGTCCATACCGGTATGGTATTCCCATGTCCATTCCGGCACCGAGCTTATCCCCCATTTTGAAATTCAAGTCGGCATAGTATTCCACCCAAAAACTATGTCGGTACGCTATGCAGGGGGTCTTGGGGGAGGGGGTCCGACCTATTCCATTTTGATTTTTTTTCTTCTGGTTTTAACCAGTCTTCCGGCACAGTTAATTAACTCTCGAGCATGCCGGTACTGCTACCGGCATAGTATGTTGCTTAAATTTGTCTGTCAGCACATGATGTAAAGTATCCAGGAAACTTAAAACTTTTTCACTTGACTACCAGCAAGATTTCTATCGAGCATGCCGACATTTAGTTACGGCATTGAATGTTAGTTACCAAGCATGACGACACCGTTTTCTGGCATGGTCTTCATCAATTCCGGCATGGTCTTCATCACTTCTGGTGATGTAAAAAAAATAATCTGACATGGTCTTCATCACTACCGGTATGGTTTTCATCACTTCCGTCATGCCTTCATCACTACCGGCATGGTCTTCATCAATTTTGGCATGGTCTTCATCACTTCTGAATGTAAAAAAAGAAAGAAATCGTTTTCAAAGTGAGGAGCCGATAGAGAAGGAGAAGAGAATTTGAATGAGAATGAGGAAAATTTAGAATTTGAAAGGGAGTGGGGAATATTTGGGTTTCAAAACCCTAACCTCAAATAAATTAATAAGAAGTGAAGATGGAAATGGGGATATGATTTTGTTTTTTTATTTTAAGTTTTTACATTTTTATTTTGAGGGAAGGGTATTTTAGTATTTCCCCCCAAGAAAACATCCCTTAACAAACACTATTAGTTGGGGGAAGTAATTTATATCCTCCAGTTGTTTTTTATATCCCCAATCACGCGTTCTTATTTTATTTTACCAACTTTTTATTTTCATCTTTTGACTTGGTCATCCAGATTAATCCACTTCGCCGCACCGACCAATTCAGGGTTGTCACTAATATTTTAGGGCTTGGGGAGAGCTTTCGGAAAACGACCTTTTTTTCCTTCTGATAAACACGAATAAACATAAATGACTAATGAAAATATAACAATTATATTTATGCATGAAAATACAGTAAAAGTCTAATAAGAGATCAAAATAAAAAAAGTAAAAAAAACAAAAATTAGTCGAAAGAGTACTATGCTGGGTAACACCATTTTAGAAAAAAATAACGACCTAAGGCCGATCATTCTTTTTTCTAGCATTCTTATCTTTCTTTTCGCTACAAAAAATATAACCAAATTACCACACAAGTTCCACAATGTCCGAAAAATATTGAATTTTGTAAGTTATAATAGCTTTGATTTTGTGATATCTTTGTAATCTAATAAATTAGAGAGGAAAACTTTTGAGGGTCGATAGAAAAACCTTTCAAACCTGGGCGGAGCAATAAAAAAATCTGACTTAACAAAAAAAGAGAAATTGATATATTATAAACAAAGTTGAAAAATTACATGTAAAGAAATTAAGAAGTTAAACCTTGCGGTTCCGCCAAAATTTATTAAATAGCAATTTCTTAAACAAAGATAAAAACTTCAATGTTAATTACATTAAGAATCAATTAACGTTTACTTCATTTGGAGTCCAACTTTGTGCACCCTTCTAAAATCGGGATGCACACTACGTCTCTCCTAATTAGTCTTAATATGTGCAAAACTGCTTATCTTTTTCTTCTTTCTTTTTTCTTCTTTCTTTTTTTAATTTGAAAAATAAAATAAAACACATATAAATCTGTTTCTCAATTTTCTTAATCTCTCCCAAACTTCAATTGAAATCTCCAGCAGAGAACCTCTATATCTTTGTCTACAATTAGGATAGCCTAATTTATTCGAAGATTGAGGAATTATTATAGTTAGTCAGAAAAATCAAAACTAAAACAATCATCACGTTTAGAAACTTGAGAAGATTAGAGTATTTCAGATCCCTCAAAATTGTGCATCCCTGTCTCGTTCAATCAAATCTCCATCACTTAAATTGGGGCTTAATTAGAAAGGGTGTTTGTTTTTTCTTTTGATTTCTAGAGATGGTAGTATCTCTGCGAACACAAAAATTGTTGTGGATGGAATAGTGAAAAAAATGGAAGCTTTCGGCAACCATTAATGGCCGAAAACAATGTACAGTAAAGGAAATAGAGGATTGTAGCTTTAGGAAAGAGAGAATGCAAACACACAAGATACTTGCAACCTTTATTCTTTCCGTTGCGAGCAATGTTGTCCCGCACCCATTTTACGGGTAGCTATCCCGCTCAAGCGGCTTCTTTAACGTTAGATCACGCTAAAAACCAGATCTAACAGTCTTGAACCCTTAAGGGAAAAATGCTGCGTCCTTTCCTGAAAGTGGTGGGTCCTTTCTTGAATGCGAATCTAACCGTTAATTTGATCATCTAACGGTAAAGAAGCCCGCTTGAGCAGGAAAGGATTTCTGGTTTAGGGTTAGATTATCAAATTAATAATAGTAAAAAGCGGGCTAACACAAGATACTTGCAACCTTTATTCTTTCTGTTGTCAAAACAGTTTAGGGTTTTTTTCTTTCTTTTCTCAATAATTGTTCATCTAAACTTTATCTACACTAATTTTATTTCAAAAACCCATCTCTGCAAATACCAGATGTTTAAAAAAAGGTATAAAACTCAATATTTCTATCACTAATAATCAGAAATTCACATCCGTGAGTGATGTACAAACTCTATCAACATAGTCTACAAGATTTAAGATTAACAATTAGTGACTGTTTATAACACGACCTGGAGAAGGGAAACAAAGAAAGACGGAAAGTGAAAAAGAATTAAAAGAGAGAGAATCATACGCTTAATTTGTGTTCAAACAAAAATTTATATTAGAAAATAAAATAACAAACTCGGTATTTCACCGCAAATTCCTCCAATACCGAGGAATGTGCACCCCGATTTGAGAGGGTGCACAAAGTTGGACTCCTTTATTTGCTATGTTTAATGATAAAAAAAATTGGGTCCTTCCATTTTTTGGGAGTAGGCGGTCGACCATATGGCCTTATGTAAAAAGCGTCACTGCTAACCATTATATATAGTAAAAATTATTGTCACAACGATTTTTCAAATGTTTCACTGTCAAATCCATCATTCAAAAAGTTCACGGACACCCCCAGTTATCTAGAAAAAATTATTACGAGATCCATTTTTATAAAATTAGAAAAGATACGGAGAGAGGGAGAATAAAAGAAGAAGAAGAAGAAGCTGTTGATTTTGTTTCAAAATTGATATCCTCTCCAAGTTCCATCAATTTTTACTCTTTATTCTTACTAATTTTTCTCTTCTTCGTCAATTCAGTTCAGTCTGATTAGATTGTCTATTTTTAGGTTTTAGTTTTGAATTGGAATTTTCGATTTTAGGCTTTAGATCTCAATTATGATTGGAGAAAATTTAAACAAGCAGCAACAAAGGAATCGATCATATGGTCTTCCAAAAATGAGTAGGATCTTTTAATCATGTATAAAAAAAAACAAATTTTTCTTCATACCCACGTCAAAAGCACCTTTTACATGATTGATATGAATAAGAATTACCCGTATGTTATTTTCTTTGAAAAGTTGAATTATAATCGATATTTTGATGTAGTGTTATTAAGTATCCCTTGTCCAAATTTTTAATTTAAATCGTTCTTAATTAGTTAGAAAGTAGTAAAAAAATAAATTTGTATTTATAAAACGGGATACCCGGTTTTGGTGGCTTATGGGCTTGCTTGTATGTTGCATTTCAAGGAATGATGCAGCTGAGTAATTGATGGTAGAACTCTGAAGTGGTGACATGGTGAATAAATATGAAATGCCGATAAAATTGTAAAAATGAAATCTGAAATGTGTGATGTTGGTGGTACTGAGGAGCAAAAATTTATGTTGTTGTTGGATGGGTAGTGTTGCTGCAGAGAAGTGCAGCTAAGATTGGAAAGCTACATAAACGGATAAAAAAATTGAGTTGAATGGTTGAGGTGCTCTAGTTGTTTGCAGCAGCAGGTTTAAGAGTGGTTGAGTGTTGGAGCTGGTGTTGGTAATGAATTTGGGTTGTAAACAGGTTGTATTTTTGTAATGCGTACATGTTTGTACACCGATGTAAACTAAGTTTTTTAAAAGTGAGAATTATATAGTCATATGGGTACTCTTTTTGTAGCTCTCAGAAAGAACTTTCCGAATATATAAAGTTTGCGAATTTTGGACAAATGGTTAGAAAGATAAATTGATTTTAATTTTTTTTATATTATTTAAAACTGGTGACATCATCATGAGTCACTTTGGACTAAACTGCAAATATTTGGACTAAATTGTAAACCAGAAAGGATATTTATGTACTTTCCATGAAAATGGACTAATTTGTACCTAGTTAAATGGGTTAGGACTAACTAGTATATTTGGATGGGATTTTGGACTAAACCGTAAATTGACGTTTAGTCCCAAAGTTAGTGGGCTTTGGACAATATAGTCATGTCCCTTCAAGACTAGTACTAGGAGATCCAAATTTACCAAATCATGAACGAGTTAATCCATAAGCAAACGATTTAGTCCAAAAACGCTTCTTTTGTATGACAAAAGTGCCCACTCATACGTTATACGATTCGTTGGTAGTCAAATTTCTATTCTTCATTTTCATTTCATGGAATCAGGGAGCGAAGAGAAAATTGAGAAATCTAATCTCATCGTGTCAACGGAAGTTCAATCTCGAAACCTAAATATGATAATCAAACAACCACTCAGTTCAGCTTGAAAGATTAAATCGGCATCATCAACTCATCCTCCTGAAGATTAACTTAAAATTGAGAGGAAAAAGTTGATGAGATTTAGTTTATGCATATGCGGTTTGAAAGATAAGTTGAATTTATTCTTATTATTTGATATGATCATCACTGTTTGATTTATCGATTTTGAAATCGATCTCAGTTTTATTTTATTGGTTTCAAATCCCTAATTACTTCAAGTTAGTACCAGATCAATGATAAAAAATTTGTATGGATCAGATATAAAGGAGATGATACAAAACTTTTGCATGTGACAATTACTTTTCATTTGATCTATTTTTGTTATTGATATCAATTATAGTTGCTTAAGCGAGATAATTCATGGAAAAATAATAATCTATTTTCGTAAAATTCGTTTTCATAAGAATTCATCCAAGAAACTTCTCATAGATTTCTAAATTTTGCTTTATTAATATCTCCTAACTATGCAATTTTCGAATTGTATTTGTAGAAACCTGGAGCGATTGTTATCAAGCGATATGACAGTTTCAGTGGATAACAGTATGACTATGAAAAAAGAGATCTTTATACCCAAAGAAATAGGAAACGTTGGGATGTCTCAGGCATTTTTTCAATTAAAAACATCATTCAGCTTATCTCCCTCAGTAATATGGTTTTTGCATATTATTTGATATGAAATTTGTCCTATTTAGTTGATGTTAAATGTGATGTTTCCTTTGATTGTTTTGACAGTGGAATAATAAGACTTATGTACTCCTATTTCATGTAGGTGAACATGTTACCAAACGAGGATTACTATGAAGGATTTTTCTTGACGTTCTCCATCCGTAAGAATTTTCATTTGTATTCTAACTTGTAACGATGATAAATTAAAGCTTAATGGTGATGTAACTATACATAACTAAGGAAATGCTTGGTTAAATTCGTTTATAGTTGAAATATATTTACCTTGTAAAATTTCTCCTTACCATTACTTTAAACTACTGTGGATCGTTATACGTCCTTCTAGACAGATTGGAAATGCTCGAATAGAAATGTAGTATCGAGCGAGTAGGTTCTAAACAATCACTAAGTGATGGCTGCATAAACTATAACTAGGGTGTAAAATTTGGTGCACATGTGAAAAAATGACTCCATAAGCTTATTCTTTCTTAAGTAACTAGGGTGTACAAATTGGTGCATATGGAAAAAAGATTGACTTGATAATCTTATGCTGCATTGATGCTTCCTTTTAGATTTATTTACAAATTTGAATTATATATTTATGATTCGTAGGCATCAAATCTTATTAACATAAACCCGCTTGGGTTGGTCTTGTTGTATTCCTTATTTTGCTAATTAACCATTTTAACTTGAAATTATTGGAAAAAATACTTGTGATCCAAGTCATTGGCATGAATTTGGTTTTGAGGATTTATAAAGTATACTGCATCATGACGAACGTGGCTTGTTGGAGACCTTGTGATGAGTCTAGTTCTGAGAAGGGAGTTGCAGTCAATCTTGGGAGAACTGAGATTGACCTTAACAGTTCCTACTCACTACCATTTCGTAGTATGTTTTTTCAGGTTGTTGTTGCAGACAAAAAGGTAATAAATTTTTCTGTTAAATGTGAGTTTGACTAAAGAAGTTTCTAAAGACGATCCTGAATTCACTTATGAACTCTCTTAAAATAAAATCTCTTGTCGCCGAGATAAATAAGGTCCACTTAACTATTAATTTGTATTGTTTATTATGCCTTCGTAGTTGTATATTACATCTTAAACACTCTTTTTATCGGCATCTAAGATGACATATGCTGAAATATGTATCGAAAATGTCCCTTTTAAATTATTTCTCCTTCACGTCTATGCAACTTTATGACCATTTACTTGGTCAATTTGGGGGAGAATATACAAATTCGAATATATCAGTATATACTTTACTTAGGTTTGAACTTTACGCCAGGAGTCTATTTTATCTTTTGTACTTTGACGTTTTAACTTTAACAAATTTATCCATTATGCCGTTTAAAATCATTCTAGCCTATTTCTTATGATTAACGTTTTATTATGCCTGATAAATGAATCCTAAGCGCAGATTCGGTCGGTGGCTATTAGGTAGCTCATTCTGTTTAGTTGTTGTAATTGTTAAGTGAAGACAATGCTTAATAATTTTAGGTTATACAAGAAATAAAACTTAATGAATTATGATACCTTACTGGCTTTTCTTGGTTGTTAAAGATTTATATTCTCTTACCTACTCATGAATGTTTGATCAACTTGGTGTACATAATTGTACACAGATGTAGTTTTTACAGTAGTAAGAAAGGGTTTGATTCTCGGATTTGTGAAGTTATTGATTTTAGACTTAAATAAAATTAATTTTGCAAATAAAAGAAAAGATAATGACAAGATTGAGAGACACTGGGACTCGGGATTCCACCAAAATTCATGTTCATGTGGTTCGGATATCAATTCTTAGACAATTATAGCTCCAAAAATAACAATTATTGACTATGAATTTTTGCCAAGGTAGATTTTGTAAAACATTAATTTTAAACTGTAAGCATGGACTATAAAAACACTTAAGCTAAGCATAACCCATCAAACTAAATCACAACTAATTAATAAAAATCATGATCCAATTTAAATTAGTGCAAAAAGTCATAACAAGAATCGATGGAATTACCACAGTGACGAAAACTGGCTTCCTCCATTGTACCAGTGATGGGGTTTAGCTCCTCATATCAAAACAGGTTCAAAATAATAAATCATAGCTCAAAAGGTGTTTTTATTGAAGAGAATATATAACACAGCAGATCTGCAACGATATATAGATGTTACAGAAATCACCGTTACAATTGGTGTTGCAATACTGAAGATGTGCGTTACTAACAACTGTTACAGGATCAGAAATTTAGACCCTAGAATACGACTGTCCTGCACAGCTTAGTGTTCTTCATCTTAGGGTTCTTGAGAACGACACTTTTATATGTCCTCCGCAACTCTTCTTATTCCTCTTCTCTGCTGCTGCCGCAACTCCACCTGTTGCGTGATTCTCTGCCTCTAAACCTACCCCAAACTCTCGATAGACCTTCCAGGGACTCAAAACACACTATTTATACACCACAAAATAAATCTTCGCCGTTTCTTTCTTGCCAAGCACGAGATATCTTTCCCTCTTTATCTCTTCTACGCGTCTTCTGTCCGGAATTATTTCCTACTCTTTCCAACTAAGATAGAGTTAAATATAGCAGAGAATATTCCCTTCACGCAACTGCCAAATCCATCAAACAATTCTCAGTAATATTCTCCACCACTGATTTACTGAGATTCCTAGTATACCTCCGTTATTTTCAACTTTGCAGCACGTACCAACCCTGTTCTGATGTAACAGATCATAACCCATCCATATCCAATAGAAAGTCCACGAAAACATGGTCTCAATGCTTCCCATAAAATCACGCAGAAACCGGTTAATATTATCCTCTTCCTGTTTCTTCAAAACTCGATTAGCTAGCCCAACTCTGTTGATTTAAAGGCCTACTGAAACCAATTCCGGCGATTGAATCTCCTCCAAAATTTCACAAAATCCGAACCCTAATCTGCACTGTAAAGAACACTATTTCCCGCCAATTTTGAACTTTAAACGATGAAGAAGGGTGGCCCCCTAATCCACTGTTGGGGTGTGAATAGCACTTGAGGTGTCCTGGGGTGTAAATAACAAGTAGGTGCCCCTTAGTAATTGATTGCCCCTTATCCAAATAAGGGGTGTATTTAGTGATTTCCTCCTACGAGCGCAAATACCACTTTTCGAGCCAATTTTTCCGCAAAAGTTTATTTCTCCAAAAACACCTACAAAAACATAAAATTATCAAATAAGTATAAAATCGAGCACAAACAATACACATAATTGAGATCAAAATAGACACATAAATGCATCTATCTAATACCTCCAAACTTATTATTTGCTAGTCCTCGAGCAAATCAAATCTAGAAAATAAAATCCTAACTCACTGTCGCAGGCATCGTCAATTGCATTTAGCGTATGTAACAAACCTTTAAACCCCTAGGTGTCCCTAGTGGCCGAGTTATAGTCTCGAGAGGGCTTACAAGAGATATACCCATAAAACCTTTATTCCAGACCCTAGATTTCTACGTAGAACCTTGGAAGGAACTAAAGAATCTCCTTGGTTGGCATACTTATTGACTACAGGAGGAAGTACCCTGATGCGAAATTCCAATTGTTGTACGCGAGTTTGCACTCAAGCATACTAAAATTCATATATAAGTAACTGAGCTCTACTCAGATAGTCGCACTATGGACATCAATATCCGGAGTCAACAAATCACATGGTTAGATTAAGAGATGGATATAGAGAAAAACATAGATGGTTTTGATGTTGACTAGGTGGACAGTATCAGGAGGATCAGGATGCGGAGTCGGAAGTGACTCAAGTAATACCTCAGGTACACTAGGCTCGAGTCCCAAGTTAGGGACTTCTAATGAGGATACTTGACCATCACTACACCCAAACTTAGGGTAGTCAATATTCTCGGACAAACCTCTAACTATTGCTTGAATTTCCGGATCCTCGGAGTCTTTAAAATACTCAAGAGCTTCTTTTAGATCATTACCCCCAAACTTAGGGTCAACACTACTCTCCGTAAGGCCTAGCACTATGGCTTGAATTTCAGGGTCCGTAGAGTCTTTAAAATACTCGAGAGCTTCTTCTAGTTCAACATTTTGGTCACCTAACTAACTTAAGAGAATCTCATCAAATTCATCCAAAGAATCATCCAATAAAGTTTTGTCCCAATTATCATGAACTAGATCCTGAACTAAAATGCTAATCATATTCACTTCCTCTAAATCATTAGAAGGTTGTCTAGTAACATTAAATACATTTAGTTCAGTGGTCATATTACCAAAGGATATGTTCATAAGACCGGTCCTACAGTTGATGATAGCATTAGATGTGGCTAAAAATGGGCGACCTAAAATCACTGATATTTGAGCACTAGGGTCCTGAACAGGCTGGGTATCTAGAACAACGAAATCCACTGGATAAATAAACTTATCGACCTCAATTAGAACATCCTCTATGACACCACAAGGTACTTTGACAGACCTATCAGCTAATTGTAGTGTCATTTTTATCGGTTTCAACTCTCCAAGACCTAGTTGGGTATACACATGGTAAGGAAGTAAGTTAACACTAGCTCCTAGTTAGTCAAGTAATGCCTTATCAACCATGTGATTACCAATCGTACAAGATATGGTGGGGCATCCAGGGTCTTTATACTTAGGAGTTGTTTGGTTCAGAAGGATTGAACTTACTTGACCAGCTAAAAAGGGTTCCTTATGGACATTAAGCTAACGCTTTCGTGTACAAAGGTCCTTAAGGAACTTGGCATAAGCAGGAATTTTCTTAATTGCTTCTAATAATGCGATGTTAACGTTTACCTGCTTAAATATCTCCAGTATTTCGTTGAAAGTCGACTCTCTCTTTGTTGGAGCTAACAATTGTGGATATGGGGCTCTAGGCACAAAACGAGACCTATGGGGAACCACATTGGCATCACTAGAAATATTTTCGGTCTCTTCAGCTAGTGGTTCCTCCTGGGGCTCCTCTTGGGCACTAGAGGGAGGTTTCACAGTATTCCTATTATTAGGCATGGAAACCTTATTGTCTACCGTTTTACCACTTCTAAGGGTTGTTACAGAGTTTACATGATTGAACTTATTATATCTAGAGGATACTTCATGAATTCCGCTAGAATTGGGTAGTGGATGACTTGGTAACTTTCCTTTCTCTCTCTCTTTCAAAGACTCAACAATTAGACTAACCTGAGTTTTTATCTCGGATATAGCCTCAGAGTTTTCCTGTAAACCTTTCTCAACCGGTTGCTTAAACACTGCATTGTTATAAGATAAGATGGTTAGAGACTCTTCTAAACTCATGATCTTCTTATCTGATAGGATCTGAAATTGTGTTGGTCCTAAAGGATTCTTAGTATAGCCAAACCCTGAGATAGCCTGAGAATTACTAGATTGGTCTTGATTCGGTCCCTTAGACCATGAAAAATTAGGATGGTCTCTCCATCTAGGGTTATAAGTCTCAGAATATGGATCAAATCTTTGACGGTTTTCAAACCTAGAGTTGTTATAAAGAGCACGGGCTTGCTCTTCGTATCTGGCATGGTGTGACCCTTGATTTATTTCTAAGGCCTCTAGACGCCTAAGAATATCTGACCCATAATCAACTCTATCGACCATATGGATAGGATTTCTAGGTATTTCTGGTTCTCTCATCTAACTCGATGAACTCATCAAAACATTCATCTAGGTCTTGATGGGTAAACTCTCCACCACTAATTGTTTCTACCTGCATACGGGTTTCACAATCAAGGTCCTCATATAAAATTTGGGCCATGTAGGCTTTTTCAAAGCCATGATGTGGACACTGGTATAACAATTCACTAAACCTTTCTACATAATCATGAAGTTTTTCACCTAATTTTTGCTTAAAGGTTTGGATAGGCTGCCGAACAGCAACAATCTTATGGTGTGGGTAAAATTTCCTAACAAATGCCTCTACAAGACCATCCCAGGTGGTAATTGTTTTAGAAGGAATAAAATGATACCACTCATTGGCTTTCCCATTGAGAAAGAAGTGAAACAAACGTAACCTAAGCACATCTTTGGAGACATTCGGATAGTTCATTGTGTCACAAATCATTTCAAAGTCTCTTATGTGGGTATACGGGTTCTCATTCTCTAATCCCATAAAGGTACGAAGCATGCCAATAGTCTCAGGTCTAATATCAAATTGGACCGTAGAAGCTGGTATAACTACACCTGGGTCACGCACTATTCTAGACGGGTTCAAACGATCCCTAAGGGTTTTTACCGGGACCTCAGCATCCTTTTCATCAACCATTTCGGGAAAAATAGAATTACCGCCTAAATCGGTAACGGGTCGGACTCAAATTAAAAAGATTTTTTTCCTCAAGTCTATCTCCTACCTGTTTCCAACGACGCATACACAAGCAAGAATACTAGTGAAGCAAGAAAATCGTGCAATGCAAATGCAGGGTTTACTAAATTAGGTAAGCTTGGGCTACCTCAGCAAAATGTACCTAAAGGTACGAGGCTGAGGCTTCTGGAATTTCGGATGGTAACTCCTTTAAGGCCCAAGGCACGGGTTCAGCGTACTTTTCCACAGGTTTCCTAAATTCGGTAATTCTGATGATGTAATTGGTGTGTGCAACGTGTTTTTTTAAACAAAATACTAAAAAAATAAATAAACAAACAATATATACAAGTCCAAAAATAAAGAAAATAAAAACTAACAAAAATAAATAAAAATCTTGGATTTTCTGTACTGATTTAGGCAAGTCCAACCTTCCACTTTTAGCTTCCAGCAAACCTGCACACCAAAAACAAAAATACCCAAAGTAAAATCTAACAAAAGAAAAAAAATAAATAAACCTAAAAAAAAAAGAAAAATCTAAAACCTAACTTAAAGTCCTCGGCACTTGCACCAAAAACTGATGTAGTTTTTACAGTGGTAAGAAAGGGTTTGATTCTCGGACTTGTGAAGTTATTGATTTTAGACTTAAATAAAAATAATTTTGCAAATAAAAGAAAAGATAATGACAATATTGAGAGATACTGAGACTCGGGATTCCACCAAAATTCATGTTCATGTGGTTCGGATATCAATTCTTAGACAATTATAGCTCCAAAAATAACAATTATTGACTCTGAATTTTTGCCAAGGTAGATTTTGTAAGACATTAATTCTAAATGGTAAGCATGGACTATCAAAAAACTTAAGCTAAGCATAACCCATCAAACTAAATCAAAACTAATTAATAAAAATCATGATCCAATTTAAATTAGTGCAAAAAGTCATAACAAGAATCGATAGAATCACCACAGTGACGAAAATTGGCTTCCTCCATTGTCCCAGTGATGGGGTTTAGATCCTCATATCAAAAACAGATTCAAAATAATACATCATGGCTCAAAAGGTGTTTTTATTGAAGAGAATATATAACACAGCAAATCTGCAACGATGTACAGATGTTACAAAAGTCACTGTTACAATTGTGTTGCAATACTGAAGATATACGTTACTAACAACAGTTACAGGATCAGAAATTTAGACCCTAGAATACGACCGTCCTGCATAGCATAATGCTCTTCAACTTAGGGTTCTTGAGAACGACACTTTATATATGTGGTTTGTAACTCTTCTTCTTCCTCTTCTCTGCTGCTGCCGCAACTCCACCTGCAGCGTGATTCTCTGCCTCTAAACCTATCCCAAACTCTCGACAGACCTTCCACGGACTCAAAACACACTATTTATACACCACAGCTCCATATCTTTGCGAATAAATCTTCTCAATTTCCTTCTTGCCAAGCATGGGATTTCTTTCCCTCTTTATCTCTTCTACGCGTCTTCTGTCCGGAATTATTTCCTACTCTTTCCAACTTAGATATAGTTAAATATAGCAGAGAATCTTCCCTTCACGCAACTGCCAAATCCATTAAACAATTCTCGGTAATATTCTCCACCACTGATTTACTGAGATTCCGAGTATACCTCCGATATTTTCAACTTTGCAGCACGTATCAACCCTGTTCTGATGTAACAGATCATAACCCATCCATATCCAATAGAAAGTCCACGAAAATATGGTCTCAATTCTTCCCAGAAAATCACGCAGAAACCCGTTAATATTATCCTTTTCCTGTTTCTTCAAAACTCGATTAGCTAGCCCAACTCTGTTGATTTAAAGGCCTATACCAGCCCTGTTAATCCCAAACAGGCCTACTGAAACCAATTCTGGCGATTGAATCTCCTCAAAAACTTCCCAAAATCCGAACCCTAATCTGCACTGTAAAGAACATTTTTTCCCGCCAATTTTGAATAAACGATGAAGAAGGGTGTCCCCCTAATCCACTGTTGGGGTGTGAATAGCACTTGAGGTGTCCTGGGGTGTAAATAACAAGTATGTGCCCCTTAGTAATTGAGTGCCCCATATCCAAATAAGGGGTGTCTTTAGTGATTTCCTCCTAAGAGCGCAAATACCACTTTTCGAGCCAATTTTCCCGCAAAAGCTTATTTCTCCAAAAACACCTACAAAAACGTAAAATAATCAAATAACTATAAAATCGAGCACGAACAATACATATAATTGAGATCAAAATAGACACATAAATGCGTCTATCATACACATGTTGATTTTGAATGTGTACACAATTGTACACAAGTTGATTTTTAGTGTGTACATAGTTGTACACCTTTTTATTGGTAATGTGTACATAGATATACAAACTAACAACCTTTGATTTTCCTGTTTTGTTATTTTATATCTTTTAGAGATATTCATCTATGTTCGCTATATTTTGATTTTATATACTTAGTTGAGAAGTGTTCATTTGTTGCCACACCGAATTCAAATACCAATTCTATTTTTAACTAGTGCACTAAACAAGCATACCACTTGTTTTGTGGATGTTAAAACTTGTATATTTGTGTAACTTAAATTAGGTGATACATTTTTTGTCCACTTACACTAGTTCACATGTCTGAGAATCTGAGCTTCTTGCATTATGGATTTGAAAACAGTTTTATACAATGTGATATTATATGGATCAATATATGAAGTTGTGACTTGATATGAATGTTTAAATGTGAAAACATTTCTTTTTTTTTCAAATTAAATTGGTTGTCGAGTTAAGGAACCATGAAATGTTTATCTTTGTAGTGATTTCTTTGAAGGGATGATTTCTAAAAATTAAAGTGTTGATATATCTTTTTTTTTTATGACAGACTACAACAAGATCCAGTCTGTAGTTTCAATGCTTAATCACTGGGGAGGGTCAACTAGTAAGCTTGATGTTTATTGGGGGATGACCAACTGGTGTAGACTTGTTGGTAAGCTTGCAGTATCTAAAAATATGTGTATTTTCTTGTACACCATTTGTATGCGTTTCACGTTAAAGCGCACTGTTTTTATTGTGCTTGTTATACGAGGTGTATATGCTTGTACACCAGTTATGTTATAAGAAATGCACTATATCTTATTTAATTTGTGGTTATTATCCAAGGATAGCATTTGATTCTATTGAAAAGCATTACATGGAAACCAGGGTGTATAAACTAGTGTACATGTGAAAAAATAACTCCATAAACTTATACTTGACTAGGGTGTACAAACTGATGCAAACTTATACTTGAAAGGATGATTTTTATTTGTGTAATGAAAAGCATTACGTGGTTTCTTACACCTAAACTTATACTTGTAAGCATGCTCTTATAGGATACTGTGAAGGTCTCACGTAAAATCTGACTTTCAACTATTTTTATATATTGAATTTTTAATGCGCACACAGTTGTACACATGTTGATTCTTAATGTGTACATAATTGCACATATGTGGACTTTTATGTACTCACTGTTATACACATGTTTGTTAATGTGTACATAATTATACACCTATTTATTTTTATTGTGCACATAATTTCAAACCTGTTGATTTTTTATGTGCACATAGTTGTACACCTTTATTGAGCTATAATATGTATCAATTTGGTTTGTGGCAGGTGACATATTTGTTAGGAAGGGAAACTATGATTCTTATTTTTGGTATGAATTTGTTTTAGCTAATTATTTCACAATTTTGCTTGATTTTGAAAAAGTGGGGGTCTAACAACACCACCCAATATTTCACTTAGCAATCTGTATGGACAAACTCGAATATACTTTTAAGAGAATCAACAAGACTCAATCAGTTAAAAGTATATCAACGAGTTTATATCTCTCTTCTTGATTTGATTTACTCAACCAGAAACTGCGAGTTCTAATCAAATGCAAAGAATAACTTGGATGGTAACAAAGACCAATATCCAAGGATCAATAAATGACAGTCAACAACCAAAGGTTGGATTACTCTAATTGATGATCTAACGCGCAACATGTATTATTTAAATTATAAAGATAAAACAATATAATGCGGAAATTGAAATAACACAGACACCAGAAATTTTGTTAACGAGGAAACCGCAAATGCAGAAAAATCTCGGGACCTAGTCCAGATTGAACACACACTGTATTAAGCCGCTACCGACACTAGCCTACTCCAAGCTAACTTCGGACTGGATTGTAGTTGAACTCCAATCAATCTCCAACTGATCCAAGGTACAGTTATGCTCCTACGCCTCTGATCCCAGCAGGATACTGCGCACTTGATTCCCTTAGCTGATCTCACATACAACTAAGAGTTGCTACGACCCAAAATTACAGGCTTTGACAATAAACAAATCTGTCTCACACAGACAAGTCTATCAAAGGATCAATCTGTCTCCCACAGATAAACCCTAAAGGTTTTGTTCCATCTTTTGATAATAACCAAGTTGAACAAGAACCAATTGATAATCCGGTCTTATATTCCCGAAGAACAGCCTAGAGTTATCAATCACCTCACAACAATCTTAATCATATGGTAGCGAAACAAGATGTTGCGGAATCACAAACAATGAGAGGAAGATGTTTGTGATTACTTTTTATATCTTTCCTATCGGGGATATCAATCTCAAGCCAATCAAACTGATAGAAATCGTACAATAGAAGATGCAAGATTAGATCACACAACTACGATAAAAGTAATATCGGTCTGGCTTCACAATCCCAATGAAGTTTTTAAGTCGTTAACCTGGTTTTAGAAGAAGAAAACCAAAGGTTAAAGGAGAATCGACTCTAGCACGCAAACTAGTATCACACGTAAGGTGTGAGGATTAGTTTTGCACAATACTAGATGTCTCCTTTATATAGTCTTTCAAATCAGGGTTTGCAATCAATGTTAGCTTAGTAACAAAGCATTTAATATTCACCGTTAGATTAAAACCTGATTTGGATTCAAGCTAATATTTCTCAACCGTTAGATCGAAAACTTAGCTTGTTACACACACTTGACAATGCACGCTTCTAGGTTTGTTAACCGTACCCAAACGTATGCACTTGTTGGTTCAACAATAGTTAACCAAAAGGTTAGCCAATATGAGCATTTCATATCAACCATGTTCTTCTTCACCATAACTAGTTCAGATGACTTCTAATGAACTAGTTAGAGAGTTTTTCAATTGCAAGGAAATTTTATGTACTACATAAGACACAATTGAACCAAAGATGCTTTGATTCACTTGAATCGATTCATGAACTTTTATAGCCACGGTTTGCAAACTACATATTCCTCAGTCTTTTTAAGTTTAAGTTCAGAAATCATCTTCAGATATATAACCTTCTCAAGTTCGTAGACTAGGTTCGCGGACTTAAGTTACGGGCAGAGTTTACAAACTCCAGCAGAAATTCTCGGGTTTGAGAACTTCGGCAGTTCGCGGACTTGGCTCACGCCATTCTTCCGATTCTCATGATCAACAAAGTTCGCAAACTTTGGTTCAAGGAATAGGACTTATACATAAATGTTTTTCCACAACAATGCTTATGTCCACCATTGGTTATGTAATCTAAACTCTCATTTCAATCATTGAAACATTCTTAGAGGACGTTATATAGTTGTTACACCATTTCTCGTCAAAGCAATTTTCAAGATGATTGAAACATATCATGACTTTCATCACATGGTAAAGATAAACTTGATTGAATCGAAAAGCTTACCGACACATATTTCGAGATATAGATAGGCGAGGCATACTCGGCTCGAAATACCAAATGTGTATAATCCATGTCTATATATATATAGCATACGACTTTTTGTCTCAAAGAGTAGTAGATAAAGTAGATAGACTTTTGAGTGATAGATAAGTTCAAGTCTTCACATACCTTTTTGTCGAGAAGTTCCATCGCTTCCTTTAGTAGTTCTTCTACTTGTATGATGAATCGCCATGAAGTCCTTGAGCTCAACTACATTTTCTATCCTAGTCCGAGACTTAGCTATAATAGACTAGAAATCAAGACTTATAGTTTTTATTACTAACATTGACAAACATGCTTGAGATAGCAATGCATGCGAGTTCGACCGAGCAATGCTCTAACAATCTTCCCCTTTGTCAATTTTAGTGACAAAATTATCAATACATATGGAATACAAAAAAAGATAAAGAAACTTTAGTAGCTCCTATTCCACATGTCTAATCTTCAACATTCCTCGAAATCTTCGTCACTTCCAAGTACTCCAATGATCCCAAAGGTTGTAAGTTTAGCATCACCGTTGTTGAAGATCCGCAGCTATAACAATGAGAAAACATAGTTCTCGATCATTGTTATACAGTGTCATAGTATTATTACACAGCGTCAAAGTTCAATTGTATCACAACTTCAACAATAATACTATGGTGATATGTATCGTTCCCCCTTAGTCAATACTCCATCTCACATGGAAACCACTCCCCCTTACATAATGATCCGAAAACCATATGTATTTGCAGTATGAACTACATACTAATTTCCCCCCTTTTTGTCAATAAAATTGACAAAGGTACAAGAACGGATCATAATGAAATTTCCGAGAGAGACATTTTCAGACAAAAGGAAAAAATACTTACCAACTAATTTAGATGCAATCATAAGGCCGAAGCTAAATGCATTCATCAAGGAGTTTAAAGATACAAGATAACCCCTCTAAAATTCCACAGCCGCACACCCTTCAAGATATGACCATTAAGCATAAGTTCAAATCAACTCTCCCCCATTTGATGTCATTCCCGAAAGAACAACACGAGCGACCTTAATTTCAAACGAAAAGAAGGATTTTTATTGGACACCAAAAACCATCAGAGTGATTTTCTATATCCAAAAACTCAATCAAATTAATCACAAGTAAACCCATGATTAATTTAATCGGAATACACAATCAAATTAAACACAAGAGGTGATCAATTCAATTGATTATGCTCAACATAAGAGAACCTATGGAGACACGAAAATACTCAACTAGATTAATTACAACAGAACCCATAATTAATCTAGTTGAAATACACAACCAAACTAATCACAAAAGTAATCAATTTAATTATCATTTGTTTTACTCGACATAAGAAAACTTACGGATCAATAACTAAATAACCAAACAAGATGATTAAATTTAGTTCAATATGCTCGACATAACATACTTCATGGAACACCAACTAAGCTAAAAAATTCAACTTGGTTGTATAGTGCTCAACATAAGATACATTACGGAGCCTCACAGTAATACATAAAATATGGATCAGGGATGATCAATACTGCGGAATACACAAGGATTCATTTTATCTTCAATCACTATTTGCATAACGACAATTAATAGACATAATCCTTGACAACAAAATATTTTATCCTATCTTCCATCAAATGTTTGACATTATAGGCTTAACTTTTGTATCTGTCAAAAGTCTATTCGTTGTTTTACCGGTATGTGAATACGGATCACGAACGACTTTACTTTTGACAAAGTATGGGACAAACATACTTTTGACTTTACTTTTAAACCAAAAACCTAAAAAAGAACAAGAAGATGAAACATAATAGCTATGCGTAGTCACAATCATTATTATTCAAGAACTAGTTATTCTTCCAACTAAATCAAAAAGAAGACTTACTAGGAATTGTAGATATTTCTCAGAGCATCTACAGAAAATTCCCATTGATTATGGGATTGTTTAATTCCTCTAGATCTTCAGAAATATCAGTTAACTCACTAAGTTCTCTTTTTAGATCACGCAGGGTATTCTTGGTCAGAGACAACCTTTGTTCATAGTGAGTTATCTCTTCCAATGAGGAAATTAGGCCTGTCAATGGATACCGATTATCCGAAATCCGATACCGATAATCCGTTAGCCATTACTGTTACCATCCGACATAGTGGTAAACGGATATCCAATACCAATAAGCTAACGGATAATCCCTTATTAATGTAACGGTAGTGGAACCGTGTATTTATGTTAGGTTTAGTTCCGTTATTCGGTAACGTGCGTACTGTACGTGTAAATTCTTATACCTAGGGTGTATTCGTCGAATGAATCTCATTCTTCACTTCAGTTTTATCGACACAACAGAGAGAAAACTAGGAATGAATCAATCATCGTATTCTCTGCCTTAGAAATCATCGTCTTCTCTATAGAAATCATGTGTGATTACTGATTAGAAACTAGGATTTTCTTGTTCAATTTCCTTTGAGTTTAATTTCAATCTTCAAAACTCAATTTTCAATTTAGGGTTTCTGAAATTAGGGTTCATAATTTCAAATTTGTGAAATTAATCATGTCCCAAAGTGAAAGACGAGCATCAAACCATGTTGGTTCTTCACAGAATCTCTCATTTTCAGTTGCATCACATTTACCTGCTGTTGCTGCTGCATCAAACCAAGTTCAAGGTTCTGGAATTAATGCAACACCTGCTTCTGTTACACCTGCAACTGCAATTCTTCCTAGAAAAGAAGAAGAAGAAGATGTAGAAGTATATGAAGATTCAGTTATATCCCAAGAGAAGAAAAAACTACACTCAGTAAGGTCTGATGTGTGGAATGATTTTGACAGGGAGATTGGAAAGAAGGTTGTAAAAGGGAAGGAGGTTGGGATACTAATGGATGAATGCAAACATTGTCACAAGAAGATACCTGTACCCAGTAACCAAAGAACCAGCCGCTTGCATTACCATGTTTCTATCTGCAAAGAAAAGCCTGAGAATAAAAAAGGACAAAGACAGATTACTACAATCAAAACAGGTAATACTCAAACCAGGTTAGCTAATTGGAAGTATGATGTTGTTTCTACTAGGATACTAGTTGCCAAAATGATATCTAAACATGGTTATCCAATCATTATTGTTTAGCATCCTTATTTTAGAGAGTTTGTCAAGTCTCTTAATCCTACTGCTAAGCTTTACACTAGGAACACAGTTAGGGAAGACATCATGAGAATAGAAACTAAGTTCAAACTGCAATTAGAAGAACAATTTGACAATATTACATCTAAATGTAGTTTAACAACAGATATGTGGTCATGTAAGCATACAAAAGATGGTTATTGTTGTGTGACTTTGCATTAAATTGATGATGAGTGGAAGCTGATTAAGAAAACACTAGCATATACTTTAGTGTTATCACCACACTCTGGGGAAGTTCTAGCATCTGTAGTGAAATCAATGTGTCTAGATTGGAACATAGACAATAAGGTTTTTGTTGTAGATGCTGACAATGCTAGCTCCAACAATGTTATGATGGAAAATCTGAAGAAATGGCTTGACAGCAAAGATTGTTTAGTTCTTAATGGGGATATGTTCCAAATGAGGTGCAGTAATCATGTATTACACTTGATTGTTGGGTGGGGAATGAGAGTAGCTACTCCATTTATAGATGCAGTTAGAGAGTGTGTAAAATATGTCAAGTCAAGTCAGGCTAGAAAAGAGAGATTTGAATGTGCAATTTCCCAAGTTAATCTTCCTTCTTCAAGGTCTATGGGTTTAGATGTGGATACCAGGTGGAACTCCACCTTTAAGATGCTAAAGGATGCATTCTTTTTGAGACGAGCTTTTGTTAGGCTAGATGATTTGGATAATGACTTCAAGATACTACCATCTTTTCAGGAGTGGCAACAAGGAATACATATATGTGAATGTTTGGAATTGCTTGATGTCATTTCAACCAAATTTGCTGGGATTAAGTATCCCGCAGCAATTTTGTATTATAATAGGGTGCAAGAAGTTAATAGATGAATTAAGATCTGGGAATCAAGTGAGCATGAGTACATCAGAGACATGGCCAAGAATATGAGGATGAAATTTGATAGCTACTGGAAAGAAAGTAACACTTTGATGGGCATTGGAGTTGTTTTAGATCCTAGGTATAAGGCTAGATGGAGTTTGTTATGAAGAGAGTATATGGTGTCAATCACTATCAAAGTTACTATAACAAATTTGATCTTGCACTCAATGTTCTTTACTGTGCTTATGAAACAAACACAACAGTTCCAGATTATTATGATAGTGGAATGAGTTCAGCTGGAATGGAGATCTCCGCAGCTACAACATCATCATATGAATTTGGTTATGATGATTTTATTATGGAAAACAATGTCTTTGAGGTTCAGAAGTCAGAACTTGAGACTTACTTAGCAGAACCAGTTCTTCCTAAAGGCACGACCACTGAAGAAATGAGGTTTGATATCTTAAGTTGGTGGAAGAATCATGCTCCAAAGTATCCAACACTCTCAAGGATTGCAAGAGATGTTTTGGCAGTTCCAATGACAAGTGTAGCTTCAGAATATATGTTTAGTATTGGTGGAAGGGTTCTCACATCTCACAGGAGTTCATTAGCTCCAGAACTTGTTGAAGCATTAATTTGTTTGGGGTGATTGGCTGCCAGATCTCACTCTCGGTGACAGTGATAGTTGTGTTACTGGTAAGTTTCCTTACATCTTAATCTTTTATTTGCAATTTATTGTCTTATTGTACTGACAATGACATTGCCAGCTTAAAATTTCTAACACTTTTGATTTTCCTTTCAAAATGCAGAAGTTCAGGACTAAGGAGTAAGGTGGAATGCATTTGCAGAAGCAGTTGGCACTTGGCAGTGGAGAATATGGAGATGGAGGAGGAATGCATTTGCAGTTGTTGCAGCAAATGGAGATGGAGATGTCTTTTTTTTTTGCAAAAAACATGTTTTTTTCTTTTGCTAGAACATCTGAAGATTCTGAACTTGTTTTCTTGTGTGGCATGAACATCTGTATGTCTTTTTTTTGTTGTGGAGTGGATTTAGAACCTGTTTTCTTGGATTTAAAAGTTGTTTTGTGTATTTTTTTTTTGTGTTTTTAGCCTGTTTTGTATTTCCCGCGACATACCGGATGATAACGGAAAAATACCCGTTATCTGGTAAGTCCAACGTAACGGTAACGTTTTTGAATTTCCTATTTCCGCCGGATATTAACGGACAACGGATATCCACTAACTTTTAATGGCAACGGCAGCGGCAGAGCCTATATCCATTACGTTAGCATCCATTGACAGCCCTAGAGGAAATGATTCGAGATTTTAAATCATTTCGCTTGTTGATGAAAACTTTCACCATGTCTCTAGCACGACAAACAAAAAAGAGACAGTTACAGGAAGAACCTTCTCCATTGGTTGTTGAATTCTTCTTTATCATTCTCGAGGAAGTGATTCCTTTGCACAGATATACATTGACTGCTTCTACTGCATATCTTTTGGTAGTACCTCTAGTTACATGAGCCATGAGAACGTAATTGAAAGAAGGAGAAAACAAACAATAAAAGGATATTTATAAGTGTCAAACCCTAGATCATTTTGACACAGTATTCAAAGAATCTGAAAATAAGATTACCTACACAGATATTCACGAACATTGACTTGAGCCATTTCTCAGACACTTCTCATCTTTTCCAAGTTAAATATGAGAAGGCAAACATCACCATTCAGTTGGTGACCGGACGGGCCAAATGCCCACTTCCCTTGTTTTTTCGTGGCTTGTCACTGTTGGTTGTGCTAACAGATTTCTTACTTCTTCTGGAATATTAACCTTGATTATCTTTATCCAGACTCACTCTTTGCATGTTATTTTGAAGTTTGGTGACTCTTGTGTTACTTTTATTGAATCTCCAACAGGTATCTTTATCATTCCTTGAGTGTCCACAGAAGGAGCAGATCAATGTGGATTTTTCTTCTGCATGTAATTTTTCCTGTTTGAAACAACACCCAACCATTGTTTCCTGATTTGCACAATCCATCACTTTTGTTGTTTTGCTTTTGAATCTTAAACCATGATTGTTTCCAAAGGATCTCTGACCAAACAACATTGTTGCAATTTTGTCAGAGCTTCCAGACCGCGTTTGCAGGTCATCTCTGAGAGAATTAATCTCTTCTTCTTTTAGAGACATGGTTTTGACGAATTTAATATGACGATGCTCTATCTCAATATTTTTCGTCTGGAGTGATGATTCAACATTCCTCAAGGAGGATTTCAGACGAAGGTTCTCTTGAAGAATCTCTTTATTTAGGAGATCAACCAACTCAGTGTCAAATTCAAGTTCTGAATCAGAATTTGAAGTTGAAGGAGAATTTGAAGTAAGCGCAGTAAATCCATTGCACCAGTTAGACTCATCTGAGTTATATTGAGAAGTATTGTCTTCTGTTGAATTATCTTCAGCAACCAGAAAACATGGAAAACCTGCAAATCTATTCTTCCTTTTCATTATATTCTTGACCTCTTTGACTATTAGTGAATGATCACATTCATCATCCCAGGATAAGTGAGAGGAAGACATCTCAGTTTTGTTCACAGCGTTGAGTGCGAACTTTCTCCCTGTATCTTGATCAAGAATTCTTAACTTTCCAATTAGTGAAGTCTTGGAAAGTGTTTCAGGGTTATTTCCCTCAAACATGGCATGCTTCTTAGAATCGTATCTTGATGGCAGCGACCTAAGGATTTTCATCACAATGTCCTTTTCAGGAATGGTCTTACCCAATGCAAATGATGCATTAACAATTTCAGACACTTTATGGTAAAAATCATCAATCGATTCACTATCTGCCATCCGAAGGTTCTCGCAATCGGAATTAAGGTTTTGAAGCCTAGCTTCCTTTTCACTGGAGTTACCTTCAAATACGGTTTCTAAGATATCCCAAGCATCTTTAGACCTAGTGCAATTAGACACATGGTTTTGAAAATTTGGGGTAATGGCATGTATGATGGCATTCAAACCGTTGGAATTTTGCTTTGCAGCAAGTATCTCGGCAAGACTATATTCACCAATATTCTTGGGAACGTTTACATCTCCAACTGCCACAACGGGAGCATCATAGCCATTAACAACATATACCCATGATTGAAAATCACGTGCTTGAAGAAAAGCTCGCATAAAAAATTTCCACCATAAGTAATTAGAGCCATCGAAGACTGTTGGTACGTTAATAGAGATAGCACCTCTGTCCATAGATTCAGATCACTACAAACACATACTTGTAAGGTCTTAAACGTGTTTTCCTGCTCTGATACCAATTTAAAAAGCGGGGATCTAACAACACCACCTAATATTTCGCTTAGCAATCTGTATGGACAAACTCGAATATACTTTTAAGAGAATCAACAAGACTCAATCAATTAAAAGTACATTAACGAGTTTATATCTCTCTTCTTGATTTGATTTACTCAATCAGGAACTGCGAGTTCTAATCAAATGCAAGGAATAACTTGGATGGTACCAAAGACCAATATCCAAGGATCAATCAATGACAATCAACCAATGGTTGGATTACTCTAATTGATGATCTAACACACAACCTGTATTATTTCAATTATAAAGATAAAACAATATAATGCGGAAATTAAAATAACACAGACACCAGAAATTTTGTTAACGAAGAAACTGCAAATGCAGAAAAACCCCGTGACCTATTCCAGATTGAAAACAATTGTATTAAGCCGCTAAAGACACTAGCCTACTCCAAGCTAACTTCGGACTGGACTGTAGTTGAACCCCAATCAATCTCACACTGATCCAAGGTACAGTTATGCTCCTACGCCTCTGATCCCAGTAGGATACTGCGCACTTGATTCCCTTAGATGATCTCACCCACAACTAAGAGTTGCTACGACCCAAAATCGCAGGATTTGACAATAAACAAATCTGTCTCACACAGACAAGTCTATCAAAGGATCAATCTGTCTCCCACAGATAAGCCCTAAAGGTTTTGTTCCGTATTTTGATAATAACCAAGGTGAACAGAAACCAATTGATAATCCGGTCTTATATTTCCGAAGAACAGCCTAGAGTTATCAATCACCTTGCAACAATTTTAATAGTATGGTAGCGAAACAAGATGTTGCGGAATCACAAACAATGAGAGGAAGATGTTTGTGATTACTCTTTATATCTTTCCTATCGGAGATATCAATCTCAAGCCAATCAATCTGATTGTACTCGTACAATAGAAGATGCAAGATCATATCACACAACTATGATAAAAGTAGTATCGGTCTGCCTTCACAATCCCAATGAAGTCTTTAAGTCGTTAACCTAGTTTTAGAAGAAGAAAACTAAAGGTTAAAGGAGAATCGACTCTAGCGCGCAAACTAGTATCACACGTAAGGTGTGGGGATTAGTTTTGCACAATACTAGATGTCTCCTTTATATAGTCTTTCAAATCAGGGTTTGCAATCAATGTTAGCTTAGTAATACAACATTAAATATTCACCGTTAGATGAAAACTTGATTTAGATTCAAGCTAATATTTCTCAATCGTTAGATCAAAAACTTAGCTTGTTACACACACTTGACAATGCACGCTTCTAGGTTTGTTAACCGTACCCAAACATATGCACTTATTGGTTCAAAAATAGTTAACTAAAAGGTTATCCATATGAGAATTTCATATCAACCATGTTCTTCTTCACCATAACTAGTTCAAATGACTTCAAATGAACTAGTTAGAGAGTTTTTCAATTGCAAGGAAATATTATGTACTACACAAGACACAATTGAAGCAAAGATGATTTGATTCACTTGAATCGGTTCATGAACTTTTATAACAACGGTTTGAAAACTGCATTCCTTAGTATTTTTAAGTTTAAGTTCAGAAATCATCTTCAGATATATAACCTTCTCAAGTTCGCATACTAGGTTCGCAGACTTAAGTTACCGGGCAGAGTTTACAAACTCCAGCAGAAATTCCCGGGTTTGAGAACTTCGTCAGTTCGCGGACTTGGCTCACGCCATTCTTCTGGTTTTCTTGATCAACAAAGTTCGCAAACTTTGGTTCAAGGAATAGTACTTATACATAAATTTTTTTTCGCAACAATGCTTATGTCCACCATTGGTTGTGTAATCTAAACTCTCATTTCAATATTTGAAACATTCTTAGAGGATGTTATATAGTTGTTACACCATTTATCGTCAAAGCAATTTTCAAGATGATTGAAACACATCATGACTTTCGTCACATGATAAAGATAAACTTTATTGAAGCTAAAAGCGTACCAACACATATTCGAGATATAGATATGCGAGGTATACTCGTCTCAAAATACCAAATGTGTACAATCCAAGTCAATATATATAGCATACGACTTCTTGTCTCAAAGAGTAGGAGATAGAGTAGATAAACTTTTGAGTGACGGATAAGTTCAAGTCTTCACATACCTTTTTATCGAGAAGTTCCACCGGTTCCTTGAGTAGTTCTTCTACTTGTATGATGAATCGCCATGAAGTCCTTGAGCTCAACTACACTTTTTATCCTAGTCCGAGACTTAGCTATTATAAACTAGAAATCAAGACTTATAGTTTTGATTACTAACATTGACAAACATGCTTGAGATAACAACGCATGCGAGTTCGACCGAGCAATGCTCTAACAGATTTATCTAGTAGTTTTGAGTATTATGCATGTAGTTATGTTTATGCTGTTATTATGAGATATATGTTCACCCATGAATGTTTGAGCCTTGTTTCTATGCTTGTCCTTTGCTTATATCATATGTTAAAAATTTTGATATGGATGGGGATCAAATGATTGTTTAGGCATTAGATCATTAGTAAAATATGTCTCTCAAACTCGCAACCTTTTTATTTCTCTCAATTGCAGGGGAATGAAGGTCAAAGATGATAAAGATGGGTCCTCACCTCATGCTTCTATGGTTGCAACCTAAGATGTTGCAACTGGGTGACAGGTATTTGGTTTAATTGTATACTTGGTTCCCTTTTTGATACCCACCTTAATGTTGGTCTCAGCTGATAATAGGATTTTGTGCATTAGGATATCTTAGTTGAAAAAGTAGGTTTTATACATATTTTGGATGGGTGTACATATTGGTGCACTAGTGCAATTCCCAAGAAAAAGTAGGTTTGTGTGTGTTTATGAATGATCGTCTTTATGCATGTTTGCAGTGGTGTGCATATTGGTGCACCTATGTATTTTTCATGAAAAAGGTTTGTGTGCAGTGGTTATGAGTGGTCGACTTTTGTACATGTTTGGCAGGGGTGTACACATTGGTGCACCTGTGTATTTTCTATGAAAAAGTAGGTTTCTCGTGTTTTGCAGCGGTGTACCTTTGTTTTATTTTTAACCTTTTCTTTGCTTTGTTTCTTATGTGGTTGTTAGTGAAAGGTTATCACGTTTTCCTCTGTGGTTTCTTATGTTTTTTTTTTATTCAGGTTAACTGCTAAAGTCCTATGAAAATCATACCATTATTCAGCAAGAGCTTGGCGTGTTTGATATTTTTGTCAGTCTGTGTAGACTAGAGTCGCGGGCTGACTATCATGAATATTGAATGGTTGAGTGGTTGAGGTGATGCAGCTGGCTATGAAGCAATTGCAGGTGATGCTATGGGAAATTTGGAAGAATGGGTTTGCTTGTATGTTGCATTTCAAGGGATGGTGCAGCTGAGTAAGTAATGGTAGAACTCTGAAGTGGTGATATGGTGAATAAATATGAAATTGCAAAGATGAAATCTGAAATGTGTGATGTTGGTGGTACTGAGGAGCATGAATTTATGTTGTTGTTCGATGGGTAGTGTTGCTGCAGAGAAGTGCAGCTAAGATTGGAAAGCTACATAAACGGATAGAATATTTGAGTTGAATGGTTGAGGTGCCCTAGTTGTTTGCAGCAGCAGGGTTAAGAGTGGTTGGGTGTTGGAGCTGGTGTTGGTAATGAGTTTGAGTTGTAAACAGGTTGTATTTTTGTAATGTGTACATGTTTGTAAGTGAGAATTATATAGTCATATGGATATTCTTTTTGTGGCTCTCGGAAAGACCTTTCTGAATATATAAAGTTTGCGAATTTTTGACAAACGGTTAGAAAGATAAATTGATTTTAATTTTTTTTTTATATTATTTAAAACTGTTGACGTCATCATGAATCATTTTGGACTAAACAGCAAATATTTGGACTAAATTGTAAACCAGAAAGATTATTTATGTACTTTTCATGAAAAAAAACTAATTTGTACCTAGTTAAATGGGTTAGGACTAACTAATATATTTGGATGGGATTTTGGACTAAACCGTATTTTTCCCCCTATAATTTGAGTGATGCGACCATGAATAACATATCTCATGGGATTTCTTTGTCCTTGCGTAACTGTATCACGGGCCACAACTACTATCTCTTTATAAATCGTGTTAGTTTTTTAGATTAGAATTATTGATTATATAGTTGTCTGTCTTTTTTGAAAATCTGAAAACTCGAATTAGTATTGTTAAGGATCAAGCAAGAGAGAGGAGAGCATAAACACGCGGAAGTAATAGACTACATTGATAATAATTTGGTGTCAACTTTCATGGCTCAGCAGCCTATTTATATTGTTCACAAACTTGACGACAACTCAAGGTACTTTCCTAACTAAGATCAAACTCTAAACATAGACACTTTCCTAATATAACTCTCACAACTTAATGTGCATATCTCCTAAATATAGACTCTCATATATTATTTCCTAATACCCTCCCTCAAGATGGAGCATGTAGATCACAAATGCCCATCTTGGACCAAAGAAATTTAACTTCGGTTTTCTTTCTTTTTTTTTTTCTTCCAACGCTTTGCGAAAAAAAATAATCTTTAGATCATAGTTTAAGGACGTTTCGGTCCTCTTCGTAGTTTAAGGACATTTCGGTCCCCTTCGTAGTTTAAGGACATTACGGTCCCATCTTCGTAGTTTAAGGACATTTTGGTCCTCTTCGTAGTTTAAGAACGTTTCGATCCTCTTCGTAGTTTAAGGACATTTCGGTCCCCTTCGTAGTTTAAGGACATTACGGTCCCATCTTCGTAGTTTAAGGACATTTCGGACCCCTTCGTAGTTTAAGGACATTACGGTCCCATCTTCGTAGTTTAAGGACATTTCGGTCCTCTTCGTAGTTTAAGGACATTTCGGTCCCCTTCGTAGTTTAAGGACGTTTCGGTCCCAATTGTAGTTTTAGAACATACAGGTTCCATCGTAGTTTTAGGACGATTTCGGTCCCCTTTGTAGTTTAAGGACATTGCGGTCCCCTTCGTAGTTTAAGGACATTACGGTCCCATCTTCGTAGTTTAAGGACATTTCGGTCCTCTTCATAGTTTAAGGACGTTTCGGTCCCATCTTCGTAAGAATACTTCTTGTACTCTTGTTTTCTTGGTTTCTTCGATAGAATACTTTTTGTACTCTCTCGACAACTCATAGGATTTCAACCTATTATTGTTGTTCTTTTTCTCATCACCTCTTGGTGATTGTTTTCTTCTCTCTTTTTTTTTTCCTTTCTTCACAATATGAATGTTGTTTCTTCTTCTCTTATTCCAGTCACGCTTTTGTTGCGAAACCTTCACACTTTTTTTTTTTTTAAGATTCTCTCACAATCTTTCTCTTGTTATGCTTCTGCCACAAGCAATAACTATCACAAAGTCTGCCACACTTTGTAGGATTTCCAAGTTTCTCTCACAAACTCTTCTACCACACTTGAGCTTTGTGCATTACCTCTGACAGAACTGTCACACTTGCTTCTGTTACGCTTCTATAACGATTCTTCTTTGTAACATCTCTTCTCTAACAATTCTGTAACTGTGATTGTTCTTTGTAACACATCACGTACTGTTACTGACTTTCAATAATACTTCCTCACAAACCCTAAACATCACGTACTGTGATCTTTTTTTTTTTTTTTTTTTTTTTTTTTTTTTTTACGGACCTTGTGACCATCTTCATCTTTTAACAATAGCAGCAGATCATCATCGCCACTGCCAACAATGACAACATCACCTTGCTCAACTCCCTTATCAATCATTCACCCTCTTTTTATAACACGGCTGCAACAGTTCTTCTTCACGGGTTTGATTAATCAAATCTCACCCAAAAATTCCAACTAAAAGTCGTACCCAAACTTCCTTATTTGAGCCATTGATGATCACTATCGATCGGCAATACTCTTCTCTCTTCATGGAATTATTACAGCGGTCAACAGCTTGAGCTTCTTCCATCCCCTTCGGTTTCTTCTCTGTAGTTCAAGCTTCTCTCTCGTTCTCACAATGCAATGACCAGTACCAGAAGTCACCATTAACAACAACTGCTCCTTACACGACTGCAGGACCTTCTATCGCTGGCAGCAACCATTCTCTCTGCAACTCCGTCGATTGCTCGCAAAAACTCGAGTC
Source organism: Papaver somniferum (assembly GCF_003573695.1). Lineage (NCBI taxonomy): Eukaryota > Viridiplantae > Streptophyta > Magnoliopsida > Ranunculales > Papaveraceae > Papaver > Papaver somniferum. Next base: position 1,414,939 of record NW_020622270.1, on the reverse strand, counting down.
CTCATCATCAAACCACCGTTTTATAGTCATCGTCACTGCAAAGCTCTGTATCCTCTCTTCCATTGATCTTTCTCGAGCTCAACTGCATCCATGACTCCCTATTCTGATCCAGTCGGCATCAACTCATCTTCATGGTACTAATTTCTTCTCCATCTTTTCTTCCTTTTTCTTCTTGATCTCAAGGTTCTTGTAGCAGCCTTCTTTTCTCGACAACCAGCAGAACCCACCAATTCTTCTTTGTTTGCTCCGTACTCTAACCAAACTGGAACTCAGATTCATCGATCAACCACCAATCGTCTAAGAAAAACAACTTGCAGCAGATCCTATTACGGCATCCATCCTCACTGAATCACTGCTTTTGACAGATCTAACAGCGATCAAAACTTGTTCTCCAATCCAACAAGTTACGAACAGTAACCTTGCTTTCATGACAGCATCTTCCTTCCTTTGAAAAACAGCAACATGGCTTTACAGGCCACGGGTTTTGGAGCAGCAACATACCTTACGTCTTCTTAATTTCAAGCAAAAACAAACACCAGTTTAATTATCAGTAGAACTTTGCGCCGTGTTTTTTTTTTAACCCTAAACGGAAAAACTCTTCTAACTTTTTTTTTTTTTAAACCTTTCTTCCTCTCACCTCGCTCTGATACCATGTTAAGGATCAAGCAAGAGAGAGGAGAGCATAAACGCGCGTAAGTAATAGACTACATTGATAATAATTTGGTGTCAACTTTCATGGCTCAGCAGCCTATTTATATTGCTCACAAACTTGACGACAACTCAAAGTACTTTCCTAACTAAAATCAAACTCTAAACATAGACACTTTCCTAATATAACTCTCACAACTTAATGTGCATATCTCCTAAATATAGACTCTCATATATTATTTTCTAATAAGTATCCTTAATATGCACCCAGCACCCTACTGCTAAAAAGAAAAGAAAAAAAAAACTAGGCAGATGCACTGCCTAGGGTCCAAAACTTAAGTCTGGCTTTTGTCCACGGCCCGTAACTGTTATCGATAACTAGGAATGACGGGTTACTTTTTGTTGGTCAGAGTTGATTAATTATTTCCACCTGGACTATGAAACAGCTTGTTGCTGATGTTATGAAAATGTGGAAAAACCGAAGTGACAAAGAGTAATTGACAATACACAAACAAAATTGGTTAAAAAAACCAAAATTAACAAATCCTAAATGAAAAGGACAGATTTTGATATTATTTAAATGGACAAAAATGTAAAAGTAGTCAGGATGTAAACAGTTTCATCGTACCCATATTTCAAAATATCTTTTTTTTATTTTTAATTTACATCAGGATGCATCCAGTTTCATCCTTGTTACTTTCTAAGTTTAAGTCAGGATGATTCATCCTTGTTATTTTTTGGGTGTCCATTTCATCCATAATAATTTTTACTTGTCTATTTGAACCATATTTTAAAAATATTTGGATAAATGACCATTTTCCGTCGACAATATCCAATATAGAGAATCATTTATTACAACCTCATAAAATATATGAGAGGAAAAAGATAACCAACAAAAACACCTAGAAAAGACATAACTAAACAAGATGCATTCTTTTTTCCTAAAGAACACAAAAAAAAAATGAAATTAAAAATCATTTCATCATTTCTTTTCATCATTCATTCCCATTGTGTTCTTCACAGCGTCCGCTGCACCTTGTGCTGATTTCGTCACAGTATCAGCTGCACCTTGTGCTGTGTTCATCACATTTGTTCCAGTCTGCATAATATTTACCAAAAATCAAAATCAATCAACAAGAATATATTAATTAACTTGTGTGTTGACTGTTAATATGACCCTAATTAATTTACCTGTTGAAGGAATCCAGGGGTCTCTTCCTTTTTCGGTGCACCGACTACATAGTCTTTGGTTGCTTGAGCTGCACCGGCGACATGTCCCCCAGCTGTGCTAGCTGTGTTCTTAGCTGATTCAAGGAATCCAGGGGTTTCTTCCTTTTTCGGCTGGCCTGCACCGGTTACGAAGTCTCTAGTTGCTTGAGCTGCATTGCCGATATGTCCCCCAGCTGCGTTAGCTGTGTTCTTAGCTGATTGAACCCATCCGTCTGTGTTGGGACTCTGATCAGCAGACATCTTCGAACTCTTAAAATGAAAGGAAATGAGAGATATTTGAACTTCGAACTGGTAGTAGAGATATAATGTGTTTATTTTCTTGTTATCTTTTATCCCTCTTCTTGTATGAGTATTTATAGATTTTTTTTGTGGTAACACATGCCGATTGCTTTGTGGTTGAAATGGGTGTTGATTTTCTTGTAACACGTCGCGGTAAAAACAAAACAAAAACGGAAGGGTAGTTGGCTCATCATCTAATACAGTTGGATGATTTTCTACCTATGTGACCATGTCAACCTAAAAATAAAATAATATCCTAGCAAGAGATATGAGTTATGACTCAGTATATCTAACACAGTTGGATAAGTTTGGGACCACACGATATTTTAGTTCGCTGTTGTCGGCCTGTCCGGGCAGGGAAGCAATTGTTTCCATGGCTAGCAGATGAAGTGCCGTTTTGGGTGGCCTTTTGCTAGGGACACCAAAGCCCAGTTTAAGTAGGGACACTTAACTACAACACATGATTTTAATTATTTTTGTGTTACACATTTATCAGATTTACATGTAATAATTAAGTAATTTTCGTATTATTATGATATAATAGTAATGTCACTGGGTGATGATATTGGTGACCTTATGATTAGATCAAGTCCAGTAGCTTGATTCCAAAACTCAGTTGGGGTGGAGGAGTTTTTCTTTCTTTCGTTTTTTTCCTTGCTACATGGGCTTGTAGGTGATGGACCTGTTTGAAGTTTGAACCTTAGATATGTGATTATTATTTTTCTTAAAATGGGTTAAAAGCCCAAAGATTATATCATATTTTTCATCATTAACGATTTTATTTGCAAATACCTTATACCTGGAAGACAATTTACATGTCTAGTTAAAGACTCATTGTTATTGTGCATTGGGTTAGAGTTTTCAAAAGTTCTTACTTTACTAACATTATCACAATTAGAAGAAAAAAGATTGGTGTAAGATTTTTCTTTTCGTAATTTTTACAAAAAAGAAAATTATCAATGTTTACTTCATCAAATTCATGCTTCAAAAACAGAAATCAGGTGTTTTAGAAAATTAGGGCCAACGAATTTAGATTCGGTTTAGGTCACTGAAGCAAAGAATTGGGCCTGAAAATTTCTTATGCTACACCATCCTGCAACAAAATAGAACAATTCTAAATTGATAATGGAAAATTATGCAGCATGACCAAGGATTGGAATTTAAAAACAGAGTTTATAATCTTATGGGATTTTATTCGCATAATTGTAACAACGTTTAAAAAAAAGTGTTCTCCCAACTTAAAGTTAAAATTATTGGAATTCTAATTTCAAACGACATATTGGATCCGATTAAGACCTAATACTTTTTGAAAACTGTCTTCCAATTTCAACATAAAAAATAACATGTCTAGAATATGGCATCACAACCCAAGCCACAAACCTGTGAAGGGGTTGTGTTTTGCGGTTGTGTTTTCTTTCTTAAGAGAGAAGAAAGATTATGAAAAAATCATACTTATATAACTGAAAAACAACATATAAAATTGAAAAGTAGGAAAAAGTAATAAAGAAAAAAAAATTCTTAGCATTTTTTTTTTTTGCGAAATTTCCAAGTTCATCGATATTTTTTACGAAAGATATGCTTGTGAATAGTAGTTTTAGGCGACAATTTTCAATATTTCGAGGATTGCACACCTTATCCAGGCAAAAGTCGGCTCCAAAACTTTAATCTTCTTCCCAACGGTTCTTCACATGACGCGTAATTAGTACTGTTTTTTTTATGTTGTCGACAATATTATTAGAGTTGCTTATCTAGTAAGCAATTCGGCGAGTGACAAATGTTGGTTTGGGAAATGAGCGTCAATAATCGATCAGGTGAAATGTACGTTTGGGCAACTATTCAGCCCCTTATTCGCGTTTCAGAAAAATAAGGAACACGTAAATTCGTGTTTAGTGCGTTTTTCTTATCACATTTCGGGACAGAAAAAATCGGTACATATATGTTAGAGAACTAGGTTAATCGGAGAACGAGAAACACATAGAAAATGATGGAGCACTGACTTCAAGGATTTTTCTATTGTTTTAGATAATAATTCAACTTTTCAGAGTTTCACGAGTATAATAGGTCAAAAATATTTTCCTTCAGGATTCAATAATTCTATAATCGTATTCAAGGATTGTACTTTCTTGATCGATTGAGAAACGCATTTCAAGAGACTATGTTGATGTTATATAAGAGAAAGAGAGTCATAAGTTTTTTACGTGTTTGAATTAGAGAACCTCTTCACATCTTATAACACGATTCATGTCCACTAGAGATACGTGTTCATCCCCAGCAGACATCTCCAAGAGACTTCGTATCGTCAAACAAAATACATACTTTTAGGAAATATGCAACAATGCACATCTAATAATTAATACTCTAGTGAATTTGGTTCATAAAAAATTGTATATAAAATTATAAATTCGTGGAATGATTTAAAGATACCAAAAATAAAGAAAAAGAATTGATTTTGTATAATAATTGAAATTAAGAATTTTTATATGAAAATTTCTATAAAAAAAATAACCCAAAAACTTTTATAAAGAACTTTAGGATCGTTCGTAAGATTCGAGAATAAATAATCAGTCCAAAATATTACGTTTTAAACCCGATGTTCAATAATTGCAAGAGTTAAATCGACTGTGACTGATTCACGTTTGTTCGTGAATTGTTGAGTTTAGTTGTTAACTAAGATCGAGATTATGAAATAGTTTGTTGGTTATAAAAATGTGAAAAGAAAAAAAAAAGCTCAATAACGGCAAGAGTAATTGATCTGATCTAATTAAACATATTTCAGTATGCATAGCTAATCGTTTATTACAATCACATAAGATACCATGGGAAAAGATATATAACAAGAAAACACCTAAAAAGACATAATTAAAATGAAAATAATTCGCAAAATCAACACAAATTCATGGAGTGATGAAAGAAAGATATACCCAGACAAAAGTACAACATATGTATTGTATTTTTATTTTCTTATTGGTAGGTGGAAATGGATCGATTGTTTATTAACAATCACTTCATTCCCACTACTTTCTTCACAGTCTTCACTGCATCTTTTGCCGTGTGCATAGCGGTTGTTGTTCCAGTCTGCACAACATTTACACCGTATTAGTTATATACTCCATTCTCAACAAATCAAAATCAGTCAATAAGAAATTACATTAAGTTGTTGAATGTTAACATGACCCTAATTTATTTACCTGTTGATGGTGGTGAGTCTGGTGACCTTTGTTTTTCGGGTGGGAAGCATTGGATACAGTGTGAGCTGCATTGGCAACCTGTTCCACAACTTTGTGAGCTGTGCTCTTAGCTGATTGAGCCGGAGTCTTCTTAGCAAACATCTTCGCACTCTTTAAAAAAAAAAATGAAAGGAAATTTATGTAAGTTTATTCAACTTGTGTGATACGATTATGTTAAGATGAAGAGATTGTCTTATTTTCTTGTTATCTTAGTCTCTCCTCTTCTTGCATGACTATTTATAGATTTTAATAATTGCTTTGTGATTGAAATGTTTGTTGATTTTCACATAACACGTCATGTTAAATTAAATATAATAATGGAAGAATATGGATTTTTGGGAGTCAACGTAATTCTATCCATGCTATGTCGACCTAAACATCAAAATATTTCCTACCATGTTTAGAGTATTGTTAACCGGGGTACCACTTTTTTTAGGGGTGCACTAAAATTCATTTATGACAAGACATCTTTTATCATAGGATTAGTACACCCCTGGGCAAAAATGTGCCTCCCATTAGCATCCATGCATGTTCTAGGAAGTGATAGACGAAATCATTATCTAATACAGTTGAATGGGGCACTAGCCCTACCAGAGTCTTAAATCAGACTTTTGGACCACATGCATTTTTGGATATTACATGTTTAACTAGCTAACTGTTGTCGACGACCGACAGGGCTAGGGTAGCAATTGTTTCCGATAAATGTTGCAAACAAAGTTACAAAATCAACATGTAAATGCTCAAAGTTTGGGATGGGGTATTAATACTTTACTGAAAAAAAAAAGAAACCCAAAGGTCAAAGGAATCTGTGGTATCAGTGGTATGTTTAAATTACTGGAAATAGTTGTTATCAGTTATTCCCTCTGATTTCTGAAAAGAGTTATTTTTACTTTTTCAATTTTGCGTATTTTAAGCTAAAATGAAAAAACGAAAGTACTTTTTTTCCAGAAATGGAGGTAGTATTTGGCTTAGACCTTGGTGCCCGACAGATTTTGATTTAAGGCTTTAATACACATAATGTTACTGTAGTGCACCATCATCAATTGGTTGTGCCCAAGAATTCTCAATGGATGGCCAATTGCTTTAGCTAATTGGGTGGCTCTGTGTTTTATAGATCATGCTATGATATTATTGTTTTGATTTTGATTCAATTGTTATGTTTTTAGAGTGTCTGCGTTAAAATTGTCCATTGCAAATGATTTATCCTTTTCGGTTCTATTAAAATATTGGGCAATATGAAAATTTCATTACATGAAATCAAAATTAGCCCTAAAAAACTCGATTTTCTTTATGTTTTGCGTGTTTTTATTTTTTTCTTCTGAAGCATCTGTTTTGCGGATTGCATATCATTTTATGATAGAGATATTCAAATTAGTATAACATCCTTATATCTTCATCACCTGATTGATTAAGTGGTACAAAATTTGGAAACAAAAATTATAAGATTTCACCGAGATAAAGCTATCAAGGTGTCCTAGTCTCAACGGAGATCAAGATCCAAGATTTACCATATTAGTCCACACGTTATAACACTGTAGTTATTAAAAATAAAAATTATACATCCAATTTTTTCTTTGCTTCTTCCATTAAAAAAAGATACTATCACTTTTTCAGTGTGGCCTATTTTTAAGCTAAAATTAAAATAAAAATGACTATTTTTATCTAAAAAACGGAGGTAGTACTTCTCAGTTTACATCTTCGATAAGCTTAAAATGGATTGAAAATTGATTATATCCAGACTATGAAACAGTTCGATACTAAGGTTATGAAATGTGAAAAAACTGAAGTGACAATGTTGAGATTATTAACCTATATTGTATGGGTTATCAAAGATCATGCGATTTATAATGTTGAGGACCACTCCACTCATTGTCAAGTGGTTTTGAGTTGGATATTTTAACATGGTATCAAAGCAGGTTATTTGTGACGATTTGACTGTGCCTTTACTCCGCGTCATCCGATTTATTATCCATATACGTGTTAGAGGATTATTAATCCCATATTGGACATATAGTCTGGGTTATCTTAGATTCAGATCCTTTGATTTATAATATTGAGAGTCACTCCATTTATTGCCAATCAATACAAAGTTGAATACCCACAACGGACAAGAGTAACTGACCGAATGAAACATTTCATTATGCATATCTTGAGAATTAAGTATTACAATCCCATAAAAGATGTGCTAGGACTACAATGGTACATCGAAACTAGCAAAAAAAAAACACAAATACGTACATAGATAAAAGGAAGATCCATTATCCATACATCGACATACTGTATATTGTTATTGGTTGGTAGAAGGCTAGAAGCGAATGTATTGTTTAACATTAACAAATTCCCACAGTCTTCTTCACAGTCTCCACTGCATCATGTGTTGTTTTCGTCACAGTGTCCGCTGCACCTTGTGCCGTGTTGATCACTGTTGTTCCTGCCTGCACATATGTACACCAATAGTTATATATAGCTCATGCATTTTCAACAAGTCAAAATCAATCAAAAACACCACACATGACTTAATTTGAACTTCTATATGATGACTGTTGATATGTTTACCTGTTGAAGAACGTTCTCCTGTTTCGGCTGGGCAGCCTTAGTTACAGAATGAGCTGCATTGGAAACCTGATCCGCGGCTTTGTCAACCGGACTCGGCTGGACAGTTTTGGATACAGAATGAGCTGCATTGGAAACCTGATCCGCAGCTTTGTCAACCGGACTCTGCTTAGAAAACATCTTCGCACTCTTAAAATGAAAGGAAGTAAGTTTATTCAAACTGATAGAAGCTGTATGATAAGATGAAGGGATTGTTTTTCTTTTACTTGTTATCTTTGTCTCTCTACTTGTATGGTTATTTATAGAGATTTTAATGGGAGTGTTTTTATTCCTCAATTGTGTGGCAACACATGTCGATTGCTTTGTGGTGGAAACTTTCGTTGTTGATTTTCTAGTACCACGTCATGTTAAAATCATTAGTAGCACTGCGCACTATACAGAGGATTTTATCTATGTTGTCGACCTAAATACATAGCAATATATCTTACCAGATGACTCTTATAATCTAGTACAGTTGGATGGGGCAAGTGCCCTACCAGAGTCTTAAATCAGATTTTAGGACCACGGGCCGGGCGTATGTAGATATTACTACTTCGCTAGCCAACTGTTGTCGGCCGGGCCGCGGTAGCAATTGTTTGCGATTGATGGACATTGCAAACTGCACACTTTTGATTAAAAAAATTGAAAAATTCTAGATTGATAGTAAGATATTCTATGATTTGAAGGTCAGACATTAGAAATTCTGGAAGTTAGAACCAAGTTAGACGATCGACCCGCTGTAATATTCTAGTAGTATTCGGTTACTGTGATTTTTATTTTTACTTTTACTTTTTTTAAACATAAAATAGGGATCTCTTGGTTATGCAGTTAATTTATTTTTTGTTTTTCAAAATGGATTAAAAATTGACGAGCTAGGTAAGCTTTACATACATGGGAAGGATCCAATGACACAATTAGAATGATTTGATATCATTTTTCTTATAAAATCCAATTGACAATGAATTTGAAGCTAATATTTTGGTGACATATTCCCCTTATAAAGCTATACATTCATACTAAAAATGAACGTATTTCGAAATACGAAACTTCACCATCCATAAATTTTAATTTCAACCGTTAATCTTCAATCGTTGATATATAAAATGGCAAATGGTGGTCTTATACATATCAGGATGCATTCATTTTTGGTTGGAGTGTAGATCTTTATAAGAGGAGCATGTCACAAAAAAATTAGCTCTAAATTTATTGTAGGTTGGATTTTATAAGAAAAATGCTGTCAAAATGTCAAAATAATGTCACCATGTCATCTAATCCGGCCGCTTACATATATGACTACCATTACAATTTTATTTTACTTGCATCACGACAAAACTACATAAAAAGTATTACACGCCGTCTCAATTTTTATTCCTTAAAATCTTTCATAATTGATTCATTCATTCATAGTCTTGATCCACTAAAAAGCACTAATGGAGCACGAGTGATACCAATAATACCGATAGTGGTAAGAATAAAAACCTTGTTGGAGCCCTTTCTGCAAATTTCCAATCCCTGGGAAATATTGGAATGCCAAAACCCTGCAATCAATAAATAATAACAGATGCAGGTTGGGTTCCTTTTAATGGACCACCATTTTTTTCGTTTGATAGGAATATGAACCTGTGTAGTATTTTATAATAATCAAAAGATGCAGAAAAATAAAAAGCACACACAAGAATTTTGTTAACGAGGAAGATTTCCCGGGAGCTCGTCCAGCTTTGAGCACCAAACTTTACTAAGCCGCTACAGACTCTAGCCTACTATCATACTTAGGACTGGAATGTAACTGAGAAAGAATTAACCCTCCAAGCAATTCAGTTGCATTCGTGCTCCTTACGTCTCTTGAACCTTTAAGACTCTACATAATTGATTCACATAACTGACGTCTTTTAAAGCCTAAGAGTTGTTTCAACTTAACTGGAGATTTTTTTTTTATACCAATATGCCTCTAACAGATAAGCCTATTTCATTTTCCTTTATCAATGATTGGAAATATGTTTGCAATAGACAAAGCTAACACACCTTACGAATTCTACACACTTACACTTCGTTAGGTGAGAAGCCTGGATTACAAACCACCTCTAAAGGACAATCTTAAACCAATCAACAAATACATGAGTTTTATAAAATCTATCTTGAGGAATCACAAGGTCTGAGACGAATAAAACTTTGCGATTTCTATTTTTCTCGTTCTTGATTGGAGATTGACGAAAACCTCGGCAATCAATAAGAACAAGATCAAGATACAAACTATCAAGGTAGAGATCCGACCTGGATTTACAAATCCCTAAGTAAAGTATTTAAGTTGTAAACTTGATAATGTTTCTCATAAGAAACCTAGGTTCAAAAGGACGACTCTAGCGTACAACTAGATACATAGTTGTTAGGGATTGGAATTCTTGGTTGTTTGAGTCTCTCTATTTATAGAATTTCAAGACTATAGGTATCTCTGAATTCAATCTAAGTTAAGTTGATATTCAAGTAAACACTTTCTCAGTTCAGTTTAAATTATTTTTAGGAATTCATATGTAACCATAGACGAATATACATTATGGTCCAGGATACTGGAACCGTGTACGATGATATCTCATGGCAAATGTGTCATATGAACATATAAGCATAATCGTGTTTATTTAACACTCGAGACTGAAACCTTGATTCACAAATACAAGGTGACTTAGTAACCAACGTTATCTTAGAAGTGTTTATGAGTTTTATAACAATGCCAAACATATTTGCGAAAGTAGTTTTTGAGCGTCTGCTTTAATTCGTATTATAGGTAGCTATTTGTAGGGGGCACACGTACCTATGGACCAGTTTGTGAATTCAGGCTGCTAGGATAGGTACGCATACTGGGTACCTACCTTGTTCCAGAACTCAGTTGACTAGGGTACGCATACTGGGTAAGCGTACCTACCTTGTGTCAAGAATCTCAGTACATCTGAAACTCTCTTTCAATGATTTGAAACGTTCCCAATTGTCATAGATACAGAATATCATTGCCTGGGAAATTTCCAAATGATTAACTTGAATAAAAAATAGTTCTTGAACAATAAATTGTTCTTGACTAAGATTGCTAAGGATATATGAACATTCATTGCTTGAATCATATTTCGAGATATTTAACAAGGCAAGCTTGACTCGAAATTTCTTCTTTACAAGATTAAATCTAATTAAAATCATACAACATAGTCTCATAAAGAGAAAATGGTAAATGTCGTGAGTAAATAGGATGGTTCAGTATTCACATACCTCTTTGTTGATGAAGTACTTCAAATGTCTTCTCTTGATCTTCAGTCTTCAGTTTTCAAGGGTTATACAGTAATGTATGATACTTTACTACCATACTCTAATCCTAGTCCGAGACCGACTTTAGTAGACTAGAAATCAAGATATAGTTTTTGTGCATCTAACATAGGCAACAAGCTAGAGATAGATAAACTTGTGAGTTCGACGGAGTAGTGCTTTAACATGATATATGTTTTGTTTTTTTTTTCCCAAAAAAGAGGCAATCCTCAGATATAACTCTGATTCAAGATCAATAGTGATTACAATACTAACTCGTGAGTATCCAACAGTTACATGGGTTTCAAAAGTTTCATACAGACTATATATCCAAACCACTTAACACCATAGTCCCGTGACTATAAAACTTTGCGATTTCTATCTTTCTCGTTCTTGATTGGAGATTGACGAAAACATCGACAATCAATAAGAACAAGATCAAGATACAAACTATCAAGGTAGAGATCCGACCTGGATTTACAAATCCCTAAGTAAAGTATTTAAGTTGTAAACTTGATAATGTTTCTCATAAGAAACCTAGGTTCATAAGGACGACTCTAGCGTACAATTAGACACGTAGTTGTTAGGGATTGGAATTCTTGGTTGTTTGAGTCTCTCTATTTATAGAATTTCAAGACTATAGGTATCTCTGAATTCAATCTAAGTTAAGTTGATATTCAAGTAAATACTTTCTCAGTTCAGTTTAAATTATTTTTTGGAATTCATATGTAAGCATAGACGAATATACATTATGGTCCAGGATACTGGAACCGTGTACGATGATATCTCATGGCAAATGTGTCATATGCACATATAAGCATAATCTTGTTTATTTAACACTCGAGACTGAAACCTTGATTCACAAATACAAGGTGACTTAGTAACCAACGTTATCTTAGAAGTGTTTATGAGATTTATAACAATGCCAAACATATTTGCGAAAATAGTTTTTGAGCATCTGCTTTAATTCGTATTATAGGTAGCTATTTTTAGGGGGAACACGTACCTATGGACCAGTTTGTGAATTCAGGATGCTAGGGTAGGTACGCATACTGGGTACCTACCTTGTTCCAGAACTCAGTTGACTAGGGTACGCATACTGGGTAAGCGTACCTACCTTGTGTCAAGAATCTCAGTACATCTGAAACTCTCTTTCAATGATTTGAAACATTCCCAATTGTCATAGATACAGAATATCATTGCTTGGAAAATTTCCAAATGATTAACTTGAATAAAAAATAGTTCTTGAACAATAAATTGTTCTTGACTAAGATTGCTAAGGATATATGAACATTCATTGCTTGAATCATATTTCGAGATATTTAACAAGGCAAGCTTGACTCGAAATTTCTTCTTTGCAAGATTAAATCTAATTAAAATCATACAACATAGTCTCATAAAGAAAAAATGGTAAATGTCGTGAGTAAATAGGATGGTTCAGTATTCACATACCTCTTTGTTGATGAAGTACTTCAAATGTCTTCTCTTGATCTTCAGTCTTCAGTTTTCAAGGGTTATACAGTAATGTATGATACTTTACTACCATACTCTAATCCTAGTCCGAGACCGACTTTAGTAGACTAGAAATCAAGATATAGTTTTTGTGCATCTAACATAGGCAACAAGCTTGAGATAGATAAACTTGTGAGTTCGACAGAGTAGTGCTTTAACATGATATATGTTTTGTTTTTTTTCCAAAAAAGAGGCAATCCTCAGATATAACTCTGATTCAAGATCAATAGTGATTATAATACTGACTCGCAAGTATCCAACAGTTACATGGGTTTCAAAAGTTTCATACAGACTATATATCCAAACCACTTAACACCATAGTCCCGTGACTATAAAACTTTGCGATTTCTATTTTTCTCGTTCTTGATTGGAGATTGACGAAAACCTCGACAATCAATAAGAACAAGATCAAGATACAAACTATCAAGGTAGAGATCCGACCTGGATTTACAAATCCCTAAGTAAAGTATTTAAGTTGTAAACTTGATAATGTTTCTCATAAGAAACCTAGGTTCATAAGGACGACTCTAGCGTACAACTAGACACATAGTTGTTAGGGATTGGAATTCTTGGTTGTTTGAGTCTCTATATTTATAAAATTTCAAGACTATATGTATCTATGAATTCAATCTAAATTAAGTTGATATTCAAGTAAACACTTTCTCAGTTCAGTTTAAATTATTTTTAGGAATTCATATGTAAGCATAGACGAATATGCATTATGGTCCAGGATACTGGAACCGTGTACGATGATATCTCGTGGCAAATGTGTCATATGAACATATAAGCATAATCGTGTTTATTTAACACTCGAGACTGAAACCTTGATTCACAAATACAAGGTGACTTAGTAACCAACGTTATATTAGAAGTGTTTATGAGATTTATAGCAATGCCAAACATATTTGCGAAAATAGTTTTTGAGCATCTGCTTTAATTCGTATTATAGGTAGCTATTTGTAGGGGGCACACGTACCTATGGACCAGTTTGTGAATTCAGGCTGCTAGGGTAGGTACGCATACTGGGTACCTACCTTGTTCCAGAACTCAGTTGACTAGGGTACGCATACTGGGTAAGCGTACCTACCTTGTGTCAAGAATCTCAGTACATCTGAAACTCTCTTTCAATGATTTGAAACATTCCCAATTGTCATAGATACAGAATATCATTGCTTGGGAAATTTCCAAATGATTAACTTGAATAAAAAATAGTTCTTGAACAATAAATTGTTCTTGACTAAGATTGCTAAGGATATATGAACATTCATTGCTTGAATCATATTTCGAGATATTTAACAAGGCAAGCTTGACTCGAAATTTCTTCTTTGCAAGATTAAATATAATTAAATTCATACAACATAGTCTCATAAAGAAAAAATGGTAAATGTCGTGAGTAAATAGGATGGTTCAGTATTCACATACCTCTTTGTTGATGAAGTACTTCAAATGTCTTCTCTTGATCTTCAGTCTTCAGTTTTCAAGGGTTATACAGTAATGTATGATACTTTACTACCATACTCTAATCCTAGTCCGAGACCGACTTTAGTAGACTAGAAATCAAGATATAGTTTTTGTGCATCTAACATAGGAAACAAGCTTGAGATAGATAAACTTGTGAGTTCGACGGAGTAGTGCTTTAACATGATATATGTTTTGTTTTTTTTCCAAAAAGAGGCAATCCTCAGATATAACTCTGATTCAAGATCAATAGTGATTATAATACTGACTCGCGAGTATCCAACAGTTACGTGGGTTTCAAAAGTTTCATACAGACTATATATCCAAACCACTTAACACCATAGTCCCGTGACTATAAAAGTTCTATTCCTAACCAATTTAGATGTAACAAGACAAGTTTAAACGATGTTGGTTGGATCAAAAGAAATGCATCGAAACCATATAAAAATATAAAAATAATGAGGATGTTAGGATCCATAAAATCCAACCATTTCTCAAGGTTTTCTTCTAAGTCACAATAGAACATGTGACATGGACATAATATAATCCATAGATACAACCATATGCCATTGATTTTTTTCAAAGTAACAGTAACCTTAGTAATAGGTATAAAACCGGTTATCATTTTGTTGAATTGGTCTGGATTGATAAAGGTCAGTATCGAAAGCGGTCTAGGTGTCGTTAGTATGGTAAAAAATTGTACACGTGTCTTTAGAAACCTTGTTGCTGCGACAATGTGAATTTGCATCAAATTATAGTGCCTATTAATGTTGTTGCCGAGGTAATCTTTATTGATGTTGCTTCCTGAAAATTTGTTGAGGACATGAGGTTGGTGTGTGGACTCCTTTGATATATAACCGGTGCTAGTTGATTGAAAAGTCAGCAAGATCTTATATAAGAAATTGATTAAAAAAATCTCAGCATTAACCGGAAACCAATTCAATCAACCATAAAACTCTTGCAAGATTTAGAATTAGCAACAATAAAATACCCAAATAGATAATCATTGAAAATAAGTAATGAAATTACACAAATAAAAAAAAGACTTAAGTAAAAACTAGATCGATTCAAGCAGAGAGGAAGACTAAGAAAAGTTGTTGAAGAATATAACCAAGTAAAAGTATTCATATCTTAACTAAATAGCAACCAAAATCCTAGAAAAAGAGGGATTTGGCGAAAACAGCGGAGAAAAATATGGGTTGAGAAAGGAGCCGATCTGAGAAGGAAAAGCCCAAAATGGTTAAGGATTCGTTTGGTTTTTGGAGGAGAAAGTCTTTTGAATATTTTTTTTTCCAAATCCAAGAAAACATACGGAAGAAAAAATATTATATAACAACATATTTCACTATGAATATATAGTGGATCATTTCTTACAATCCCATAAAAGATATACAAAACAAATGAAAAACACCTAGAAGAGATATTTAAAAATGAAGCAAAAACAACACAAATACGTACAAAAATGAAAGAAAAATCCATAGATACATAGTACATTCACATATTGGTAGGTGGAAGCGGATGGACTGTTAAGATTAACAATTACTTCATCCCCACTGTCTTCTTCACAGTCTTCACCGCATCTTGTGTTGTTTTCGTCACAGTGTCCGCTGCACCTTGTGCCGTGTTCATCATTGTTGTTCCGGCCTGCATAAGATTTACAACATAAAGTTATACTCCCATGCATTATCAACAAATCAAAATCAGTCAAAAAGATTAATTACATACAATACACACTTGAGTTTATTAACTTCTACATGACTATATGATAACTGTTGATATGTTTTAATGTATACCTGCTGAAAGACGTTCTCCTGTTTCGGCTGGGCAGCTTTGGATAATGAATGAGCTGCATTGGAAACCTGATCCGCAGCTTTGTCAACCGGACTCTTCTTAGAAAACATCTTGGCACTCTTAAAATAGAAGGAAATAAGTTTATTCAAATTGTGTTTCTTGTTATCTTTTTCTCTTCTTTGTATGGGTGTATTTATAGAGATTTTAATGGTAGTTTTTTTCTTTATACTATAACTTTGCTGCAAGACATGTCGATTGCTATGTGGTGGAAACGATCGTTGATTTTCCAATAACACGCCATGTCAAAATCAATAATAGAAGAATAGTAGCACATTATAGAGATGACGTTTCTATCTATGTGGTCGACCTAAAATTTAAAATATCTTGCAAAGTTTCATGAAGAGATAGACTAAATGGTCATTATCTAGTACAGTTGGATGAGGCACTTGCCCTACCAGAGTCATAAATCAGATTTTAGGACCACAGACAATTGTGGCCTTGTGGGCCGGGGTGGCAATTGTTCTTGATGAAACATTGCAAATCACTTCGCAACAAAAATAAATTATAAAATTATCCGACTCGTCTGGATCTAATTAAAATTACCTGATTCACATGTTTTCTGAGTCAGATCTGATCCAAAAATATGTGAGTCAATGGCTTTGATTTTATGCATCATGAATATTTTATCTCCCGATTCGAATAAAAAATTAGATCCGAATCAAATTACGAGTTAGTTCTAACTCAAACCGAAAGGTAAAATGCGTGACATCTGATTCGGCACGAATTGAGAGCCGAGACAGAGCCAGACTCAGCAAGGAAACAAACACCTTCCATTAAAATTTCATGAGTTTTGCGCATGTGAGATTAATCAATAAATTTGATAAACGACTAAGATTGAATAACATTTACTCATATTGACTTTTATTATGCATTAGAAATTTTGAAAGTTAGAACTTTGTACCGGTATATCCTTGGTTCGCGGTATTACAAATTCAAAAAGACAAAAGATTACACACAGTCCCAATTTTCTTCCTAAAATCTGTTTCATCATGGATTCATCCACCCATTCATAATTTCGATCCAATCAAAATCATCAACGGAGCAAGATTGATACAAATAATACAAACAGTAGCAAGAATAGAACCTTGCTGAAACCCTTTCTTTAAAATTTCAATCCCCATCCCTGAGAAATGGATAAACGCCAAAAAGCCTGCAATCAACAAAGAAACTATAGAACCAGTCTGGGTTCCTCTCAATTTAACTACTTGTTGAGGAGAAGCAATTACGAACAACATCGCATAAAGGGGTAATTCCAATTCTTTTGGAAATATGTAGAACAGTTTAAAGGCAAGGGCCAAGAAAACTGCCCAAACACCATTTTCACCCTTGATCCAAGTGAAAATCTCTTCAGGTGCTTGTAAAATAAACAGAGGAACAAGAAATGATTTATGAATTGAAGTTCCATTCGCAATTATTAAAACTGCTGAAGCAATTACGCAAACCCATTGAAGGTTTTGAGGTGACAACAATGAACCAGCTCCATTTCTTTTTCCCATGATCTGATTATTTTTCATGGGTGTTTAATTTTAAAGGGGACTTTTGGGTTGTAATAGAGTGAAAATGGAGAAGAAGAAACTGTGGGTTTGAGTTGCACAAAGCAAAGAGACAACATTTCTACTACTTGTAAAAGTTTGGGGATGTCTCCTCTTTCTGAAAAAAAAAACTTTAATGGCGGTGGGTGGAGATTAGATTACTGTTAAAGAATTGGGGGAAGTCGGTAAGACAAGGTGACTCACATGCACTTAGCTGATCAAGGAGGTAACGTAGTCGTAGTGACTAGTGAGAGATGTTTTGATTTTTGAGTTCTTTCACAAGAGATATTTTGTCACCTGATTTGTTTCTTTTGGCAAAGAGATATTTTGGGTCATGATTCTTCATCAAGTCTTATATTTGTTTTTTCTGTCGACCTAGTGTTCGGATCTGATTTGGTCCGTAACGCTATGTCCTCTAGTTTTCCAATCTAGCATCTAGATTGAATTGCTATGTCAGCTAGAATAACTTCCTAAGTCTTATGGTAGTTTCAATCTAATATCTAAATGCGTTTTGCAGCCGGGCTGAATGGAATAGTGTAACCATCTCAGGCTTCTCAGCCATTGGATCAGAAAATAAATCAATATGCACTAAACCAAACAACGAGAAGTTGATTTTCTCTGTGCTGAACCATTTAGCGAAACTATTTGACTACTAGTTCACATACGATATATATCTGGAGAGAGAAATAGTGTTAAAGAATAGGAAACACTTTTTATCTAATCTAGCAGTCAAATCTAGTTCACGGGACTTCGCTTAACTCGGCATGAGTCGTTTGTGTTTCGGTTTGAGTTAGTTCTTATTCGTGATCTGAGGAAAACATCACTCTTTATTTGGACTCGCTTGAATTAAGGAATACGATACTCATGATTCATTGTGTCAAGCCACTGACTCACGTAATTTTAAGTTAAACGGTCATTATCTGGTACAATTGGATGGGGCACTTCCCCTGCCAGAGTCATAAATCGGATTTCAGGACCACATGCATTTCACTAGCTAACTGTTGTGGCCTTGTGGGCCGGGAGGCAATTGTTCTTGATGAAACATTGCAAAACACTCGGCAACAAAAATAAATTGTAAAATTGTATGACTTATCTGGATCTAATTAAAATTATCTGACTTATTTGAATCTGACTCACTATGTTCGTTTATTTTAGAGAATTTTGATAAAGTACCCCGCTTTTTGTATACCCACTAAAAAATGTCCCTTCTTTTTTTTAGGTTTCTCGAGTCCGGTTCAGGATTGTTACACCGCTTTCAGGTTTTTTTACATTAGTTCCCAAGAAGGGTTCATCATTTCAAGTGTTTTGAGGGTTTTGGTTGGAAGAAAACGATCTTCTACAACATATTTTTTTTTAGGTTCGTCGAGCTCGGTTCAAGATCGTGACAACGCTTTCAGGTTCGTCGAGCCCAGTTCAGGATTGTTACACCGTTTTCAGGATCGTCGGACACTCTCCCCACCAAGGAGATGTAGTTCGGAGGTAAACAGGACTTTTAGTTGGAAAGATAACTGTCACCTAGCACTTAACTGGATGAAATTTTCCTTTTGAATAAAACGGGGTACTTTAACAAAAATTTTAAAAACGGGGGCACTTTTTTAGGAGTGATGCTACAGGGGTTAGGAACCGTGAAAATCACCGCGTTTCATAGCCCCTGGGACCCGCTGGAGCTTGCAGGGGGTGGGTTATGGGTCCCACTGTGGGTCCCCCATTTTTTGTGAGGTGCGGTGACATTCAGGACATTTGATCCGGTGAATGTAGCATTATTGAATTTTTAGTGTAATATGAAAAGTAAGGATACTTTATCAAAAATCCTTTTTTATTGGGTCAGGGCTCATTCATCGGACTTTGAAATATGTGAATCACTAACTTGATCTTATTCATCAAAGATATTTTATTTCCTGATCCAAACGGATCCGAATCAAAAGTCAGGTCTGAACCAAATTACGAGTTAGATCTAGCTCAAACTAAAAGACAAACATACATCTGATTCGGTACGAATTAGGAGGGGAGTCAGATCCAAAAAATGGACTCAAGAAAACAAACACCCACAGCCTACCCTTTGAAATTTCATGAGTTTTGCGCATGTGAGACTAAATGTTATCTGCTCATACAGGAATTTGATTCAATAACGTTTATCATCTGGATTTTTATTATGCATTAGAAATTTGGAAGTTAGAATTTGGTTGGCCGTATTACAAACATGACAAATCCTAATATACATGTATTACAAAAAGAAAATCACATAAAAAAGATTACACAAAGTCCCAATTTTCTTCCTAAAATCTGTTTCATCACAGATTCATCCATCCGTTCATAATTTGGATCCAATCAAGAGCATTAATGGAGCAAGAGTGATACCAATAACACCAACAGTAGCAACAATAGAACCTGGCTGAAACCCTTTCAGCAAATTTCCAAACCCGATCCCTGAGAAATGTTGAAAAGCCAAAAACCCTGCAATCAACAAAGAAATAACAGAACCAGTTTGGGTTCCTCTCAATTACGAACAACATCGCATAAAGAGGTGTTCTTTTGGAAAGATGTAAAACAGTTTAAAGGCAAGGGCCAAGAAAACCGCCCAAACACCATTTTCACCCTTGATCCAAGTAAAAATCTCTTCCGGTGCTTGTAAAATGAACAGAGGAACAAGAAATGATTTATGAATTGAAGTTCCACTTGCAATTATTAAAAGTGACACAGACCCATTGGAGGTTTTGAGGTGACAACAATGAACCAGCTCCATTTATTTTTCCCATGATCTGATTATTTTTATGGGTGTTAAATTTTCAAGGGGACTTTTGGGTTGTGATTGAGTGAAAATGAAGAAGAAGGAATTGTGGGTTTGAAGCAAAGATACAACATTTGTACTACTTGTAAAAATTTGTTCTCTTCAAAAACTTTTATGACAGTGGGTGGAGATTAAAGAATTGGGGGACAAGGTGACTCACCAAGGCACATGCACTTAGGTCGATCAAGGTAACGGAGTGACTAGTGAGAGATGTCTTGACTTTTGAATTCTTTTGCTATGACAAGAGATATTTTGTACGTCTTTTGATTTGTTTTTGTAAAGAGATATTTTGTGTCATGATTCTTTTATCAAGTCGTAGTTACGGACACTCCTGTAGCCGGATCAAGATATGGTATAGCCCCGATGGATAAATGAGGAAGGAATATAGCACATTGAGATTAGTAGTGGGTTGGAAATGGAAACGATTAAACATTTGGGTTTATTGGCACATATTTGGACCATAAAACTTGACCCATGTATAACGTGTTCGCTTGGCGAGAACTGGGAAGTGGAAGGCCATGAAAACGATGTTTGTATTCTTGATGCAAAAATTAATTTCACAAAAACAATTTTATCTAAATCACAAAAAAGTTATTTTCTTATTTATCTGAGTCATTATGAAACTGTGTACCAAAATGATTCTTGATCTTTTTGTTTTCAGAAATCGAAAGATAATTTTATATTTTAGGTGGTATCAAAAAAAGAATAATATAAGTACTACTGGTTGTATTCGGGTTTGAGAAACGGATGTGAGTTTTTTTTGGGGAAACCATGACATATCAGAAACGGAGGCGTTTTTTTAGCCTTTTTTATCAAAAAAAAATAATAATAAAAACAATTATGAATTCGAAATTTTTATCTTAATTAAAAGCTCTAATTAAAACCAACCAAGTTGAGGTATCAAGATTTTGTTCCCAACCATAATAGCGAGCTAAGGGGTGTTTAATGCGTATGAAGTTACCTAATTACCCTTCCTCTAATAATAACTAAATTATTCCCTTTTTGGTTTTAGATCCAAACCTTATTCTTTTCCTCCTCCTTCTTCAGCAATCTAATGATCAATTCTTTTTTTTCCTTCTTAACATTTCATCGTTTTCAAATGGAAAAAAAAATCGCCGATATAGTATTTTATTTCAATGTTGATTATTTCTTTCAAACTCTATCTAGTACTTTGTTTTGTTGTTTGGATGTCATATTAGATATCGGAAAAATCAAAATTGTTAAATTGCAGTTACACATTCATCATGTAACTCTTCGTCGAGCACGACGACTTTTCATATTTATTTTTAGTCGTCAAGGTTATAGGATGAATAACGTGACGACTTTTCAGAGAGTTTTATTCCTGAAAGTAACATTTACAGGGTCGTCATGGTTTTCATCCCTAAACCTTGACAATTAATAACTCACAGAAACAAATTTTCATGTATCAAATTTTTTTGTTGGTCGTCATGGTTTTGTAAAAATAAGATGACGATCGTCCATTAATCGTCAGTGTGTTGCATTTTCGAGCAAGTCGACTGTAAATGCGAAAAACTATTTTTGGTCGACATGCTTAGTTTCTTGTCAAGCGTGCCGACTAAGTTTGGTCAACATGGTTTGTAAGCGGAGTGTTCATGTACTAAGATCTGAAGGTACTTAGTCGGCATGCTTTTTCTCAGACGAGCAGACCGACTTTTCGCACTGTGGTTTATGAAAATGTTGATTTCTTCTGTAAACTATTAAATAATTGTGCAATTCCCTTATTAAAAGTGTTTGGCCAGCGTGATATCATTTATGTTACGAAGAATCTCAAAACAATTTTTCTTTATCAAAAATCTTCCAACAAAATCCATAATTTCTATCCAACCAAAACGAAATTATATAGTTTCTAATTCAATTAATTAATCCGACATTATAAATTAAACTAAACAGGTTGATTAGTATTTATTAAATAAGGTCAGGTTAACAATTATCAACAGTAAATGGCTAAGAGGCTTTGGGATTTATTCCTAATGATCACTGAATTGGTCCGACGACCCTTTGTTTTTTTAAGTATGTAACACACAAGTTTCAGACATGAAAGTCCAAATAACGTCGGCACTTCCTATTTAAGGGTGCTATACAGAGACGTGTATCGTGATTTCCAGATTTCTCAAACCTTGTGTGAACACGTAAATCACGAAAGGGTCTAAATATTCGCAAGCAATACTCGCACCCTAGGTAAGATCGCGCTGATAATACAATGGTATCGATTCCTCGGCTCAAAACCTTCAGGTTTATCATAGCCTCCTCTGAGAACATCGTGAGTGGCGTTTACGCAGGGGAAGATAAAGAAAACGAAGCATAAAAGTAAAACTCATGGAGCGCTAGAGGGAAAATAAAGTGCTGAAATGTAAATAAGACTGGGATTTACGTGGTTCAGCACTAAGGCCTACATTCACGGGGTTGTTGTTTCACTATGTACTTAACGGTTACAAAGATAGTCAATAGTGACTTTGGGGTTTACATAGGTATGTGTATTATAAAGGGCTAACTTACACTCGTAATCTCTCTCTCCTTCTCTTCCTGATTTTTCCTCCTCCCCTCACTCTTGGTGGAGAGGGGGTATTTATAGGGTTAGAGTGTGGGACCCATTTCTGAGGACCGTTGGAACCTTATCTTCTTGTGTTTTGTGTTCATCACGCGGGGGTCTTCGTTCATTACTTTATCACGCAGAGTCATCCTCGTTCGTTCCACGGGTTGATCGACACGTATGCTGCTCAGAGTGTTTAATGCGGGTAGTTGAGGCGCCTACTCGTGTCAGGCAAGTGTCTTCTGCCTCTGTCGCGTCCATGTCAGTACACCTTCTCTCCACCGTTGATCTTGGCTCTTTTGGGATGAGATAAAGTAACTCTTTGGGAGTTATTTGGTGCTCCGCAGTACATCATGTTACCGGTACATCTTTTAACTTCTATCCTTGGATTGTTCAGGCAAAGATCCCACGTTGACGGGATGGGGTTATTGGCTATGAGCGTGTGTCATCATGCTTTGATGACTTTGTCCGCATGCCCTCCACGTATCTTCCTATATACACGTGTTTGATGATGAAATATGTGCACACACCGTTACTGAAGTATAAGACTAGAAGACCAAGAATTTTTGAAACTAGATTAAGCTTTGTTGGATGGTGGGTCAGCCGCATTATCTACTGGACCAAGAATTTTGAAATCTGGATTAAGCTGTGAAAATGGTAGATACTGGAGTGGCGAGAGTAATTGATGATATGATGAATCAAACATTTTTCATTATTGCATTGCTAACCATTAATTTATTACAAATTCGTAAAAGAGATGAAAGAAAGATCTACACAGAAAAAGGACAGCATATTGTGATCTTGTTCTTGGTAGGTGGAAATGGATGCTAAGATTAACAGCTACTTGTTCATTTCTTGTCATTCATTCCGATTGTGTTCTTCACAGCCTCCACTGCACCTTGCCCCGTGTTAACCACTGCAGTTGCAGTCTGCATAATATTGACGCCAGGTTTAGTTATACCCCATTCTTAACAAATCAAAATCAATAAATAATAATACTTATAACCCTAATTTATTTACCTTTTCAAGGAAACCAGGGGTTTTTTCTTCTTCCGGTTTGGCAGCTTTGGATACAGAATCAGCTGCATTGGCAACATGCTCCCTGGCTTTTTGAGCTGTATCCGAAAGGACACCAGAGGTCTCTTCCTTTTTCTGCTGGGCAGTGTTTGTTGTAGTGTTAGCTGCATCGGCTACATAGTCTCTAGTTGCTTTAGCTGCATCGGCAACGTGTTGCCCAGCCGTGTTAGCTGTGTTCGTAGCTGATTCAACCCATCCATTTGTGTTGGGACTAGCAGACATCTTCGAACTCTTAAAATGAAAGGAGAAGGAGATGAGTATAACAGATGAGAGATTGAACTTCGAGTTGGTAGTTTGTATGTTGAGACGAAGAGATTGTTTTGTTTTCTTTGTTAGCTATGTCTCTCTTCTTGTATGGATATATATTTAGTTTGTTTTTCTGCGGTGACACACGTCAATTGCTTTGTGGATGAAAAGATCGTTTGAAACACGTGATGTTTAAAAAAGGATGGGAAGGGTAGTTGGCATATATGATGACACGGAGGATTCTATCACTGCCGACCTAAAATGCAAAATATCCTACTATAGTACCATATTCTAGGAAGAGATGTACTGGATGGGTTGTGACTCATTATCTAATGCAGTTGATGATTTTGGGACCACATGCCTTTGAAGATATTATTACTAGTTCCGCAAACCACAGCTAACTCTTGTCGACAGGGCTGGGTGGAGAAATATTCTAAAATGACTGGAGAATCTTAGCGGGAGCCAACTTGAAACATGGACGAGCAATTGCATATGCAGTCCAGCTGGCTTTTTTCAGCCTAATTTTAGATATTTAATCCAAATTTTAGTTATTTTTGTACACTTTAATTTGCTAATTAGTCAATTGAACATCCGTTTCTCGAAACCTGGCTCCGCCTCTAGCTCGATGAGAAAGATGATAAAAAATAATATATGGTAACTGATTGAGTGTTAAAAACTAGGTTTATAACAAAAAGTCTTCACGTACCGGTAGTGGAGCCAGCTTTTAAGTTTAAGAGGGGCTAATAGCAAATTAGGTGGACTAAACCTAAAAAATCAGGGGACTAAATTCTAAAAATTAGAAAACTAAACCAAAAAATCTATAAAAACTAAGAGATGATTATGAATTTTAGAAATTTTAGGGGGCTAGAGCCAGAGTTAGTCAACCCTTGGCTCCGCCCCTGTCACGTACTGAACGAAAAACAATAAACAACACCTCCAGACATAATACATGCGCCCCCTGCTAGACTCCTAAAAGGTTGGCACATTGGGGACCACAAATTTCGAGAATCTGAGGGGACAATTTTGTTCATTGTTTCTCCGGGGGTTCGTCTAGAATTGCTCGGCGTATGATCGGGTGGTTTACGTGTCAATAAATGTCGCTTGATAAAAAAAATCTCCTAAGTTAAAGCTAAAAGTTTTAGAATTTTATTTTTCAACGATATGATTGGAACTAGAGCCTAGAGTAGTGGAAGAAAATTTTGGTGAATGTCGGCGTCGTCTCAGTTGTCCGTTAATTAATTGACGAACCGCTTATTGCTCTTAACCAAAGATGAGAAAAATTTAATAATCGACGGGTTATATGGAGTTTCCCAATATAACTTTGTTTTCTGTAAAAATGTCCAACAAGAATTTGGAAAACCTCAAATGGACAAAACCTAATGGATTGATTTTTCCTCGGCCAAAAGAATATATAATTCATCCTAAAAAAGTTTATAGGAAGTAAGAGAAGAATAAAGATCCCCGACACAGTTAGTCAGAAAGAAACTCAAACCAAACTCTTCCGAAGGTAAAAAAAAGGAATCAACCCAAAAATCTAACAACACATGAAGTTCTAAAAAATTGATACCCAATTGTTCGAGGGATTTGGGAAACCTAAAATGGAGAAAACTAAGTTGTTTCATCTTTATTTGTTGTAGGTTTAAGAACAATCGGATAAACTTATAGTTAACAAGAAAAAACGGTTATACAACAAAAGAACAGACACGTAAATTCAGAATTACCGTCAATAACAAAAAAAAAATTCTTTTTAATTCAGGACACCAGGTATTGGCCGAAATTTTCAACCCTGATAACTTAAAGTCGTGAATGATACACCTTCGGTGTTCTTTCGAAAATGGTGGAAGGAGATGGATGAGAAAAAAGTGGTTAAGATTTTAGATTTTGTTATGAGATAGGAGCAAATTTTGATGAGTATTACGGTAAGGATAGTAATGTAACTTACCGTACTTTAGACACCCTTAGCATACTGCGTTGATTGGAGATAAAAGTTTATAACCCTAATTAATCCAAATATACCGATTTACATGATTGTGAAAGGACAGTATTGGGATGAGCAGGGATACCGTTTGAGTGATCCAACCATCAGAAGTGGTTTTAAAATTTTTGTCTCATGTGAAATAGAATCTTGCTAATCTTGATACCTGCGGATAGCTATATCTATAAGCATATAGAGACCATCAATCAACAAGAATATAATACACTTAAAAGAGAGTTAATTTGTATATGTTGATCCTAACTTTCTTTACCTGTTGAGGGAGGTTATCTTTCATTTTTCGGTTGGGCATCTTTGGATACAAAGTTTGCTGCATGGTCTCTCATTGCTTGAGCTTGCATTGGCAACACATTCCCCAGCTGTGCTCTTAGGCTTAGCTGATTCAACCGGACTCTTCATTGCAAACATCTTCGTATCTTGAAATATCTTCCCATGTTGAAATGAAGATATCTTATAAAAATAAATAGTTTATTGCTTTGATTTTTTTTTTATTTCTTTGAAGCAAACAATAGTTTATTGTTGTCTGTCCGTATGGGTATCTATAGATTTTAATGGGTGATTGTGGTAACAGATGTCGATTGCTTTGTGGTTGAAAGGATTGTTTTGATTGTTTTCTATTAAACGTCATGTTAAGAACAATGATGGAAGAATGGTGGAACATTATACGGATTATTCTATTTATGTCGACCTAAAAAGCAAAATATCTTACCATGTTATCGACGTTGCTAATCGGGAGTACCACTTTAATTTTGGGGTGACCAAAATCTATACAAGAAAATATCTTTTACCATTGGATTGATACACCTATTATCCATGCATATTTTAGGGAGAGATAGACTAGATGGTCATGACTCATGATCTACTCCCTCCGTACCATATATATATAGACGGTGAGAGAAAATTCTATTAGATTAAGAACATTAGATTCATAATTTTTTTTTATGTTTTTTCATGTTTTACCCCTTGTCTTATTAATAATCCAATTATGTACTCCCTCTATTTTTAAAAAATAGGCAAGTTTGGTTTTCATAAAAATTAAGAAAACCAATTATTGTAGCCACTTTTTCCTGTTTTTTCCTAAACTATCCTTTGGTTCCCACTCATTTGTTATTAGAGTAAGAGGGGAGAGAAGTGGTCCCCTTTTTGTATTAGGAGAGAAAGAAAAGAGAGAGAAGTGGTCCCTCTATGGGTATAATAGTAAAATCATAACATTTGACTTTTAACATATGTAAACAAGCCTATTTTTTTGATATACCCAAATAAGTAAACCTGCCTATATTTTAGAAACGGATGGAGTATGTACCATTAATAAGGGCATGTATGGAAATATTCACCTTGGAAATAGTAATCCGCCTATCTAGTGGTACAAGCAAAATTCAAAATCCCGCCTGTATAATAGGTACGAAGGGAGTAATAAAGTTGAATGGGCTACTTGCCCGACCAGAAACCAGAGTCTTAAATCAGATTTTTGGACCACATGTTGTCGGTTGGGGAAGGGTGACAACTGTTTCGGTGACAACGTCCTTCCTACTACCAAGCCTAGTTAGCAATGCGGGATTCGGCAAACGCACGGAACGGCAAACGTACGAGCTTTATACGGTTTTGTAAAATCCAGATTCGGTCCAAAATTCGGTCAACGAGACGTGATTCATCAGTAATTCGGAACGGCATACGTACGTGTATAATTCGATTTATAAATGTGAGTTCGGCTCTGAAAATTCGGTATCTATATATAACAAATAATTTGTATTTATAAGGTCATAGACCAATTTTTATGCATATGTGTGAGTTATTTAAAAAAAAAAAACTTAATATGATGATATTAATAATATATGCAACATTAGTTACCCAAGAGGATGTCGTATGGTGGTTTAGATGCTTGGTTAGTGAGTTTGAGATCTCTCTCACCTTCACCTTCAAATCTCTTCAGTCATTTTTGTTGCATAAAAATTACAACACGTCTAATATTCGGTCGTGTATGCTCGGGAGGCAGTAAAGCCCAAAAAGTGGAGTCTTTGAAAAGTAAAAGCTAAAGAATTTATGACGAATTAAGCGGACGTATTATTCGGAATACGTAAAATTCGTGAACGATTCGCGAATAATTCGGGAATGCCACATAATACGCGACTTGGGTTCGGAGTTGCAAACGTACGCGAATGAGACAGTAAAATTCGTGATACGGAAAAATTCGTGAATGATTCGCGAATCATTCGCGAACTTACTAACTAGGCTACCAAGCTAAATGCTTTGAGTCATTTTTACCGAGGCAATACCATTCTCTCCATCCCTATTATATGGGAGATTACAAAATCTCTCACTTTTTTTTTCTCTAAGAAAAAGGATTTTATTGAATAGAGGAGATTACAGTTCCAGGAGAAAGGCAGGTTTGTCACACGTCCATTCATCTATTCCATTGTTTCTTCTACATTATTTTGATGCCTTGTCAGCTATAGAAATAAAAACCTGGTTAACATAATCTACTCTTGAGAAAGAGAAACCATTCATTAGAAACCGACAATCATCAAACACAATGGTTATTTCTATTCTTACAATAAGTGATTCAATTATTTGCATTATTGCGAATGCAGAATGAACTGATGCCTTTGTTTTTCATCTGTTTGATTCCTTCCAGTACGACAATACATTCTGCTTCCTCCGGTGATCTTGCTACTTCTTTGACAAGCTTGCATCCTTAGAAAATCCATGTTGTATCAGTTAGTACGAGTTCCGATGCCGCATCAGTAGTGTTTGAATCAAAGCTAGCATCACAACATAGAATACTACAATTACAGGCAGACCATTGTTATCTGGAGTCTGTATAGGAGCAGGACATCTGACAGGTCGAGAATTTTGCTCATGCATGTTATCGTCTATCTCAGATAAAAGTTTCATTGCATAACTACCGGTGTAACAGTTTTGTTTTGAAAGATATTGGAACATCTATCTCTACATATACTTCATGCTGTTAGAAAAATAAACTGCTTAACCGCAAGACTAACATAACTTTTTAACCATTTATCAAACCAATATTCTCTAATTGTTATGCTAGAAATATCTTCAGAAGTAACCAAATGAGGTATTTTCCCAAACATATTTTGCATACTCATAGTGCAGAAAAGATGTTCAGCAGATTCATCCATATTAAGCAACAAGGGAATTGATGGTTTATGTACTGGGATAATCTAACTCATGTAGGTAAGACATTTTCAATACACTTCCATAGAAAGAGATGAATCTTAGGAAGGGTGGAAAAGGTCCAAAGAGCTTTGTAAGTAGATTGACTAGGATGTGGGTTCTGCATAAAACTTAACTCACCACTGAGAGCTTTGTAGGAAATTTTATCTGAAAATACTCCATTCTTGGTATGCAACCATACCAATATATCTTCACCAGTAAGAGGGATTCTAATGTTGGTTATTTTTTTGGGAATTATCTTTAGTAAGGAAACTATTATCCAACTATATATTCCAAGTCTTAGTGTTATGGTCAATAAAATCAGACATAAGCATATTAGGATTAGGATAATGATGAAAAAGGGGATAAAAAGCTTCTGGTATCCAGTTTCAGTAAAAGCATATATACTAGCCCCATTCCTAACTTCCCAAATCGTTTTTTCTAAATGATTTATAGACCGACAACAATACCTTTCCGTAACCAAGAGGATTCTAGAGGTTTCCTAGCATGCAAATGATGACAATTCAAGATTTTAACCTATAACTCAATTGGGGAATGGTTAAAGCCAAGACCCCCCTGAAGTTAAAATCAGACACAGGCTATGTTAATTCAATGGGTAAGCATATCCCCCCCCCCCCCCCACCCCCCCCCCACCCCCCCCCCCCCACCCCCAAACCCCCCCACCCCCCCCCCCCCCCCCCCCCCCCCCCCCCCTCCCTGAAGTTTATGAGTGCATATATTTTCCCTCTTCTTTATATAGATACCACCTGGGATATTTCAAGATTTTAACCTACAACTCAGTTGGGGAATGGTTAAAGCCAAGACCCCCTGAAGTTAAAATCAGACACAAGCTATGTTAATTCAATGGGTAAGCATATATACTAGCCCAAGATAATTTTTCTAACATAGCTGTATTAAATATTTTAAGTGTTTAAAGCCAAGGCCCCCCCTGAAGTTTATGAGTGCATATATTTTCCCACTTCTTTATATAGATACCACCTGGGATATTCTTTCCCCACCAGAGATCCCTTTGGGATTCTTCCATCTTTTCATGTATGTTGTCTGGATGAGGAAGGTACTCATGTAGTAAGAAGGAGAAGATTTCAGGACATTCTGCAAATTACGGATCTACCAGCTTGTGAAAGATGCTTTCATTTCCATTACGTAGATCTTTTACCAAAATGTTCAAGTAAGTGACTAAAAGATTCAGACTTATTCCTACCGATAAACAACAGAATTCCTAAATATTTTTCTTTAAGATTGACTTTGCTAACGGCCAAATCATTAATAAGAGAGACGACCATATCAGGATGAACATCTTTACTGAAGAAACAACCAGATTTGTCTAAATTGATTACCTGACCAGAGATACTGCTAAAGTCTTTGATCAGAGCCATCAAGTTATTAGATTGTTCATGGGAGCCTTGACAAATATGAGGCAGTCATCCGTAAAAATCAAGTGTGAAACACTTGGTATCTCTTTGCCTATTCTTATCCCTTGAATTAACTGGTTGTTTTCGGCATGTAAAAGATATCTGGAAAAAGATTACATACATAAAATAAAAAAGTACGGAGATACTGGGTCTCCTTGTCGTAATCCTCTTGTTAGCTTAAAAGAAGGACAAGGGGACCCGTTGAGAAAAATCAAAATGTTAGTAGTGCTAATACATTGGTAAATAAGAGAACACCAATTATTTGAAAATCCAAAGCGTTTAAGAATGTATATCATGAAAGACCACTCGACTCTGTCAAAGGCCTTATACATATCAAGTTTAAGGCCCAGGAATCCATTATCAGAATTGTATTATCTCCTTTATATAATATGAACTATCTCCTGTGTTATGACTACATTATCAAAAATGTGTCTCTTAGGCACATAATCAGCTTGATAAGGAGAGATTAGTTTACCGAGAAGAGGTTTCATCCTATTTACAAGAAGTTTATAAAAAATCTTGTAATTAGTACTCCCTCCGTCCTAAATTAAGAGTCTGCTTTGACTTTGTCATGATATTAAGGAAATCCTATATAATATCATGACTAGCCTATTTAATGTTATATTATTACCAAAACTAAATTATTAGCTTTAATTTGTTAGTACTATTATTTTAGGAAATATTTTAAGAAAATAAAAGAAAATTTATATTGCTTTTATTATGGAATCCACAATTTAAGAAATATTTTTTCCTCCATTTCATTTTGGTTTTCCGCACTAAAACTTTAGAGTCTTTGGAATTTTTATTTGAGAGAGAAAAAAAATTGAAAATTGAAATTATAGATTATTTCCTCTTTAGATATACTCCTCTTTAAAAATACTCGACCATGCAAATTTAAGATTTTGTCATAAATCTTTTTCATCCTTTCCCATGTATATATCCATATTTAAAAAAAAAAGAGGGAAAAAATTAATACAGATGAAAATATTAGGTAAGAATAAGTAGAAGTTTTATTAGGAATTTTATAGCTATCCGTAAATGTTTTTATTTAAAAAGGGAATGACAATTAATACAAATATATCGAGTAAGTTTTTTTTCCTTATATATGGTGATATTATTTAAGATTTTGATATTAAAAATGATTTTATGATTATTAAAAATAAAGGGTATATTTGATAGTTTAAGGGAAAAATATGTCTATAAACAGAGCGCACAGATAAAAAGGGACAGACCAAAGTAGAAATTAGGACAAATAAAAATGACAGAGGGAGTATTACATAAAAAAATTGGCCTAAAATCAGCTGGAAATGAAGGGTTACCGACTTTACGGATAAGAGA
Organism: Papaver somniferum; assembly: GCF_003573695.1. Lineage (NCBI taxonomy): Eukaryota > Viridiplantae > Streptophyta > Magnoliopsida > Ranunculales > Papaveraceae > Papaver > Papaver somniferum. The sequence continues at coordinate 1,382,725 of NW_020622270.1, read as the reverse complement.
TAAAAAAGTGTAGTTCATAGACTTAAGTAAATGCTTAGATTCGAAAAAGGATTTAGCGGTATTCTAAACATCATTTTCCAGTAACTCAAAATTATGTTTGTGGATCCCTGAAGGGAAACCATATGTCAAGGGATCTGTCCAAGAGGACATTAATTTGTTTGATGATTTCCCGTATTTCCTCAAGCGTGATTGATCTAAGCGGAAATGTGTTGTCCTCTGCAGAGATACCGAGTTCGATATAATTCAGAAATTCATCATTACGAAATGGCTGAGATGTAGAACTTATTGAAAAAAGAGGGGGTATAACAACCACACCTAATAATTCGTTTGACAATCTGTATGAACTAAACTCCAATATAATTCCGAGACAACCAACTTAAAAGTGAGAGTCAATCAAAAAATATATCAAAGAGATTTATCTTTATTTCTGAAAACAATCAGCAAATCGAACAGATAGAAATCCGTGAGCCTCGTTGATATGAGAAATAAATTCGAAGGTTCCAAAGACCAATGCCCAAGTGTCAATCAAGTTATATCCAATAAACAAGGTCCGACTTATCAACTTATTGAACTGCGCACAACCTGTGATATTTCAATTATATAAACAAATATAATTCCGAAAAGAAATAACACACCAGAAATTTTATTAACGAGGAAACCGCAAATACATAAAAATATCGGGACCTTGTACATCTTTGAAAACCACACTATATTAAACCGCTACAGATACTATCCTACTACTAGTTAACTTCGGACTAGAATGTAGTTGAGCCCTAACTGAGTCTCACACCGATTAAGGTATAGTCGTGTTCCTTACGCCTCTAAAACCACTCTGAATTCTGCGCAATTGATTCCCTTAGATAATCTCACCCACAACTAAGAGTTCCTACGACCCAAAATCGAAGACTTATAAACAAATACGTCTCCCACAAATATGTCTATCTTTCATTCTTTTTGTTCCATTTTTTGATAAAATCAAGGTGAACAAGAACCAATCGATAATCCGGTCTTATATTTCTGAAGAAAAACCTAGAACTATCAATCACCTCTCAATAACCTAACTGATTAACAGAAGAAGTTATTGCGGAATTACAAGAGTCTGAGACGAAGAACTGTTGTACGTGATTACTTTTTATGTCTTATTGTTGATGGTGGTTATTAGTTTAGGGTTAAAATCGTAAAACTGCATATCTGACATGACGTCACTATGACCATTAACACATTTATTGAATCGATCAGCATGCCTACGCAAGAATTACCGGGGTACCTTTTTTTTTTACACAAGTCATGTTCCACGGCAGAACCCTTAACATCGACTGACATCATCTATGCCAAACCCTAATTCTCATGCTACCGCGCCAAGGCATGCCAACCATGCCAGCCGCACCACTGTACGAATAGAAAACCATGCTATCCAAATCTTCGCGCCAAGGCATGTCAACCATGCCAGCCACATCTTCGCGCCAAGGAATGTCAACCATGCCATCCGCACCACTGTGACAACGGAAAACCATGTCATCCACATCTTCGCGCCAAGGCATGTCAACCATCCCAGTCGCACCACTGTGCCAATGGCAAACCATGACAGCCACATCTTTGCGCCAAGGCATGCCAACCATGCCAGCCGTACCACTGTGCCAAAAACAAACCATGCCAGCCACACCTTTGCGCCAAGGCATGCCAACCATGCTAGCCACACCACTGTGCCAATGGAAAACCATGCCAGCCACGTTTACCACGCCAAGGCATGCCAACCATGCTAGCCGCACCATGCGCCAATGACATGCCGAACCCTTGTCCCCACCATGCTAAGCCAACCGCACCTTGCCTTGGACCTAGCCATGCTAGCCGCACCATGTGCCAATGGCATGCCAAGCCCTTGGCCCCATCATGCCAAGCCAACCGCACCTTGCCTTGGCCCTAGCCATGCTAGCCGCACCATATTCCAATGGCATGCCAAACCCTTTGCCCCACAATGCCAAGCCAACCGCACTTTGCCTTGGCCATAACCATGTTAGTCGCACCATGCGCAATGACATGCCAATCCCTTGGCCCGACCATGCCAAGCGAACCACACCTTGACTTGGCTCTAGCCATGCTAACCGCACCATACGCCAACCCTTGGCCCCACCATGCCAAGCCAACCACACATTGCCTTGGTCCTAGCCATGCTAGCCGCACAATGCGCCAACGGCATGCCAAACCATTGGCCCCACCATGCCAAGCCAACCGCACCTTTCCTTGGCCCTATCCATGATATCCGCACAATGCGCCAATGGCATGCCAAAACCTTGGCCCCTACATGCCAAGCCAACCGCACATTACCTTGTCCCTAGCCATGCTAGCCGCACCATGCGCCAATGCCATGCCAAACCCTTGGCCCTCACATGCCAAACCAACCGCACCTTGCCTTGGGCCTAGCCATGCTAGCCGTACAATGCGCCAATGGAATGCCAAACCCTTGGCCCACACATGCCAAGCCAATCGCACCTTTCCTTGGCCCTAGCCATGCTAGCCGCACCATGCGTCAATTTCATGCCAAACCCTTGGCCCTCACATGCCAAGCCAACCGCACCTTGCCTTGGCCCTAGCCATGCTATCCGCACCATGCGCCCAATGTCACGCCAAACCCTTGGCCCCACTATGCCAAGTCGACCGCACCATTCAGCCTTGGCCCTCTATGCCAAGCCGTCCGCATAATTCAACTTTGGCCCCGCTATGCCAAGCCGTCCGCACCATTCAGCCTTGGCCCCGCTATGCCAAGCCGACCGCACCATTCAGCCATGGCCCCGCGATGCCAATCCATCCACACCATTCATCCTTGGCCCCTCTATGTCAAGCCGTCCGCACCATTCAGCCTTGGCCCCTCTATGCCAAGCCGTCCGCACCATTCATCCTTGGCCCCGCTATGCCAAGCTGTCCGCACCATTCGCCTTGGCCACACCATGTCGTCCTTCCCTATGTGGCTACCAAAATGAAGGTGTGCGACGATCAACGGTCACCCTTCAATCCCATATGAAAATCCTAGCCGTCCAAGGTTGCCAGACAATGCATGGTAACCTTTGGCCCAAAACCCTAGTTTTGGTCACGCCAAACCGCGCCAAGGCATGCCATGCCACATGTTCCAATGGCATGCCAACCAACTTGCCGCGCCATTCCATGTCGTCCTTCCCTATGCGGCTACCAAAACGAAGGCGTGCAACGATCAACGACCGCCCTTTAATGATGCAAATCATATCCGTCCAAGGTCGTCAGACAACGCATGGCAACCTTTGGCCCAAAACCCTAGTTTTGGCCACTCCAAACCACGCCAAGGCATCCCATGCCGCATGTTCCAATGGCATGCCAACCACCTTGCCACGTCATTCCATGCCGGCCTTTCCTATGCGATACCAAAACGAAGGCATGCGACGATCAACGACCACCTTTTCATCTAAGATGCAGATCTTAGCCGTCCAAGGTTACCAGGTAACGTATGATAACTTTTGGCCCTAGTTTGGTCGCGCCTAAACCAGGACAAATTATAGTCATACCGAGCATGCTTTCATGCCACTGGATACCAAACGAAAGGTTGCAATAATCAACGGCTACTTTTCCTCTTAAGATACAAAATCTCGACCGTCGAAGGTCACCGAGCTGGTAAGTCTCGCAAGCTCGACTTGCCAGACGACAACAATATTCTACATGTTTTTCACGAAAACACTCGAGACATCAACGCATATCACAAACTGGGGGATGCTCATTGGGTTTTGGTTTGACGGTTTACAGCGTGCGGCGTACACTACGCCTGTTATAAGAAATTGTCATAAGGATGGGGCGGTTAGTAAATACAGGGAGTAATGGTGAAATGTTTTCTTTTATGGAACATCAATTCCAGGAGTTACCGATTACCACCTCCTTCCATTTACTCACACGTTTTCCATTTCTTAATGAGACCAGAGTACGTTTCACTTCGACTTGTATAAATAGGCATTACCTATTTCCACCGAACAACAAGTTCAGGTCAGAAGCATACAACACTCAGAAAACATTTGTTATCTTTCCATCTATTAGCTTCCCACTTTCTGATACAAGTCCTAGAAAACAACTACTCTTCCAGAATTAACTATTCTGGTCTCAACACTTTCTTTGCTTCCCTCCCCAAAACCAACCCATTCTCCTTCACTCTGTGACCGAAGAAAGTCTGGAATGACCATTTCTTGGTTTAGGCCGGATTTGTACAGATTGATCTCTCGAATCTAAAGTACTACCTTGCAGTATATTGTTTAGGGTTTAAACTCGTTTCTCACCCACGCACCCGAAATTACCAAAATCAGCAGAAACCATTTTCACCCTCAAACACTTACCTATCAGAGATAAATCTTGAGTGAATCCTAGAGAAGATAAAACTCAATACGATAGAACAAGTAAGATAAGAATACACAACCACATGGAAAATAGTTGGATCTGGCTTCACGAATCCCAACACTACAAAAAATCCTAGCAAAGGCCACTAAAATCTTGCAACTGCCACAAAAAATTAGTTGCCAAATGCTTCCGGAACTAGTCAAAGGCAACTAGTAGTTCCTATATACTTCGGCAACATGTTGTTCGCAACTACTATTTTTATTAGTTTCTGAATTCTTTAGAAACAAACATATGCCAACAACATGAAATATGTTGGTAGCGTAATGCTTTCGAAACTAGGAAAAGGCAACAACTAGTTCTTATTTACTTCGGCAACACGTTAATCGCAATTGCCGTTTTCATTAGTTTCCAAACTCGTCAGCAACAAACGTATGGCAACTAAATAAAATGCTCTAGTAGCCTCATATATGAGCAACCAAAAACCACCAACTAACTCCTCTTAAGTTGCGTAAACCGCTCTCCAGCAACAAAGCTACGAAAACTAACCGATTGGCTAGTTGCTTAAGCCTTTGGAAACCAGAGCCAGCAACCGCCATTGCCATAGGTTTGAGCAACCACATAGCACCAACTACAATATGTTAATTGTTGATAAAAGTTATTACCATATGCAGTAACTGAACTTTAAAACATTAGTAAAAAGGTTTGTGGGTGTCCCGATATTTTAAGTTTTGTACTTCGTCATTGAACTTAACTTGTTGAGTTTTGGAATAAGTACTGCAAATTGCATCCCCTTCTTTTCACTGAACAGCTATAGCACATCTCATTCAAAACCACAATACACCTAATTAAAACATCCATTTTACAGTTTAAAGTATAGAGCACCCAATGTTTAGGTGGTTCATCGGGAACTAAAAACAACTACAATTGCCAAAAGAAAAAATATGTCAAATGTATTGTTAAACTGGAGAATATGGAGAGCATTAATCAAAGTTATAACGCATTAAGAAAGCTTCCATGTGAAAATTTTAATATTATGTTTGAGAATACATACAAGAACAACTTATTCTAATGTCTACCTTAATGTCTTTAGTTAAGACTAACTATATCTACGTGCATATATAAAGTTTTTCTTAAATCGTTGCCATGAGATGTCACAAAGTGCATTGTCCTTATCGTTCTCCAAAACTTTTTTCTAATAGCCCAAACATTTCTGAGTTAAACAAAATGTTTTCAAAGTTCAAGAAAATTAGAGCCTCTAACAATGTTGAAAGATCTCTACATGTCGAAACACTAAATGTAAAACATTAGTCTTGGAGTGATGTGTTTATCACAGAATCTCCCAGCTTGTTCAATTTCAGTATAACAGTCCGCAACAGCTCTGCAAGCTTCAGTTTACCAGATTTATCATGTTCTCAGCCAAAGATTTCCAGTATTTTTATGGCATCCTTGTACTGTCCTAGTCTTTGATAGGACAGTACAAGACGTACAAGACTGTCCTAGTCCTTGTACTGTCCTTTACTGCTAACAAGTGAGCCGGTAAGCAGTAAAGGCATCTCAAAAGAGACATGTCATATGGGCTAGAGCTTCAAAGGGGGAACTCAACATGGTAGTCTTCGCCATAAAACTGTTGCTAATATAATCCAATGTACTCCACCAATATCAGACCTGCCGTTCTCCCAAACTGAATATCTCTGTGCATAAAAAAATAAATTGATCAACATCGACTTAGTAACCATCAACTTGAAAACAAATTGCCTCAAACGAACATAAACAAGCAGTAGTTAGATATAACAATTTGTCAAAAATGTTTCTTAGATATTCAGTACCCACTATATCATTTTTCAACTCACACAATCCATTTCGAATCCAATGTCCCTTAAGAAATTCTACGTTCAAGGTCCCTCAAGTCATACAATCAATACCTAACCTTTCATCCTTAAATATGTGATTCTTAAACTATTATCCTAAGTATCAGTGTTACTTAAATCAACAAGTATTTTTAAACCCTTCAGCGAATTATTGAGTAAAACTGTAAATGTATACATCTTGAGAAACTATTTTAAATCAAGGTCTTTCACTTTTCATGGGACATTTTTATCCAAGCATTTTGACATGGTATTTCTAAATTCTAACTAGTGCGACCTTTGTTTTTCGGTTGTGATCATATATTTGACTCTGACAATTTTGGAAGATCTGTCATCTGCTCCAGAAGCAACCCAAAACAAAATCAACTCTAGCAGAGCATAGATACAATAATAACTCCATTTCATGCTCAGGATAAATGGTAGGTCGTATGTATTGTCTTAGAAAAACATAAATAACGAGAAAGCCCAGTGCGAAAACTACTCACGGTATTAACATCCATTTCTTTCAGTATATCTCTCGCTGCCAGAGCGCATGTCTTCTCAGCTGGGTCCTGCCTTTAGCTTCTCACTTGCTTTGTTTTTTCCTGAATCATACAAAGGGCCCGTAAGTATTAGATGAGACGATATCAGCGTTTCAAATACATTCAATCGTAGCTTAACAAAATGTTTGATATTTCACTAAAACAGATGACATCTAGGACAGAAAAAGTAGATGTATCAATAAATCCAGTAAAACTTCTCAAACATTTTAATCTGTGTTGGAAAATCATACAAACTCCACCAACATCTGTGCATAAATCTTAAGATCCATTTGAAGTAGCAAGCAGAAATGTTCAAGTATGGTTAGAGAGAAAGTCTAAGAGCCTAGAAACTATTCAACAATGCTTTTGTACAATAACCATAGTGGGATCTATGGTAGAAACTAGCATGAATGTCAATGTGAGCAATAACCACCTGAAAGAACCCAAGGCCATGACCAAATCAACAAAAGAAAAGAGAGACTCAAGAAATATGAACGGTAGCTAAGGCAAATTAGTATTGAACTTTTGAAAATTTCATTTCTGAACTGGATTGGAGATCAGAAATCTCTAGTTACACACAAATTTCGTAGTTCAAACCAGAGCCCCATCTTCTTCACCACTATAACTAGTTAACTACTGTTGAGAAAGCAATGTATAACATTCGAAAGTGAGACATTATCTCAAAACAAGCAACACATATCAAAATGATGACTAAGATTACCTCAAACAAGGGGGAAAAGAAAGGTAAGAAGAAAATTACCCCATACTGGTGATTAATTTCAGCTGCTGATGGATACCCAAACATCCAATTCCTTCAAATGAACCAGACTCCACGCCTAATTTCAACAAAATTAAAATCCAGTTAACAAATCAATTTATTTGAATAGATTCCAGAGAAACTGATGGGAATCATAAGAAATTTCAAAAATAAAGATGTAAACCGGCACAAAACTTCAAAAGATTCAATCCACAAAAAACCTATTTGAAGTGAATAGATGAACATATCAAACTTACTTACCGGATTAATGGATTTTACAGTTACATTCGGATAAACTTTGATTTCCTCCATTAGATCGAAAAGTTGTAACTTGCAAATGATTTGACTAATTGACTACGAAAACATTTTATGGGTAATGCAGATTTACAACATACTGAGCATTAATCTGAAGCCGGATTCCGAATCGGGTTAAAGATTTTGTTGGAAAATCAAAAAATTATGGGTTTTTTTATGGCTTTTGAATGGGAAGGATTGTGTTGCCATCGTTGTTGTTGATGATGATTTTTTTTGTCGAACAAAAATCATTCAGATTCGAAGATGGGTTTCGGTTAGGGTGGATTAAAAACTAAGAGAAGTTTTGGGTTTTTGATTTTGGTGAGAGAAAGTTATCTTCTTGTTTGATTATCTTTTGGTGGTGAATGGGAATAAAGTCCTGTCTGTGGGTTTTTTTTACAAGGTTAGGTCAAGAAAACGAAGAATAAACATTATAAGCAAAGATGCGGCTAGGGTTCCAGGGTAAGGAAAAGAATTTTATTGAAAATTTTGCTGAAAATTTCGCGGGCTTTAGTGCGCCAAAACTTAGTTATTCCCGCCAAAAGATTGCAGTCGTGAAATGAAACCTTGACGAGTGCATACGGATCAATGAGTTGTCGTAGTTTGATGTCGTTAGATTTGAAATAGAATGGACTAGATGTAAAAATAGGTTGAACAAATTTGATTTTGCGTGAAAAAAGTTTGGTGTGAATTTAGAGAGCCAAATTTAAGTTGATATAGGGATATGTATTTTTTTCCTTCCTTTTTGGTGAAAAAAAATACTCCCTCCGTCCCACTCCTAAGTGACCTATTTGAAATTTGCACAATTTTTAAGGCAAGCAAGGAAAATAGTATCTTTAATCATTTTTTACAATTATACCCTTATGAATAATAACTAGTGAAATTTAAAAATGGTTTATCTCTCAAAATACTCCACGGATGTTCGCAAATTTCATACAATTGAAAAGCATTTTAAAACACCTACGTAACGAATATAAACATGCCTATCAAATTATACATATTTTATATATTATTTATAATTAACTAAAAGGATAATTCCGGAATATCTCATTGTTTAGTGATATAGGTCACTTATCATTGGGACAAAATCTAAAATCAAATAGGTCACTTAGGAGTGGGACGGAGGGAGTATAAAAAAATATATCTGGATATATGCATGCTTCAAAAATATCTGAAATTACATGGCTAGTCACGATGCGAATGTCAGAGTGGGAGATTTCTTTTTCATATATTAGGGGTTGTCATTCGAAAAGGGATTGGGGCGCAGCTGGTTGCTCGCCTCCCGTCTGAACCCTTGTTCAATTTTGATAATGTGTAATAATTTCTATTAAATTTTAATCCAAAAAAATAAAAATTAATGAACTAAAAATGTAAATAAAAAAAATAAAAATAAAAAAGTAAATACAGGATATATATGCGCCTTGTGTATGGGTTGGTGAGGAGAATTTTGTAATCAGTAAAATTTGTTTGCTTAGAAAAAATGTAAGTCGGATTGTTACACTACTGGATAAAATTGATATAACTAAATGAAGTCGGTGGATATTAGGTGAAATTAATGGATAACAGGAAAATTCGAAGGAATCTGGGTGAAGTTGAGCAAAAGTCGAGTGACACTAGATGAGATTCATGAATACGCAAATTAAGAAATTGATGAAATCCATGTGAAGTCGGTGAAATTGATCAGTAAAATTATTTTAAATGTCGAGGAAATGGATGGAACACCGATGAAAACAAGTAAGGTCAAGCCATATTGCGTAAGCATGATGCGTAAAGGTAAAATGAGTGAGGTCATTGAACATTAAAGGAAATTGGTAGATAACCAGAGAAATCAACAAAATGCGAGTGTAATTCCTCTCTATGATTCACCGAAACATTCACCCAACTCAAGAGTTCGTTCATTCTCATTGAATATGCTTGGAGATTTTCATAAGTCGATTCCCAAACCGGATTATACGACTTTACAATCTGTTTAATCTCGAAAAAGAAAGAGAAAACCTAAATAGTTATCTTTATTTTCTTCTTTCTCTTATCCTCTCATCCGGGTATATGCTTCTCCCTTAACCCCACTCAAAAAAAACTAAGATTAAGAAATAAAGAATCGTAACTCGTCAGTATTTTTCCCCGTCTAAACTCATAAAATTAATAAGGAAACTTGGAATCAGAAGAAAAACAAGAAATATGAATTCAATTTGATACTTAGACCACCAAAGTGTACATAAATGTGTATCCTCTCGAGAAATTTGGCGACCCTCAAGAACGTTTTGAGGATCCATCAAATAATATTTATTTCAAGATCGGAAAGTCGTTATATTAGCCAAAAACGTATATGATTTAGGTTGCAATACTATTAGTCTAGCGTAGCAGATTTGGATTTTCATACCAAGTTCAGATTCACTTGTGAACTAAGTCCATCTAACTCAATTAGGGTTGTCAGTGGGTACCCTATTACCAGAAACATAACTGACATTGATTGATTTGTCTGGTTATGGGTCCTAAAATCGGGCCCATTAGCAATCTAGATACCGACAGGTATTATCTTATTTAGACCCAAAATCTCACGATGTCTGACTGGTTAATGATTTTTTTCATCAAATGTTTTGTCTAGTTTTGATTTTGGTTATTTCTCATTTTTATTTCCGATTTTTTCTTAGGTTTAATCCTTATTTAGCACAATAATAAAAAATAACAAAAATAAAAAATATTTATAGGGATAACATGAATTAAAGCCTAAAAGAGGGCTTAGCATCGGTTAATCTCATGGAAGATTCATTCGAATCTGTAGTTCGTTCAATGTTATTTAGATACTTATATAAATCGATATTCAAAGAAAAAAATCAACTTACACTGGAATTCGTTAAATTTTTTTGGACAATCTTAGATATTTACATAAGTTGAGTCCAAGAAAGATTTATATCAATCTGTAACGTATTCGTTCTTACGGGACATGCTTGAGGATATATTGAAGTCGGTTCCTAACAAGTTCATCAGAGTTTGTTCTCATTAGATTTTACTGGATACAAATATTAAGATCTACTCAAGATGATTACGTATAAGACATAATTCCCTATGAGACTTATCTCTAAACTCTGAATCATTTTATAGTTATAGAGAGTCTTGAGGGAGTTAGCTTTTAAAATCTTCAACAATAACATAAATCTGAACCAAAATCACAACCCACACCCAGAAATCAACCACCAGAGGGTTCTATTCAACAATTGATTAAAAAGAAAACCATTACCTAAATCGAAATCATAATTATAAGAAAAAATTACAGAAGACAGTTACTTTTTGCTCTAACTTTTGATGGAATCCTTTGATTTTCAAGTTTCAACAACTTCTTCATCCAATCGAAGTCAATGAAGAAAAAAAGAGAAATCTCGAAGTCAATGAAGAAGAAAAGAGAAATCCCTGTGAAATTGAAGAGAAAGAAGATGGGGAACCGAAGGAAGTAGTTGTTGAGAGAAATATCAACGAGGTGACTGGGGTATATGATGAAGATGAGAAAGAAAGATCGGGACTGAGTAATCTATGTTTCGCCCAGCGTATTATTTGGTGTAGTTGGACTATAAGATAGGAGTACCTCACTGCCATAGATGGAAGCCACCTATCACCATCAAAGAGATATGATGAGCAAATCTTGAGACCCAAGATCTTATGGTGAAAACCGGCTGCTGAAAATAATGGAAAATATTATGGTTTTCGATATACTCTGCAGTGGTGCGAGTATAACCAAAGACCAAAGAGGGAAAAAAAAGACCAAATTTTGGGTTTAGTCTGGCATGTGACGCTATGGTGGAAAGACTAAATTTGGTCAGGCGTACACTATATGTTCGTCTGGTGTGGGGCGTGCAGTATACGTTCTCCCGGTGCATGGAGATTCAAAAAAAAATTAAAAAAAAAAGATTTTTTAAAAAAATGAGGCGGAGGTATAAAGCCCGCCCCATGCAATTTGAATTGGGAAAAGAGTAGGGCGTTGGAATAAACCACGCGCCCCACACACAAAAAAAAATGGGGCGTGCACTATACGTTCGCCTGGTGTGGGGCGTGGACTATACCAACGCCTGGTGTGGGTCGGGACTATACGTTCTCCTGGTGGTTGAGCGTGGACTATACCGACTATATTTGGGTTTAATCTTGGTCCTAGACCAAATATACTTTGAGATTTAGTCGATGATCAAAATTTGATCGATAGTACGTCCCACTACGCCTGTTCAACTTACCAAATATTTGGGTTTAGTCGCCCACTGCGGACGCTCTAAGGGTATGCATTTGAACTTCCTATCTGTTCTTCTATTGTCAAATATGCGTAACATACCTAGTTTTAGACTGTATACCTATTTGATTCACGGGTGAGATTTCAAGTTACAATAAAAGTCTGGTAAAATGGAAGATTTTCGTTCAATAATTGCTAATATTATGGTTTCTAATGCGAATTTTGGATCACTTGATGAATTTTGATATATTATGGTATCATATCCAAACATTGAAAAATAAATGAAGATGGTGGATATATTAGGTGAAATTTGATGCACTTAAGGGGAAATTCAAAAGAATCCGAGTGAAATTCAGCAAAATCGAGCGATGTTGGGTTATATTGATGAATACCAAAGAAATTGAAGAAATACAAGTGACGTAGGATAAAATTGACTAAAATCGATGGACATTAGGTGAAATAAACAGATAGTCGAGAAAATGGACGGAATCCCGATAAAATTTGGTAAAATACTTTGGAGCCTAATAGGTTATGAAAAAATCATTTGACTTTAGATTTTTTTTTCTTTTTCGTTAAAGGTTAATGGTAAATACCATGATTCAAACTTCAAATTTATTTTTTTGTAACGTATTGGTGGAGTTAGCACCCCAACCCAACTCAAGAGGACTAAGCTTAAACAAGATGCCATGGCTTAAGAGCGCATACTTATTGTAACCAAGTTCGAAGATATATGTTAATTGTGTACACTAAATTGGGTTGGCACTAGCTCGACGGTTAAGACAAATAACTTTGTACCTGCTAACGCAAAAGGCAAACTGATTTTGTAGGTGATGGAAGATTGTTTCTTAGGCATCTGCAGATTGAAAAGATAAAATTGAACAACGGGGTTAGACGAAGAAAATGAATTATTGATTAATAAAACCAATATCTTATTTTACTGAGGAAAAAAAACTCACTGGAGACTAAAAAAGCCCTAATTCAAAAATCCATAAAGATGTAGAAAACAAAAAAAGGAAGAAGAAGATTTACATAGATTTCTAATAATCCTAACTCTGAAATGGGTGGATATCCGAAGAAACCAATAAAATTCGAGTGTAATTTAGTTAGGCGTCTTTATAATTTGTTGAAATATTCACCCAACTCAAGAATTCTTTAGATCTCATTGGATATGCTTAGATATTTACATAAATCGATTCCAAGGAAAGATTATACAATTCTATATAATCAGTTTAATCTCACTATATGTACATAAAAATTTACATAAGTAAATTTAAAAAAAGAACTATGAAACTCTATTATTGAAATATCTATCATATAATTTGAAAAATAAAGAGAATACCTAACTATTTTCTTTCTGTTTTTTTTATCCTCTCATCCTAGTATATGTTTTTCCCTTAACCTCACTCAAAAAAAACTAAAAATGAGAAATAAAGGACGCTAACTCGACATTATTTTTTCCTTTGTCTAAAGTCATCAAATTAATAACGAAACTTAGACCGATAAGAAAGACAAGAAACATGGATTCACTATTTGACTTAGATCACCAAAGTGCACACATGTATCCCCCTAAGTGAGTTCGACCAATGTTGACTAATGTTGTTATTAAAGTCCAGGTGAAAATGAGTGAGGTCGACCAACATTGAGGTCGTTTTAATTCCCATACTATAATTATTCAAAATTTTGATGAGTCAAATGTTGCTAACAATTCTCGAGTTCATTATTTTTTCCAAGATTCCTTCTCAATTATCGAATCATAGGTTACAGTCGAGATTTTTGGTCTAACATGAATGATATGTTATAGTACCGTTCCCCAATAACTTTACCAATGAGCCACTGTCAGATTGAAAGTTGAACTTTTACAAAAGAAAGAAAAAATCCTTCATAATTTTTTATAAAAACTCCATATAATGTTACCATGTCCGCTAGAGGGTGAGGAGGCATGTGCTGTGAATTTACCATGTGTCCATGCCCATGGCACGTCTCAGTGAACTGTATTGATGTGTTTACACGTGGCCGTAAAATAACCATTAGATCTTCCTCAACCTATCAAGTAGGCGACAGAGATGTATAATCATAGTTTCACAATGGAAACATAGTTTTCTCCTAGTTTCTTCCAGATCCAGCGTATTTCTCCCCATCTCTATCTTAGGTAGAAAATTTCTCCTCGAGAGGAAATTTTGGCATAAAATTAGGGATTATTGTTCTACAGTTTTGGAAATATATCTGCATCGCCGTAGGATGATTGTGTTGATTATATTGATAAGGATTGGAAGAAGATATCAAGTGGTACTAATGTCGGTCCAAAAACTTTCGATTTGAACCCTAAAAATTTTTGGGCGGGATGAAAATCAAAAGAAAATCCTTTTGGGCGGGGATTATTCCCGCTTGGTGTTTTGGAAAAGCTATAAATCTCAACCCTAAAATCATTCCAGAGATGTTAAAGAATTTTTTTTTTTTAGGGAATTATCAGAGATCAAAAACAGCAAGGTACATAACTTACGATTTTTAGTTTGATTCATGAGTTCATAAATTGATATTGGGCTATTTGATTGAATCTGAAATTGGGGTTACATATTTTTAATTTGATTCATGAGTTCATAAATTGATATTAGGCTATTTGATTGAATCTGAAATTGGGGTTACATATTTTTAATTTGATTCATGAGTTCATAAATTGATATTACGCCTGTTCAACTGAATCTGAAATTGGGGTTACATATTTTGATGGCTAGTGTTTTGGTCTAAATTTGGCCTTGTCTGTAGCTTTTTAGAGCTTCTCTAATACATTTAACCTTTTTCCTCAAAAAAAAAAAAAAATTGGGGTTACATAGGATTCATCAAGTTGTGCAGAATAGTTGGGTGTATGCTATCCTGCTTAAGTTAGGTGTTCCTTTCCATCAGGTTGTGGAGACTAGTTCAAAACAGAAAATAATGCATCTACAGAGTATCGCAATGACACCCGCACCTATAGTTCAAAACATAAAATAATGCATCTATAGTTGTGACAGCAATATGTGTTTCCCTATGACATACGACCCACAACCCACCAACAATAAAAACTATGAGTATCGCAATGACACCCGCACCAAGACAAATTCCGCCCTCTTTGCGTAGGCTAGTCAATGCAAAAAATCCACCACTACCGCCATCGGTAGAGGTGTAAGGTAGTAACAGTAGTAATAGTAGTAGTACTAAGTAGATGGAACTGAACCTTTGTATGTTAACCTTTTTCTATACTTGTCTCTACATGATTCATCAGGTTGTGCAGAATAGTTGGGTGTATGCTATCCTGCTTAATACTATGCTTGTCTCTACAGGATTTTTATAGTTTTGTAATATCATTCTTGCTATTCAGATTTGGTTTCGTGACTGATCTTTTCTTATTCCTTTCCAGATGTCTCAAACCAAAAAACAACTTTCCAAGAACAAAATTGGGAGCTCCAATGGAGCAAGCATAGCCCCTGGGCAGTTGAGGTCAAATTATGGTAAGAATTATATTGTCAGATGACGGTATATAATGAAGTGTGTAGCATGTGTTAATTTGTTAATTCATTTTTGTCCTACAGGTAGCGTAAAGAATAGAGGAGGAAGGGCTAGTAAACTCGGTCGTCAACAATCAGTGCGCCATTCATTGGAGGATTTAGTTGAACCACCATCGCGTTCAGGAAAATCAAGAAGAGGATTAATATTCCAACAAGTTTGTAGAAGGCAACAACAACCAATGAATCAGCAACCATCATCTCAAATCGAAGACCATGAACAAGTGGAGGAAGAATACCTTCAAAACCACCAGAAGAAAGATCAGGAAGAACTCGTAACACTCCCTTGCCAACACGTTCACCACCACCGTGTGACAGGGGTGGACAAAGTCTTCCTATAACACCAAGCAGGTTACCTCTAATTGATGATGATTTTCTTGATTCTCCGAGAAGATCTCCTAGAGGACTTGGCAGTAACCGAGTACTAACCAGAAGGTATAATGATTTTATTATTTTGTTAAGGAGATCTCCAAGGGGACTCGGCAATAATCGGGTACAAAGATCGCTTGATGCAAAGTACAATGTTTCAAATGCTGGACATATGCAAAGACATCGTCATGTCCAACATCAATCATATCAACTTTATAACACTCAAGTATCAAGTTCTTCTCGGCAACAACAACTAAGAAGTTTACAACATCAGGGTAGTCGAAGTTCATCTTCCCAACGACAATCTCAAACACCATCAAATGGCGATCCTCTCGGAAATAGAAACATCTCGCATCAGAATCCTTCACGCTCTGAGCCACAACAAAATGATACTCCTGAATATCAACACCTCCAGCGGCAGCATCCTTCACGTTCAACATCTAATTATCCCCAGTCAAATGAAGAATGTGGTACTGCAGAAACAACAGGTAAGTATAAATATATGCATATGTGAAAATAAAAGATGCAGACCACTTCATTTTATTTGTTTGCGCGAGTTCACTTGTATGTTCATTTTTAATATTAAACAGCTGTACCATTAAGAAAAAAAGAGGGCGCAACTGTATGAAGGAACTTGCCAAATTCAGAGGACGAATATTTCAGTTGGATCTCTATGAAGGTAGACTATGTGGTTATAAAAACGAAGTCGCAATCAATTCAGTCTGCATGTGGACTAGGCAAAGTCAGAACTGTCCTTTGAATTACGATGCATTTGATGATATTCCTCCTCAAAAAATTCAGCGGGTGATCAGAAATCTCTATGTATGTATTAGAAGTCACTGTGTTATTCCAATTTTAATAATAGTTTTTGTTAAAGTAATAATTATGATGTTTTAATGTCAATTATAACTCCCAGCTAATCAGTTTTTTCTCAACCAGGACTACTTTACCATCAAGTCTCGCACTGGTGAAGACCCAGAGGAAGCAATCAAGAAAATAATGAGGAATGCATATAACAGGCATAGGCACAAAATTCATAAAGCATACCTAAAGATTCAAAACCTTAGTGGTCACGAGGAAGCTTTGGCCTCCGAACCACCCTCTGAACTGGAGATTAACAAAGAAGATTGGATATATATGTGCAACACTTTCGCCACGCCAGGTTTCAAGCTATATACATTCAGTTACATGTGATCTTTTCATCAAACTATCATTGCTTATGTGTTAGATTCTGAGTTTACTTGTGGATACACTATAACCATAAAATTAGATTGCATATGCAATTTTATGTCACCTAGTGATACACCCCTTATACAATTTCTTTGCTTCTTTGAAAATTTATTGTTCCTAATTAGGAATGTGTTCTTTTCCGTAAGGGTATGCATTTGAACTTCCTATCTGTTCTTCTATTGTCAAATATGCGTAGCATACCTAGTTTTAGATTGTATTGATCTCGTACCTTTGTAAAATATGCGTAAAGGTGTTATTTTGCCTGATTTGTAGTTGAACTGTACCACATTTTGTTCTTCATGTAGTTGGATTCCCTATCTGTTCAGACTGTATGTCCAGTTTTTGGTTCTCTTTGGTGTTTGAACTGTACCACGTTTTGTTTTTAAACTATAATTAGCAGGTATGCATTTGAACTTCCTATTTGTTCTTCTATTGTCAAATATGCGTAGCATACCTAGTTTTAGACTGTATTGATCTCGTACCTTTGTAAAATATGCGTACAGGTGTTATTTTGACTAAGTTGTAGTTGAACTGTACCACATTTTGTTCTTCATGTAGTTGGATTCCCTATCTGTTCAGACTGTATGTCCAGTTTTTGGTTCTCTTTGGTGTTTGAACTGTACCACATTTTTTTTAAACTATAGTTAGCAGGGTATGCATTTGAACTTATTATCTGTTCTTCTATTGTCAAATATGCGTAGCATACCTCGTTTTAGACTGTAATGATCTCGTACCTTTGTAAATGTTTGGGTCACTAGAGAGCACTTCCAAAGCAAGGTAGAGGGAAGTCACAAATAGATAAATGTTTAAGTGTGATAATAATTATTCTTACTTGGGAGTAAAATAGTTAGGCATCAAATCCCCTTGCTCTCTGGCTGAATACTTGTAAACTTAGTGGTTTCTACTGCACATCCTTCCGAGGCAATGATAATGGTGAATCTAATATGAGATTACTTATCGTTAGAGTGGATGAATCTCAACTGACAAGACCAAATAAACCGAAATTGCTGTCTAGGATGTACATTTATATGTCTGTTGCATATAGTGTCATGGTAACAGATGCTTATTGTGAATTTAGTAGTGAGATTTCTTCTGGTTCTAGTGGATATATCTCGATTTTACAAGGAAACTTAATCGGTAATGCAGTATTGAAGTTTTGACTTTCCTTGAAAGAGCCTCCTGTAGAATGTGTAGAATGTTAAAATATCATGTTATATATATATATATATATATATATATATATATATATATATATATATGTTATGAATACACTGCGGAGTTGCTTAAGCTAACAGATGGTGGAGTTTAAATGACAGAAAAAATCAGACAGAGGGACTGTGGCTGCTAAAGCAAAGGAAATTAATCATAGTGCAGGCAACAAAAGTTTTGCCAGCGTAGAATATGATTTGGTATGCATTATTGTATCTCATTCCATCTACCGATGTTTGTTCGAATTCGTGTTTTATATACCGTGTAGTGTTAACTTACTTGGTTTGTATGCAACTGGTTGCTGCTTCAAAGATTACGGAGAACAAGCCTTGTGATGCGGTGATTTTGTTCTCAGAAACCCATGGTTCTAAAAATTTACCACCGAAATGTCAGAAGATGAAAGTAAGACACACTACAAATATACTTTGAATTTTGTGTCTTAATTAATCTCTGCAACAGTATATAATCATGTATGGTTGTCTGTAATTTATGTAGAAAATAATGGAGGACATGAAAGAAGCAACACTGTGAGGAGAATCTAGTAAAACTCCATCTGACATATATGAAACTGTCTATAATGAACAATGTGGGAGTCTTAAAAAACGTCATCGCAAAGCTTCTCACACTCACAAGAGTTTGGCTGATTTAAGGGGAAAATAAATACAATTGTTGAACGGAAGAATTGAGTCTCTCCAGACAGAAAACATGCTACAGAGAAGAGAAACACGTCGGCTTACTGATCTAATGAATAATTTTTTTCTAAACATTATCCTTACATGGTTGTACCAGATGTATCAGATGATGAAATGGAGGATGATGCGGAGGGTCTGTGGGCGAGATGAGGATCTTGATGTGGAAGGTCAAAATGATGAGGATGACTATCATGACCTAGAGGATGAAAACTACATCCGTAACTATCCTGATATGGAGCCCCGAAATGTGGAAGGTGCCATGGATGATGAATGATTTTCTTTATTTGAAAGACTGACATGGAGGATCCCAGTTCGGAGTGGGCCATCCAGTGATGAATGAATTTCTATTTGATTTTGTTTTGTGTTTTTTTTCTTTCTTGTTTTCTTCTGATATCAGGATATTAAGGTAGGGAGAATGATAACGTGTAGTATGGGTTTTTGTAGTAAGGTGTTATGACTTTTTACTCTTGGTTTTGGAAATGAAATGCATATTTTATTAATTTGTTTTGTCGATGCATATAATAATCATACAAGAAAAAACAACTACATTTATACAAAAAAATTATTAATTAGAATATGATCAAAAATGGTAATTACCATATTAATTATGATAATTATTTATGAGTTTAATTACGATATTAATTACAATATTAATTAAAAAATAATTTAAGATTTTAATTACCATATTAATTACAGTAATTAATTGTGATATTAATTACGATATTAATTACGGTATCATGCATCCATAAAATCAAAATAATTACATTACAAAATGTTAGTTTTCGTCATAGTTTCGGAATGATTTGGGAACCATACGCCAACTAGTAAATTTAATTGTTTAACGATTCGGTAACTATCAACCAACTTCAACTTAATTTCCTATACCTATTGTAATTGTGAAATCATAGTATTTGGCTACCACCAAATTAATTGCTAAATAATTCCACAACAAGATTTTAATTTAGTTGTCATATTATGTGGCAAGTTACTGACAACTACGATGACTATGTTGTTAATATGTTTGGCAACTCTTGAACAACTGTAAAAATTAATGGTTTTAATTAATTGCATTTAACTAAGTAAGTTATTTGGCTTCTATAACATAAGTTGCCAAAATAAACCATGGCAACTAGGTATTTTTAGTAGTTGCCTTTACATTTGGAAACACCCCATACGGCAACTTAGGCTCCGCAACTAGCATTAGTTGCCTATGTGTTTGGCAATTAAAAACTCATTTTCGGCAATCAAACTGGTGTGGTTGCCAATGCTTAGGTTTTTTGTAGTGCAAATTAAATCTTCAAGTCATTAACCTAATATGGTTTTGGAAAAACCTAGGTTAAAGAAAAATCAACTCTAGTTTGCAACTAGGACACAGGAAAGTGTCGGGATTAGGTTTAGTAGTTGCTAGAGTTCTCTCTTATATAGTGTTTCAAATCAGGTTTGCTTTCAATCAAACTTAAGATAGCTTAGTAACAAAGCATTCAATATTCACCGTTACATGAAATCCTAATTTAAGATTCAAGCTAAGTTTGCTTAGAAATTAAGCAATTAATCTCTACCGTTAGATGGTCTTAGCTAGTAACACACAAATGAAATATACTTATATTTAGATATGGGTAACCATACCTAAACGTGTATATTGAGTTGGCTCAATAACAGTTAACCGAAGCTAGCCATATGAACACTTTTGTCTTAGCCGTGTTCATCTAACACTTCTAAATCAAATATAATGATCAATCAATCATGATAGATAATAAAATGAATCTAATTTTGGAACCATACGGAAGCGTAAACCACCATAGCGGGTTCGAAAGTGAAAAAAATTAAGGACAATTACGCCATCCTGTTTGAAGGAGGACTGCCTAAATGAATTGCATCAAATATTTTTTCTTATAACTGCTAACGGGTACCAGGTTACGGGGTGATACCAAATTTCATATTGATAAGGTGATACCCGTTAGCTCTATTGCAATATCTTCACTGTTACTTCCTGCATCCCTAATATATAGGTGGAGATTTTTTTTATTTTTTTTGAAGCATGTATTTTATTAAATATAGGTGGAGAATGTGAAATCTTTTCAATTAAAAAATTGTTTGGTTTTCATAAATTTTCATTTTTGATGTTTTTTCTTCTTTTTACCTTTTGTCTTATTCTCATTATAATTTCCCATACAACATAAATAAGAATGCGTATGTCAAAAGTTTTAGAACCCCGCCTATTTAGTGGGACTAAAAAAATCTAATATTTAAGAAGGCGTATCAAAGTTGATAATAGAATCCGGAGAAGACTAATAACTAATCCAATTTTTATTTTGTTTATATTGTTATAAAAGAAGAAAACCAAAACTGTTAATGGAGGTTACCAAGTTTAGTGGAGATGTACCAAGCCAAAGTAAAATCTGTTTTGTCCTATATGAAAATCTTTTTTACGTTATTTTGGATTTGGTACGCCCCCGCCTAATCTGGTACCCCTATTAGCAATCTTTGAACAAAGTGTCTAGAAATACAAGCTTTGGGGATGGCTATTGCAAGAGGACATATACAAAGAAGATAATAAAGACGGAGGGAACATTTTCTACAATTTTTTTTTCCTTGGTCAATAATAAAGACGGAGGGAGCATTTTTTACGATATTTTTTTTTGTCTTGGTCGATATTTTTTTTTCTACAATATTTTTTTTGTTATCTTTATTTGTTTCTTGTCAATCTTGCCCACAAATGGTTGAAAATGAGACAAGCAGACACTAGTAAACGAGCCAGTACCAACTTACTTTTGTAGTGGTAGTTGGTGGTGACTGTTTTTCATTATTGAGATCATCTGATACCACCAACTACACGATAATTCACAAGCAAGCAAGAAAGAAAGAAAGAAAAACTAATGGAGATTTTTGGTTCAGGGGAAGTCACTAGCTATGATCGAGTAGAAGAGTTAAAGGCTTTCGACGAAACGAAAGCGGGTGTCAAAGGAATAGTTGATGCGGGTGTTGTGAAGGTACCCAGGATCTTTGTTCGGCCAGCAGATGAAGTCGCTGCGGATGAATTAGTCTATACTGATGAATTTGAGACTCCAATGATAGATTTTGAAGGGTTGGAAAACACTGACCGCCGTAAGGTAATCATCGATGAGATTCGACATGCATCAGAAACATGGGGTTTCTTTCAAATGGTGAATCATGGGATGCCCAATAGTGTAATGGAAGATATGAAGAAAGGTAATCTCAGTTTCAATGAGCAAGATTTAGAAACTAAAAAACAGTTCTACTCAAGGGATCTGAACAGAACTGTGAGGTTTAATAGCAACTTTGATCTCTATAGAACAAAGTACGCTAACTGGAGAGACACCCTTGCCTTTAATATGTTTGCTCATGATCCTGTAGATCCTCGAGAGTTGCCATACACATGCAGGTATTTAACTTCCCTATAAATCCATTCCTTTTACGTTCAGTCAATGCTAGTGCTGTGGTGCAGGATAAGGAGATACAGCAGTGCAGGATAAGCATTTAGTTTACAGTTTCTGTTATACTCACACATGTTAGTAAATGCTTGTGTGTACTGCAACTGCTTGTTGACAAACTACTAATACATATATATTATTTTACTGCTATTCAATCAGAGATGAAACAATGGAGTATCTGAAGCATGTTGTGAAGCTAGGAGATATGCTTACGGAGTTATTATGCGAAGCGCTTGGACTTAAACCTGATCACCTTAAAGCCATGAGTTGTACTGAATGGTTGGCAGTTGTACTTCACTATTATCCAGCATGCCCCGAGCCAAACCTAACATTGGGTGCAAGCAAGCATTCCGATCCAAGCTTCTTTACTCTTCTTCTCCAAGATGAAATCGGCGGCCTCCAATTTTATCATCAGAACCATTTGGTATCTGTCAATCCCACCCCTGGAGCTTTAGTAGTAAACATTGGTGATCTTCTTCAGGTAATTTAGAAATATGATTTATTCAAAAAATTTGGAGTAGCCAAGTAGAGTAGAAGGGTTCAGGACATGTACACTGCTAACTATGTTTTCTTTTTCATCCAGTTGATGAGCAATGGCAAGTTTAGAAGTGCTGAACATAGGGTCATCTCTAATCATGCTGGACCAAGACTATCAGCAGCAGTGTTTTTTAGACCAACGATCCAGCAAACATCCTCCAAGAAGATTTATGGTCCCATCAAGGAGCTACTGTCAGAAGATAATCCTCCTGTATACAGAGAGCTCACATTCAAAGAATTTGCCGAATATTACTATTCCAAAGGGCTTGATGGCGTTCCAGCACTCGACCACTTTAAGTTGTGAGGTAGGTATAATAGAAGACTCGATCAATAGATAATTGAACTGTCTTGGTATGGATATTTGATTTATGGGCTAGTGATAACATATGAGAACTAGAAGCTCTTATTGTGAACTTTCTTTTATCATTCACAGATGGTAAGAATGTAAATTTGTCATAGTATTACTATGTGCTTATGCTATTAAGGACGCGCATGGCTATTTCACTCCATCATCAAATTGAATTCATACAGATTTAAGAATAAGTGATCATAATAGGTTGCTAAAGCTTCCAAATTCCAATAAATACCAAACCGATGCAGAACGCCCGCAACAAGACCCCAGAATAGGATTTCTGCAAATATAACGTAAAATAAAATGCCTACTTTTCTTGAGTTCCACACTCCTATGAAGACGTGTTTCTTTATCCAATATATCTGGAACAAGAAATTGATTCAAACACGTCACTGAGGATTTATAGAAAAAGTAGTACATTAGAACAGTTGAGACACTTAGTTGATAAGGTTCCATCAAGTATAGCATCCAACTCATACATCCAACACATGGACTTCAGCAGACACTATTATGATGGTCAGATACTGGAATCTGGTATATATGTTAAATGATCAAAGGATGCGTTATTGCAGGTATAACACCTAATAGCTGGTGATGGTTCCTGTACAAATATGTGTATATGAAGTTCCACTGACCAAATAATGGATACCGTGCATAGTAAAGCCTATGAAGATGCCTATATTTCTTAGATGGGATTGGACTTATACATTTTCATTTCATACAGGGCATCAAAGAGACAAATAAAACACAGTAAACTAGAAACCCATAATAAAATTATGAAATAATGTTTATGTTCAATAGTCATTGAGACATACCAATGTGTTATGAGGATCATCATAGTACCATCCATTGATAAATCCTGCAAATATTCCTTCTGCTGCCAGTACGAAAACAAGCATAGCGTTCATACCAATCCACTCCAGAGGCAAAAAGAGATAACCAAACCCGAAGATGTCAACCTAATAAGTTACAAACTTCAGATGTTATAGTAACTTGATACAAAAAACTAATGTGGTCTAGGTGGTATTACAACACTTAACAAAAGACACAATAGTCACTATTCAGATGTCTAAGTTCAAAAGTAAAACTGAACATAATTGATGGACAATATGAGGGATACCAACAGAAAGTGCTTCGTTATTAAAAATTTGTATCTGGTTCACTTTGGTGACCTACCAGAACATATAAGGTCGAGAACACCAATGCTGCTGCCCCTGCGGTCAAACAAGCATAACTGAAGCTGTACAACTGCTTGTTTAATGGAATACCTGCAATAAAAAGGATACAAAGTTATGGGACATGAAGAAAAAATGAATTAATTAGTTTTCATAGCCTAGGTCCATTCCTACTCACCATTTGTGAAATGCAGAACAAGTCCTAATGTGAGGAGTGAAAGACCCATGCCCACCCAATGTTTCAGTCTATCCGAGTGGCCCTGGATTTTCACGAGAAAAGAAAGAAAAATAAAAAAATCCTAAATGAAGTTAAGGCTAAATATCTTGAATGAGGACTATGAAACCACAAAACCGACCTTCAATTGTATGAGAACGTGTCCAAAATGCACCCCAATGATTGTCGTGAGGATAGCTGCTATTGAGCTGCATAATTTGTAAGAGATAACATCTAGTTACTCGCGCAGTTCGTAATGTTTCTTTAATGTAAGGTTTGCTGTGAAATGATTTCCATCCGATTCCATTAACACAGAATTTCGGAAGAAATAAGGTTTGCATGACAATTTTGACTCATACTTGCACAATATAATAAGAGAAAGTAAGTAAAACACACACACAGGCATCTCGAGTAAAAGCTTTAGAAAAGGTTAACTAAAGTTTCAACTGACCAGTCGATTCACAAGAACATTAAAATATCACAATCTAGACCTAGAAATAGCCAACTAGACAACTATTTTGGAATTTTGCAACAAGTAAGGTTTTGAGTTATTTTAGAGAGGACCTTAGAAGTCCTTCAGGTTCAAAGGGTCCCTGGCACCATAATGGAGCATCCTTACGGAAAGACCCCTCATAAGGGGATCGATCTGTGCAAGCCTGCAGAACTTCACAGAAAAAGAAACATGTACAACCTACACTTACAATCTATAATGCAGCGAGTGAAATTTGAACCATAAGAACAGATATAGGGGGAACTAAATACCCACCTCAGATCTCTTCCAAGCTGGGCGTTGATAAACATGATTGATTCCTAGTACTTCTCTATCAACATATCCAACAGCATTGCAAGGAGGATCCAATCTTCCCCTTACTACATACAACCTAAAATTTAACAGTGATGTCATAAACATTAGCTCGACAATTAGTGCTGATGACTAACGATTCAAGGTTAAGTTTTGGGTTCGTCTAACTCACTCTTAAAAAATGAAAAATTGAAATTTGGACGCAGTACTGTAAACATGGTAAAGGAAAAGTATAGAACCAAAAGGAAACGTAATGCAACCTACATTTAAGACTATCATGAGTAATATTTGGTGATAACTTCGGATTTGAAGGAAAACATATGTACATGGAAAAGTGTTATTATACTTTAAATTCGAGACAGTAAGTAAAAGACTCACAATGAAATCCTTCCCATAGTCAGGGCTGTCTTTGTTGTGGACAGTTTACTTCCAATCGGGAACATAGGTCCCATAGAGTACAGAAAAGTATTCAACTAGAATGCATGCACCTGCTATCCTACAAATTCAATATAAACAGGGTAATCCTTTTAGCTGTTTCATTAAAACAACCGCCTAACAGAAATTGGAATTTCTTACCGCCCAATAGATAATTGGAATTTCTTACCAGTGCCAACTGTATAGCGTATATATAGACCATCCACCAGGTGCAATATGCTTGGTTTGGGCCTTTTTCATAAAGATTTCCAATAGTGAAACGACTACGTATGCAAGAGCAATCCTCTAAAACCCGAGAAATAAGATATTTCAGACAACACAAGTTTTATATAAATAGCTCAGTGCATATGACAACAATGAAAATATGATGTACAGCACCTGAAGGATGCCAAACCACCTTATATGTTTCATATCAACTCCATATGTTAGCTGGTCAGGAGCGTGTGAGTACCCTCCTTCATAAATATAAACCACTCTGGAGCTTGAGAAGTTGATTCAACATAATGAAGTCGCTTTATTATTTCAAGAGGTGTGCCATGGAAACCAACCTTGTAAGATGAGACCCCAGAGCACAAGTTTGATTGTTCTAATAATCACTTTCTTTATAGAAACAAGCCTGTCTGGGATTGTCTACACGGGAGATCATATGAAAGAATCACTAATCATCTGTTGTTTCAATTTGACTTCAGATTGGATCAACTTAGTTAGAGAAAAGAAAGTAAACCTTGAGTGCCAGAGCAATAGCCATCCCAACAATGAATAGAAAAAATGGCATGACAAAGTCTGCCAAATTACAGCCATTCCATGGTGCATGACTGATCATTGGCCATTCTCCTCCAGCATCATCCACCAATATCATCACCTAAAGTGTACACAATCAATTAGTCACTGTTGTCTATCTGTACAGATTACATAACACTAACATTGCAAGATCCAAACCCACGAATCAAACTGATCATGTTTCTGACACATTTCAGTGTCGAAACTAATTTGCTGCAAACTGGACGAAGCATTCCTTTTCAGGTCCATATTCAACAACTGTGCATTTTAGAACATTAACAACTATGACAAGCTGACACTATCATTTTCTCCAGAATTTTTATTTAAACATGTTAGGATTCACACGACTTCCTCACCAAATACCCGTCAATTTGGGTGTGGTCCCCTCTTTCACCATAGATTAAGAATGGCTTTCGCGCGGGACCAACCCTGTCACCCAAACCTGTTCCCCATTCAATGGAGGTTAGGGTATCCACGTCTCAGTGCATGCAAGCATGCAACAGAAGAGTATGTACCCTAGCTACGATTATAGGGTGGTTTTATTGCACCACCAACCAAAATCAGAAAAGTGTCACCCAGTGCTTGTATTAGCTAACCCAGCTGAATCAACTTGTTCAGGAATCCCATGAATTAAGGATGTCCATCCGAGTTACATATTACTAGTGATACTTCATTACATCGAATTGATACATGAGATGCACAAAACTAAGAAATAACAAGGTTTGACATCCGAGTGAGATTCACACCTTGGTCAAAAGGCAAAACAACAATCGGTCGTGAGGCAGTTGCCCCCTAATAGCTAACCCACTAAGCCTATTTCTCCCCCAAGCACACACACACATACGAGCTATTCTGGCTCCTCCAATCCTCAAGCCAGCAAAAATCAAAATACCTCTTTGAGTGCCTCTAAATGATATTGAGTTTTTTTTCCTCAGATTTCCTAGTGTCTTACTAAAACCGCAGGAAATTCAAATCAGTAACAAATCAAACGGAATGGATCCTGCTTCTTGTTCTTACACATTTCAGTATGTGCAACCAATGCTAGAAGCAGTAGCGTTCATCTCAAAACTTAATGCAAGCAGTCCCACATCAAGTCTATAGCAACAGCCATACATGTTACACACTACGACAGGCTGACACCGGCACTATCAACTTTTTCCAGAAAAGAAAATTGCAGGACCAAACAAAAACAGCAGACACACTGCTTGTTTCTACAACCAGTGCTAGAAACCAGTAGCGTTCATATGAAAAGTTAATGCAAGCAATCTCACATCAAGTATACATCAACAGCCGCATATTTTACAAACTACCACAGGACGACACTACCAACTTTTCCAGAAAACAAAAATAGCAGATGCACTGCTTGTTTTTGCGGTGTCGTCTGACAAACTCCGGCCACTTTCGTGACACCAATTCTATTGAACTACATGGATATCAATCAATCTGAGTTACATATGACTACTGACCCTTGAGTCTGAGTCAGATTTCATCACCGACTCCAAAATAACATGAGAATTTATTTTAAGACAAACAGTTTCACATCTGATTGTGGTTCACACCTTGGCCCAGGGGAGAAGCTTGCATCAATCATGGGGAAATTGCCCCTAGCAACTGGCTCACTAAGCCTCTACCCGACCACACACACACACACCATAAGACTAAGCCTACTTTTTATTTTACTTTTGCAAAGACAAATCAACTAAACACCAGTTCGATTTTTGTCTAGAAATTTTTTTTAAAGCATGAGGAGGAGCTTGCATCCATCATGGGGCAATAAAAATAAAAATTTGAAGCATGATTTGTGTCTAAATGATAAGTAACTAAGTCTAATTTCAAAATTTCCAGTCTCCTATTCTAATTTTAATACAAAATGAAACATTAAACTTATCAAAATTTCTAAAAGAATAGGTTCAGAAACACAGAAGATATTAGACACAATTAGGGGTTTGAAGAAGAAGGGTTTTTATTGAATTACCGAAACAGTAAGACCTCTGAAGATATCAAGAGATGCAAGACGTTTTGCTTTCTGATGATGAGCAAGTAGTTGTTCATTTGAGACGGGCTTCTCGTTGTTCCATTGGAGCTTGATTTTGATTATTGGGGGTGTCTTCTACTTCAATTACCCTTTTAATTTAAGTCACACAGGAAATGACCACCATATCCTTCCGTGTTTTTAATATTGTTCTCACTTTTTCGTTAATTTCGCTCAACCAAAGGGCAAACAGCTGTTTTTATTTCTCCTCCTGAAACAAAATCGAACAACATCTACAATCTCTTCAGCAAAATTTTTTCAGTCTTCCTCCCCTACTTTCAAATCGATTCCCAGAAGATTTCATCTTGCTTATCGGTAAGTAACACTTAACCTAATTATTAGCTTACACAGAAAAAATGTTTATTGATAAGATTGGAATTTTAGTTTGAGTTTAATTTCTTTCTTTTTTATAATTTTGATTGAGTTATGGGTATGAGATGAAGAGTTCATTATCAATTGAAATTTAGAAATCCAATCCCTAATTTTCAGTCTAGGTTAAAGTTCAATTTCTGCGGATTCATTTTGGGGTTTTGGATTCAATTCGATTTCAGGGTTGGATTTGGTATTCTAGCTCAATGTATGGCAGTTGAAGCCGGGTGTTGAGACCTTAAGGTATGTAATTTAAATACAACATCAAACAACACAATGAACTGATTACTTATTAAGAAAATTACTATTAGGCTATATAGATTTGAGTGTATGCTCATAGAAAGTTTATATACTGATTTAGGTAGGTTCAGATGATTTCGCAAATTGGGGGTTTC
Organism: Papaver somniferum; assembly: GCF_003573695.1. Classification (NCBI taxonomy): domain Eukaryota; kingdom Viridiplantae; phylum Streptophyta; class Magnoliopsida; order Ranunculales; family Papaveraceae; genus Papaver; species Papaver somniferum. The sequence continues at coordinate 1,353,146 of NW_020622270.1, read as the reverse complement.
ATGAATAGTCCTATCAACACGTTTCACTCACCGCTCCATCGATCTTTTATTAAGATGTTATAGTTAACACTTAATGGTGATAATTCATTGGTATAACTGCATTACACAACTTTTAAGGCAAATGTAAAACCAACTTTTATTCTAGAAGTGTATCCATGTGTCCTAGGAATGCAGTTTTCCAGTTACAAAAGACCTGCTGTAGATGGACCTACCGAAAAGGGAACAATATAGAGTATTATGATGAACTGTTCATCAATTCCAAATGTTTTTAGTCATGCTCCAGAATTTGGATCAACTGTCATTAGTTACATGTAACAGTTATAGCATTATGATTGTTATGTTATTAGATTTAGATGAACTATGATGAGATTCTAAGATATTTTGGCCAACATAATCACAGAACAACTTAGTAATACCTGGCGACTTACATGTACATACTCCTTAAGGTGATATTCTGTTTTATTTTACAAGCTAATTTTTAAAATTTCATTACAGCTCCTTAAATGGGATCCAACGCTGGCCAGAGGAAGAGATCCCATGTCGATGCATCAGTGAAGTCCAACCAGGCGTCTTGCTCAGGACCTCGCAAAAGTCCAAGACTTACTGAACATGCTCAACGTTGTCAACTGATCCAACCAGAAAATGGAAAAGGTCAGATGTCGTCCTTTTTATTTCAAAATATTTTTCTCACATATTTATTTATGTATGAATGCAATGAAATTGAGTGAATATCTTTTGCAAATGTTATAAGTTGCAGCAAAGGAGAAAGTGAACTTCTGTTTGGGTCTCCGTAGAAGCCCAAGGCTTATTCAACAGGCTAAACATCAAGAGTTGGAAAGTTCGGAAGATAAGAGAAAAAGACAGGAAAATGAGCGTAGTGTTTACCAAAGAATACGACATTCTTTCGTATCAGAGGACGATAGGGCATTAATGTTGGAACAACGCCGTATCCGTTATAAAGAGAAAAAAAGTGCATTAAGCGAAGAGGAAACAGAAAGAAATCTTGAACGGCGTCGTAATTCTTACCGTAAGCGGCGGCAGCAATCACTTGGAGAGGCTTCGACATCTACTTCCAAATTGACAGAGGTAACTAAATATTTTAGTTTACTGCTAGTGCTATGTAATTTCGAAAGTTTAATTCTAAATTCACACACACACACACATATATATATATATAGATGGATAGATGCATATATACCATTAGTAGATTTAGTTGATCAACACCAGTGAACGAACATATATGCCAATAATTCCTTTGTTTCAAATTTTTTATAGGAATTGAGGGGAACAAGCCCACCAGGTTCAGCCACCTTCGCCGAAGCCCCAGGTTTCTCAACCAACATAGAATGGATGAACCCCGACCAAGTACTAACAGAGGTACCCTTGAAAAAATATGCAACCAACACCGTACCCGGTCATCACAACATCAACATGAAAATAAAGAAGGGCATGCAGGGGGGACAATTTGTGGTAAGATAGAATAATGTTCATTGTAAACTTTTTTTTACTTACTGTGAACTTCTTCAAGCAGCTGGTAGTGGTGATTATGTATGCGGTGAAGCTGACGGTGTAGACTGGTGGTAGTGAGAAGATGGACTGATGGCGCTGTGTTGCTACTGACTTGTGTTGTAGACTGTATGGGAGGGAGGTGATGCATGCAGTTGAACTGGTGATGCATGGTGTTTGTTATATGTGAGATGGGAATATTGACCTGAAGCGAAGATGGTGCAAAGAGGAGCAAAGTTCTTTTTTGTTATCGATGAGATAGTGATGCAAGTAGTGAATGTTTGAGATTGTACCGGTTGGCAGTGGTGGAATGAGACCTGGAGGTATGTTGAAAAGAGGAGATGTTGCTGTGGATGGAGACTGCATGGTGTTTGTTGTATGTGAGATGGGAATATTGCCCTGAAGCGAAGATGGTGCAAAGAGGAGCAAAGTTCTTTTTTGTTATCGATTAGCTCAGGGTGTAAATAATCACCATCAGTAGCTGCTCGAAGAAGTTCCCTGTTTTTGTTTAATAATTTATCCATTTGCTTAAATTTCTCATTTTAATCAATGTTGATATTGTCACGGATAATGAAAGAAATGTTAATATTGGCACAGACAGTGAAAGAGATAAGAACCGTCCACTTGAAATGGATAAATTGCTGGAGCATCACGTTAATGACAGGGAGAGAAGAGTAAGAAATGACCAGGAAGCAGGACCAAGTAAGGGTAAGTTGAAAAAAGTAGATTAGATGTGTATGAAATACTTTTTTCTGAACTCTGTTATGTTGATCATTCAGCTGTTGATATTGTTTTACTTATTGGATTTGCACTTTTTCGCATTTCACTTTATGCAGAAGTTCCACGCCAAAGTCCCCAATATGTCGAGCAAGTTCAGCTTCGAGATGTGGAGGTCTTAGAGGAATCCCGAAAGAAAAAGGGAAAATCAGTTGTGACGTACCAGGTATGTTTCTGAATGTTTTTATTTAGCTGGGCTGCTCTTTCTTGCATGATTATAGAATTTCGTGTTATTTTTCATAAACAGAATTATTGTCTCGCCTAATAATCCATTGGCCACGTTTTTAATTGTAATAGAGACGACGTCGAGCAAACGTCAGTTACATTCCTGACATAAACACGGTGGGGGCCGTTGTTATTGGTTCCGCTAGAGAGACCAACAACCACGATTCAACAGATGACAGCAGCTCTGATGATGGGCAAGGTAATGCAAAAGCTGCTTCCAAAAATGCTGTGAGAGAACCAAGACCAAGTACTACCGGTGCCTCGACATCGACAGCTTTCACTTCCCAAGGTATACTCTTTGACCACATCAAAACTTCATTTCCTTTTCTTCTCATATACCATCAGTATCTTATAATTATAACTTTTATCTTTTCAAGAAGACATTTTTCGTCGGGCCATCCGATTACCACTGCGTAGAAGTCCAAGATTTAGTCAACACCCTCAACATGGAGAACCAGCACTTGCACAGAATTTAATCGGTATAGTCTTATCTTTCTCATCTCTCTATCTACATTTATATATTTCGACTTAGCGCATATCTTCTATGTTTGTAGTTCTTCTTCTTCTTCTTTTTCCCGATGATCTAATCACTACTTACACTAACTCAATTTATCCAGCAACAAATGAAAATCTTGCATCCAATTTACACGTTCGTAGAAGCCCTTGACTCATGGAGCAGTCTCAATCTCAGGAATCTCAGCATGCGCAAAATACAATACGTAAGCTTATTGTATGCTGTTAGACAATTTGAATAATAACTTCAGAACCGTTAGTGGCTAAGATGTAAAGTAGTAGTAATTATACCTGTAGAGAGATGGGGATTGGGCCCGACTTATAGTATACCTACTGTGCCAGATGAATAATAGCATTCTGGCATATGGGTAGACAGAAAGATAGAGAAAGTATGTCAGCCATACACTGTCACAAGTCCCCTCACGCATGCATCATAACTCATGGTCAACCATAAGTCAGAAGTGGGAGTGACTGTATCACATTCATATGCCCACTGTTTTCATTATGAGTGTTTAGTTTCCTTAGTCATTTTAATCAGAGATATATCGAGATATTGAGCTGAGATATTGAGATGTTTACCTATACGAGCAGCAAATCCACAAGGAATTCGAGCCGGAAGAGGGAGAGGTCGTCCACGTCCAAGTGTTGTAGGAAGATCCTCATTCTTGAATTGTGCGAGAGGGAATACTTACCAAGTTGGATTCAAGAAGTTCCATTTGCCGCCGTTATGGACATGTCATAAGTGCCAAGCGAGGATTTTTTTCGTGAACCGAAAGGCTTTTGTTGTTCAGATGGGAAAGTTGTTTTACTGTTTGTTGTCCCACTGATTGAACTTTTGGAGTTGTTTGATGATCAAAAAGAAGTAGGGGTACACTTTCGGAGGTACATACGACGCGATAATCAGTGTTTCTCATTAACGTCGATTGGGGTGAATTATGACAGAGAATTAGCTTATAATAGAGAAGGTGTATACACATTTCGTGTTCAAGGTGATATCTATCATAAATGCAAGATGGTTTGTGCTCAAGAGGCAATGTGGAAGATCTTTAGCTTTCCTCTTTATAAGGTCTATCATTCGATAGTGAGATTACAAATACATCTTACCAACCAACAGAGCGTCAGATACTATGATTATCAAACGTTGGATGAAATTTTGTCCGATGAAAGGAATTTGAGAACAACTTTGACAGAGTTCTTTGTGACAAATGCTCGCGATCCTAGAGCTAGAGAGTTGTTGTACCGTGAGTTTCCAGAACGCTACTGTTGGGATACAAAAATCAAAGAGTGGAAAAGAAGACGAAGTACGCAAAAGTCGATAGGGAGGGTTTATACAGTACCTTCATGTGCAGGAGAGGTGGGGTTCTTAAGGCACATTTTGAACCACGTTAGAGGTCCTACTTCTTTCGATGATCTATTGTTTGTTAATGGAGAGAGATGTCGGACTTTCAAGAGAGCTGTCGAAAAATTAGGACTCTTAGAGAATGATCAGAGTGCGAGAGCGTCTTTGGCTGAAGCAGCAACAATCAAGATGTCGTATGCTCTTAGAAGACAATTTGCCTCCATCTTGCACTTTTGTAATCCGACGGCCATGAGAGAATTATGGGATAAATTTTGCAACAACATGGTCGAGGATTACTCGAGTTTAAGCGCTACAAGCTCAACATTCTTATCAGACCGCCTTCTTCGTAAGCCGAATATGATACTCAAGCAACACGATAAAGATATATTCATGTATGATCTACCGCCGATTGTTGGCACATTGGGTGAGGAAGTTGAGATTTCGAGTCTGATTCAAGAGGAGTTGTCGATCCCTATATTCGACGAAGACCTGTCTTCTGTCCAAAAGTTGAATGAAGACCAATCTAGGGCCTACAATACAATCATGGGAGCAATTGAGAGAAAGGAAAATAAAGTCTTCTTCATAGATGGTCTGGGAGGTACTGGGAAGACCTATCTCTATCGTGCTATTCTGGCGACTATTAGGAAAAATGGTGGTATTGCGTTAGCAACAGCCACGTCGGGAATTGCTGCTACTATGCTACCTGGTGGGAGGACAGCACACTCAAGGTTTCAACTTCCAATGACACCGACATCAACTTCAATGTGTCGTACGAAGAAACAAACTGAGGAAGCTAAACTTTTGAGGCATGCCATCATCCTTATGTGGGATGAAGCTACAATGTCGCATCGCTATTCTTTGGAAGCATTTGATCGGATGATGAGAGATATCACCGGGATTGCCGAACCATTTGGTGGAAAGATTCTAATCATGGGAGGTGATTTCTGTCAGGTATTACCAGTGATTCTAAGGAGTACAAGGGGATAGATAGTCGATGCATGTCTTAGCAGGTACATTGCATTTTTTTTCTTTTAAGATAAAAAAAAATTGTTTTTTTATATGCATACTTAATGTTTCTTAAACTTTAGTATTTAATTAACTTGTAAGAAGATAATTCGAAATGATATTTGAGTTACATTACGTTCTTAACAGGTCACATTTGTTGGAAAATGTACATGTTTTGCATCTGAAAAAGAGCATGCGTGCAGCCGGGGTGCATCTTATTCCAAGTTTTTAATTCGTGTTGGTGACAGGGATGAACCTTGCGTTGCTAATGAGATGATAAAGGTTCCGGAAGAGATGGTCATACCATGGGTTAGTGATGCTTCTTTGTCTCATCTTATAGATGTAACATTTCAAAACTTGGGGAAAATGCTAGAGACATTGACTACATGGTCGATAGGGAATTGATCACACCATTAAACGAGTACGTCGAGAAGCTTAATGACCGAGTATTTAGCATCTTTCCTGGAAAAGAGGTTATATTCTGCTCCTTTGATTTTGTGGACGACGATACTCACGGTCTTTACCAACAAGAATACCTGAACAACATTGTTCCTGGAGGTTTGCCATCACACATTTTGAAATTGAAGATCGGTGCTCCTATTATGTTGTTGCGGAATGTTGATGCAAAAAATGGTCTATGTAATGGTATCAGGTTAATAATCAAAGAGTTCTTCCCAAATTGTATGGATGCTGTAATAATTAGTAGAAATTACATAGGTACACGAGTCTTCATTCATAGGATGCCACCTGAGAATTTGAAGCTCCCGTACAAGTTTAAACGTAAACAGTTTCATTCGTTTATGTTTCGCCTTTACAGTCAACAAGGCGCAAGGGAAAACGATCGAAAACGCGGGTATCTGTTTCCCTGAACATGTGTTAACCATGGTCAACTGTATGTTGCTCTCTCAAGAGGAGTGTCAAGTAGCAACACGAAAGTATTAGTCGCTAAAGGTACCATTGCTAAAAAGAAAGGAACATACACAAAAAATGTTGTATATAAAGAGGTCTTTTTATCCTAGAAAACTATGAGTTACGAATACACATTCTTGATGTAATGATTGAAAAATTATTAAATGGAAAATTCAAGTTTAGTCGTATTTACTTTTGCACATTAAAATAAATGAGTTTTAAGTTTTAACCACTTGGCGTTGATCGTTGACTTTGACCATTGACGCGTTGTTGACTTGACTAATATATGAAAAACAAAATTACGGAATGAACGGAACGGCAGGCGCATCGCGCATGCGTGCTATACTAGTACATATAATAGATTGAATTAATTAGGATGGGGTGATAGGGGTACCTAAAGATATGTAATTATTTAGTTATCCTCGATTATTTATTAATATAATTATTTTTTAAAATATTAATGTTTTCTAGTAAACTTTTTAAAAATAACTTTTTTTGTTTTTTCTAAACTTTTTTAATATTTCTATTTTTTTTTTAATTTTGAAAAAACAAAGACTTTTATTTTTTTTTATTTTTTAATGAATTTTTATTTTAAAGTTTTTTTAAAATTTTATAAAAATAATTTTCTTTATTTTATTTTATAAAAAATTTAAAGGAAAACAACAAAAAAAAAAGGATAAAGGATAAAATGTATTTAGAAACTTTAAAAAAAATGAAAAGTAAAAAGATAAAATTAGATTAAGGCAGTTTTGCCATTAAGCAAAATATATGGATAATGAGCTTTGAGGGTTAGTATCTAATGACCAATTTTTGTCCTAAAACCGGCTTCTACATATGTTCATATTATTTTTTTAATTTGTCTTTTTTTACATCGACGAAATTGGCAGACGCGCAACAAATTGTGCCGCAAGCCCTTGAAAATGCGATATGTTGGGTCCACGAAACCCTCGCTTTGGCCGAGTGGTAAAGGCGTGTGCCTGCTAAGTACATGGGGTTTCCCACTAGAGTTCGAATCTTTTAGCCTTAGACGACTCATTTTCTTGTTGTTATTTTTTTTTTGCTAAATTATGGAAGCTACAAGTGATATTTAGTGAAAGAAATTGGTTCGGGTATGGGTCAGGGTCGGAGCCAAGATATTTGGATAACAGTGCAAAAAAAAAAACATCATAAAATGGAAAGAATAATGAAAAGAAGAATCATTGCATATCAATGCTCACGATGTCATCAAACAATCGTTGAGTGCAGAAATCCCCATATCCTCAAATGTATCGAGTAAACTTGAATGTCATGGAAATGTTTCTTGCTGGGCATTAGGCTTATCTTTTCAAACTCTTCCATTCGGAGACATCAGTTCATGCCTTCATCGAAATTCAAGTTTATCAATTATCATATTTTGATGGCAGTATGCGGATATCGGCACGTTTTTTTCCATTAATATTTTGTGTTCGTTATATATTCCTTCCGTTTTTGGAAAAAAGAATACTTTCACTATTGTACTTCGGTCTATTTTCAAGCTAAAATAAAAAAGTAAAAATATTTATTTTCCAAAACCGAGGGAGTTGTAGGTTACCACATGGTATATAAATGGAAACAAGCTTAGCTCACTTGGGCTTTGAACGAAGGTGTAAAAAAAGACTTGGGCTTTTAATATGGGGTGCAAAATTCTATATTTTCTTGTACTGGGCTTACAAAACTATATCATAGTGTGGATTTTGGGAGAGCAAGGGTATTGGACACCCTTGCTCTACATTGGCTTCGCCTCTGGTATGGGTGACAAAGTTTCTTTTGTATTGAATGTTTTAGATCCAGTACCATTAGTTAAAACCGATGTTGTCGACGAAGGTGGTATTGAAATAATCTTGCTGTAGTTTGTAAAGAAGTGTGTTTTATAGTACAATGGTTTTCCAAGTGAAGGCTCCTTATTATAATAGCCAAGTAACGGTCTCTAGTCGGTCAACGACCCTATTGCATCAACTGCAAGTTCAACGACACATACCGTAATTAGATTGTAGTTGCACATTTTTTGACTACTACATCCAATAAGATCTAGTGAACATAAATCATTGAAAATCAAGTATAAAAGATAAAAGTACATAAAAATAAAGATTAACACGAGGATTTTATAGTGGTTCGGCAATTAAAAGACCTACATCCATTTTGTTTTCACTATTATTTGTGGTGTTACACAAAGATCCATGAATGGAGGTCTTCAAGGGACTTGAAACTCCATCCATGGAGGAAGAGGAGCTAGAGTCTTGCTTAAAGGGAGAAGAGAAGCATGAGATAAGAAGAAGACCCCCTTTAACTTATATCACATTCTCTTATATAGGGGGTATTGTACATCGAATTACATTTCTGCCCTTAGGGATGACTAAATAGGATAAGAATAAGAGGACCGATTATTGTATAGTTGGTTGTAGTATTTTATGGTGCACCCGTCTAGATCTTGTTCCATGTGTCGAGTTGATATTTTACTCTCACATAGATACAAAACATACGACCCTTTTACAAAATACTTATTTATTTATATAAAATAAATTTCTTAGTGGTTATCTCTGTAAATCCATGTCACTTTATAACTCGTTTTGCATCAAATATTTAGTTTTGAACTTAGCTAGTCTTGTTCTTCTATACTTAAATTCTTTTTTGTACTTCTAGTAAAAATAAATGGAACCATTCATTATATAAGATGTAAATCTTGTTTAAGCTTTCATTCTGACTTACTGTGTATGCCCTAATGAACGTTATTCGATGTTCTGGATGATGGTCAACGAACACACAAATAAAAAAAGGCGTAACATTTCATTCATTTGGTGTACTTAAGGATATATTTTATGCCATTCATAATCTTACCTCATTCTCACCATCCGAACAAACAGAAATGACAACTGATCATTCTCACATTGTATTATGTTTTATAAACATCCTAATCTCATCACTTCTTTACTTATCTCGTCCTCGTCATCTTCACTTATTTCTTCATCCGTCGATACGATTACTTATTGGTTCACAAGTGAGATATATAAAGATTTACGTTGTGCAGTTTGCGCCCCAATTCATCGAGTTATTTTGATCCGATCCCGGCTAAAAGGAATTATAACACAAAGGAGGTAATAGGAAATTGGGACTAAGTGTGAGGTGGATAAAATGACATCGTTAATCAAATGCAATAAAAAGTCATCTATCTTTTATATCCTCATGGTAAGGTTTTATTGGCGGCATGCAAGAAAAACTTGAACCAACCATCTCGAAACAATGAACCATGCAATTGAAACTCTCCACTATTAAAAACCCAAAAATTCGCATTTGCATCCAATGGTCTCTTGTGAAAAAGCGGGGGTACAATAACCACACAAAATAATTCGTTCGGCAATCTTTATGGACTAAACCCGGGTATAATTCCGAGAGCACCAACTTAATAGCGATCCCAATAAAGAAAGATATCAAAGAGCTTTTATCTCTATTTCTCAACAAAATTATCAAATCAAATAGATAGAAATCTATGATCCTGAGTTGAGAAATAACTTGGACGGTACCAACGACCAATGCTCAAGTGTCAATTAAGTTATATCCAACAAACAAGGTCGGATTTATAAATTGATTGATGTACGGACAACCTGTGGTATTTCAATTATATAAACAAATATAACGTGAAAAGAAATAATACATACACCAGAAATTTTGTTAACGAGGAAACCGCAAATGCAGAAAAACCCCAGGACCCAGTCCAGCTTTGCACACCACACCGTATTAAGCCGCTACAAACATTATCCTACCAAAATTGTTAACTTCGTACTGGAATGTAGTTGAACCCTAACCAAGTCTCACACCGATTAAGGTACAGTCGCGCTCCTTACGCCTATAGAACCATGACGGATTCTGTACTTAATTCCCTTAGATGATCTCACCAAAAACTAAGAGTTGCTACAACCCAAAGTCGAAGACTTATAAACAAATATATCTCCTACAGATAAGTCTATTCTGATAGATAAATTTGTCTCCCACATGAGTACCTACGAAGTTTTTTTTGGTCCTATGATAAATCAAGGTGAACAAGAACCAATTTATAATACGGTATTAAACTCCCGAAGACCATCCTAGAAATATCAATCACCTCATAATAACTTAACTATATGGTGGTAGAAGAAGTTACTGTGGAATCACAAAGTCTGAGACGAAGAACTTTGTGACTAATTTTTATATCTTACCTATCAGAGATAAATCTTGAGAAAATCTTATAGAAGAATGTACTCAATATGATAGAACATGTAAGATAAAAATACGCAACTGCAAAGAAATTAGTTGGATCTGGCTTCACGAATCCCAAATAAAGTCTTCAAGTCGTTAACCTAATACGGTTTTGGAAAAACCTATGAAAAAGCAGGGGTCTAACAACCACACCCAACAATTCGTTTGGCAATCTGAGAGGACTTACTCCAATACACTTTCTAGAGAATCAACTAGACTGCCAGACTCAATCTAGAGTAAAGTATATCAAAGAGTATAATATCTCTATTTAAACACAATCAAAGTTAAACATAAACAAGTCCGTAAACCTGATTTTAGAGTGAAGCTCTTGAAACAAAATCTCTTGTGTTAATCACAACCTATTCAATATCCACCGTGTATAAACCTCTTTAAGCAACAATCATTAAAGGAATATTTCAACACAGTGTCCACTTGAAATAGGGTTAGCCTAGACTGGTCTAACAATGTGAAAATAATAAAATCAATTGTTCAAGATCAATCAAGTCGAATCCACCAAACAAGATCGGATTTAACAACTATGATTGATTAATGTACAACTTGTATTATTTCAATTATATAAATAAAATATAATGCGGAAAAGAAATAACACAGACACCAACAATTTTGTTAACGAGGAAACCGCAAATGCAGAAAAACCCCGGGACCTAGTCCAGAATAGGCACACACTGATTATAAGTTGTTACACCAATTTCCTACTAACTAGTCGGACTAGATGTAATAACTCCTTCATAAAAAATAGAACTCCTAGCAGAACACCGATTGTCTTTAGGAATTCTTTTCGCAAATCTTCTAGCAGAACCCAAGGATCTCTTTAGAAGATACAATAACACGGTTGATACGATTCGATTTTTGTTTGCACAAAAACACCGATTTGATTCCCTTTAGATGTAAATCAAGGTTTTGGAAATATTGTGTTTATTTTGATAAAAACATTTACTAGGTAAAAGTAATATCAAAACAAAGTTGTAGATTAGGGTTTTAACTTACAATCAGTATACATACACACAAGGAGTCGGTGAACCTGATTTTTGTAAGTGAAATTGAGCGATTCCAAAGATTAATTTCTAAGTTAAGAAAACCCTAATAATCCTACAACAAGAACAACTAGAATAAATCTAGAGATATCTTGTTTAAAAATTCTTAAGGATTTTTACGAGATACCTTAATTGAAGTTTTCTTTCTAGATTCCGATTTCGACTAACAAGTGTTGGCATACGATCGGAACTTGAAATCTATCAAAACCTAGGATTTATGATCAACAACTCTTGATTGGTTTTATGCCATAAGAGAAAACCTTAGATTAGACAAGAGGTGAAAAACCTAGATTACAAGTTGTATAATCAATCACGAAGATTAATCCAACTCGTCTTTGTGATCCCCAATACAAAGACTTTTATCTCACTCTTTTTCACGAAGAACGAAAGACATGGAAAACAACCTTATGAGCTTACACCAATTTTTCAAAGGAGATGAAAACGTGTAGCATTCACGAACTCTATATTTATAGTGAAACATATATAGCTTGAAAACTAAGCAAGGCTATTTTCCTTTTTCAAGACTCTCCTAATTTATGGAGTCTTTCCTAAGTTACAACTCTTGACAAAATAATTAAATAAATAATTAATTAGAAAATATTGTATTTATGTGAATAAATCACATTTTAACTTAGGCAGGAATTTAAAGTTATCACAAACACTTTAATATGGTAATCAAATATGTTTGGATCAATATCCATCTTGCCTAAATAAGGAAACATCACCAACTTGACCAAAAATGCCTTTTAGTCACGTAATTGGGCCCAAGTCCGTGAACCCGTTACAAGCAGTCCATGGATTGTTTCCTACTGACGAGCTATAACAGTTATAGCAACACTTATAACTATTACTTTAATAAATCACTCATAATTTCATCATTATAACTCGGTATTGAGTGATTCTTAGCTCGTTGAATTCGTAAGCTCATTCACTATAACATGAGAACCTTTCCAGGGATAATGGTTGTTGCACAAAAGTCGTGGCTCAAATAACCTCAAGTATATATACATAAATGTACATTTACCATCATAGAAATTGTTCTATAGAGTGAGCATTTGTTTGGATAGATTAGAAAGGTAGAATTGAACAAGAATACAAATGAAATAAATTAACTCATACCTTTGTTTATGAAGTCCTTGTTGATGCCTTCTTGTAATCTTTAGTTTTCATCCTTCAAGAATAGCTCTTCTTAGACCTAATCTAGTCTGAAACTATCTATAGTATACCAAAAATGCGTTTTGGCAACTAAATTTGACACCTAGATTGACATACCAACACTAGTGGGTTCAACCAAGCAATGCTCTAACAATCTCCCTCTTTGTCAATTTTAGTGCAAAACCATTTTACATATGGATTTAAACAAATAAAAGCATTAAGCTCCAAAACCCAATATGCTTGATTTCCTTGGTTCTTCAACTATGCATGTGTTCAACCTGTACTTGTTGAAGATCTATCATAGTATTATTACACAACATCAAAGTTCAATTCACAACTTTGACAATAATACTACGGTGATATGTATCACTCCTCCGTCAATACTTCATCTCACAATGAAAACCACTCCCCCTTACATAATGATCCGTAAACCATATGTATATGTAGTGTGAACTACAAAATATTTATCCCCCTTTTTGTCAATATAAATTGGCAAATGTGCAAAAATTGGTGGGATCCTAATGAAATTTTCATAGAGGAACTTCTTGACCAAAAGAAAACATATCAACTTTAGTTTAGATGATATTACAAAGTCGAAACTTAGTGACTTCATCAAGGAGTTTATTAAGATACAAGTTAACCCCTACATGTTCCACAACCTCTTCTCCCATAAGATGTCATTCCCGAAAGAACAACAAGAGTGACCTTACTCCAGAGATAAGGATTTATTGGATTTTGGAAACCCTACAAGGAGATACGAGTTAAGAACCTATCATGAGGTCGTGTTACTAGAAACAATAGAATTATCTCATGGTAACAATACACAATATATAATCATGAAGATCATGTATTGTGATCATCTTTTCTAAGATACACACTTGTATAAACAAGAATTGATATGCTTAGAAAGAAGACTAACCTTTTCCATAAGGATTTACACCAAGAATGGTTACTATAAGAGTATGAAAAAGATTCTTTGACAATAAAAACCAACATCCAATGGCATTGATTATTGCTTCTTACCTGTTATACATAAGAATTTCAATCACACGTCAAGTTAGGCAATTAAGAATCATACACGTTGTATTCAACCATATTCTTCTTCACCATAACTAGTTCAAATGACTCAAATGAACTAGTTAGAGAGTTGTTCAACTGCTTAGATCTTATGTAACTACAGAAGACACAATCGATGAAAAAACGGTTTGATTCACTCGAATCGTTTCATGAACTTTATATCCATGGTTTGCAAAATCATTCCTTAGTTTAGATAAACATGAGTTCAAGAACGACCGTTTTTAGATATAACCAACTCAAGTTCGCGGACTGGGTTCGCGGACTTAAGTTCATGGAAGGAGTTCACAAACTCCAGCAGAAATTCTCAGGTCGAGAAATTCCGCCAGTTCGCGGACTTGGCTCATGCCACTTCCATTTCTCTTGATCAACAAAGTTCGAAAACTTTGGTTCAAGGAATAGGACTTATACATATATGTGTTTCCACAACAATGCGTATATCCACAAATGGTTATATAATCTAAACTCTCATTTCAATCATTGAAACATTCTCAGAGGACGTTACATAGTCATTATTCACAGAACATTTTTCGTCAGAGCAATTTTCAAAGTGATTGAAACATAACATGACATTCGTCACTAGGTAAAGATGAATTTGGCTAAAGAGACATCTTACCAACACATATTTCGAGAAATATGTAAGCGAGTTAGACTCAGCTCGACACAATAAATTGTTCCACATATTCAAAAATTACCAAACACAATATGTGCGCCCCAATTCTTTTGCAATCCTCACCGCATTTAATAGGGCTTCTTGGTGAGGATGCACTTCCAACACACTCAGGTTGTGTTGAGGTGAACAAAATCTTACTCACCACAAGTATTCGAAACAAAATCATGTATTGATTAAAAGTTTTTTGTTGTGTTGTAGTATACAGGTTCGTTTCAGACTTGTGAAAGAAATGGAATTTTAGATTTAATAAAATTATATACAAAAAAATATTAACAAAGTGGGTGAGAGGTACTGGGACTAAGGATTTGGCTGAATTCACTACACAAGGTTAATTCATATATTCTTTGACAATTAAAACTCAATAAAATTAACATAGACCCTGATTTTGCCAAGATAGATTCTTAAAACATTGATTGTAAGTCCTAAGCATAATGTATCAAAACAACTAAGCTAAGAATAAGTCATCAAATTAAATAACAACCAATTAATTCAAATCATATTTCAATTTTAAATTAATGCAAAAGTCATAAAAAAGAATAAAATAAATTTACCCATGCACGAAATTCAGCCTCCTCCGTCATCCAGTGTTGGGTTTAGATCATCATGATGAAAACACACTCAAAATATTTTACTATGGCTCAAATGGTGTTTACAATGAAGAGAAGAAGAGAAAATGGTGTGAACCTGTAATCTGCGACACACAAAAGGCGTCACACAATAAACGATAAAAGCTAAGTGTTGTTGTCGTTGTGGTTCTAGGACCCACACCTACGACCCACACTCCAGTGTCGTTGTCACTGTTGAAGAACGACGGTCTCTGTTTGTCCGTTCTTCATGTTCTTCGCGTTCTTCAGCAGCAGCAGCAGAAACCGAGTTTCTGCAACTCTCGACACCCCATTCTAAGACATCCCAGGGACCTTTTATACCTCACCAGCATCAAATCTTCCGTACTAACTCCATATAATCCTCTCTTCAATTTTGTGCAGATACGAGAATATTATTTTCCATTTTTATTTTTTTTACGCGTTCTCCTATGTTATCTTGCAACTGGCACACTCCAACACTCTTCTACTCATCTCGGATAGGTTTGAACTCACTTCAGGGAACAACTCTGCACATAACTTTCTCAAAATAAACCCAAGAAATCCCGTAAATACCTCCTCTTTCTGTTATCCAACTTGACATGCATACATCCCAAGTTTTACGATCCAAAATCACATACCAATCCTGTTGTGACTCAACTGGCCCATACAAGTCTGAATCCGTGAAAATATCCAAGTAAATCTCTGCCCAATCTTTCCCAGAAAACCCGAGAAAACTAGCTTCTCCTGTTTTGCATCCCAATGGATTATCCAACCAAAATAAATTCATTCGAACACCCATACCAACATTTTTTGGGCTTATCAAGATCATCCCAATTGAAATGAGTGATTGAATCTCACTGTAGAACGCTCAAAAATCAAAACCAAATTCTGTCAGAACTGTTCACAGTTTTCCCGCCAAAACTGTTCTTCCTGTTTTCATCAGATAATGATTATCCATCCAATTTTAACTGAAACCGATCACATCACATCACCGTCTCTGTTTAGGCTTTAAGAACAAACCCATTTGATTTCAGCCATTTAGTCTCATTAGAACACCTCCAATGCTCAAACCCTAATTCTGTTGCATTAAAACCCATTTTCCCGCCAAATTACAAGAATTCGAAAGGTTGAAGATGACCTCCCCTTAACCAATTCCGATGTCCCTTTAGCACTTGCCTTATGGGGTGTAAATATTAATTTTTGGGCGTAAATAGTAATTTTTCTGGGGTTTCTCCAGCACATTTTTGGGGCGCTTTTAACACTCCTACGGGGTGTTTCCTGGGTGTCTTTAGTACTTTATCCTGGGGTGTAAGACACCACTTTTCGAGCCAATTTTGCCGCAAGAGCGTATTTCTCTAAAAATACCTATAAAGACATAAAATAACAAAATAAATAGAAAATCGAGTACTAACAATACATACAATTGAGACATATTAGACACATAAATGTGTCTATCAACACTCCCAAACTTATTATTTTCTAGTCCTCGAGCAAAACTAATATAGAAAATAAAATCCTAACTCACTAGGTGTCCCTAGTGACCGAGTTAATCTCGGGAGGGTTTACCAGAGGTGTACCCACAAAACCAATACTCCAGACCCTAGCTATCTACACAAAACCTTGGAAGGCATTAAAGAATCTCCTTGGTTGGCATACAATCATTGACTATAGGAGAAAGTACCCTGATGCGAAATTCCAATTGATGTACACGAGTTTGCACTCAAGCATACTAAAATTCATATAAAGTGACAGAGCTCTACTTAGATAGTTTCTGCACATCATAAACCGGAGTCAACCAATCACATGGATAGATTAAGAAGATGGATGTAGAGAAAAACGTAGATGATGTTAACTAAGTTGAACCTATCCTAATGGACTGAGATATTGGTCTGGACTAATATCAACACACTGGCATATACAAGGGAACCAGTAGTCGATAATACTAACTCTAGGTCAATACAACTGGCATATACAAGGGTTCCAGTGGTTGACTTTATTGAATTTATTCCGGTTGGTCTGATGGTCTGGTCTCAATTTTTTTTTTTTTTTTTGGTGTATCTCAGTCACTCTACTTCACCCTAGTAATGGTAAAAAGGTAAACAGAAAAAGAAGTGATCGGGATTCTTTCGATGTTTCCATCACGAGATATGGCGAAACTACCATGTTTTTTTTTTAATTCTAACACCTGAGCTCTGTGCTTTTATGAATAGACTCTTTGGATGTTTCCATCTAATCAGATTGGTTCCTCAACTCCTATAACCAAGATGTTCCCATCCACTTAGATTGGTTAGTGCAAACCTTAATAGGCATAAATTTCTTGGCTCTGGAGTTTAATAATTGCAACTAAAAAGTTTCTCCCATACTCCAAAACTTAAATCTAACATTGTCCTCAATGTTCTAAAGATAATATTAAAAGCATGAACAAGGAGAAACTGTTACCATTTGAAGCAAACGAGTTAAGGAAAGATATTACCATGTTGCATGCGAATGGGTTACCTCTCAAGAAGTGCTAAGTTTAAAGTCTTCAGCGAGACTTAGGAAAGGATTAGTCAACTCGAACCATAAAGTAACAGTTAAAATAACTGTGGGTCTTCAAAACTAAATAGAGCTGACCAAAGGAAACTGCAATGAACCAAGAAAATGAACAAGACTAGAAAGCCCTTACTTAGTTTCCTAATTAAGAAATTTATATCTAATTGTGGTTCAGGTTCAGGTTCTATGAAAGGGTCTAAATAGAAAATTTTCATTGGCTGCGTTTCTTCATAGGTGGGATCCGAATCATTAGGTCCTAGAGTCTGGAAAAACTCAAATAAGAATTTAGAAGCACATAATAATAACCTAAATAATTGAGGATCCTCTAAGTCAATCAGATTTGACTTATATAATTGACCACAGTGAGAGTAGTGGTCATTCTTAAGCAAATGTGTCGATTCTAATTTCCTAAAGTATTTAGGTTTAGTCTCACAACGTAATAAGTGACACATTTGAAAATCATATGTTCCTACAATTGGAAGAAAAGTTTTTGGTGGGAAAACAAAGTCAATCTTGGTATCATATCCTAGGTTAACCACATCAACCATAGGATGGGTTTTTAACAACTGATCTTCTTTCTGGACATCATTAGGTTCCGGAAAACGTGTATGAAGAGAATCTTGTAAAATGGTTGAGGCACATATGTCAAGTCCCAAGTGAGGGACCTTTCTAAGAGTGAAAGCACATGGATGATAACCACCCCCAAACTTATAATTTTGGGTGTCTCTAGATAGACTAGCTAAAATTTCCCTAATTTCTAGATCATCATAATCCTGAAAATGGTCAATTGCTTCTTGTAAATTATACTCAGGTGATGCATCCTCACTCATATTTAAAATCTCTACGAGTTCATGTTCTTCGTCTAAGACTAATGTTTCTAAATCGCTAGACTCTAAAACAATATTCTCACAATAAACTCGTTCCTCTAAACCATTATCGGCTTCGTAATCCTCGTCTAAAACGGTGGTATCTCTAGTCAAATCCTCGTCCTTTTGAATAGGTTTGGATTTAGACTAGAAATAATATTATCATTATAAAGCTCATTAGGAGTAACAGATTCCTCATTACTATGCCTATATATTTCTTCATCAACACTATCCTCATCATAATCATTATTGTAATAACATGAAAAAGATCGAACCTCATCAAAACAAGTAATGTTACCAATTCTAACCTCGTTATCTTGATTATGTGAATAACTATCTTCATTCCCAAGGGTATTATTGGATACACTATATTGGCATTTAAGACTATCCTGAGCAAGTTTTTCCACAATCATATTTGTACTCTCAGTAAATTGCTTAAGGGACTCTTCTAGAGACATCTTAGTTGACTGCTCTACGGACTCTTCTGGAAGCGGAATATTATAAGCCCCTTTCAAAAATAACTTTTGTATTGACTCATTAAAACTCTTGAGAGACTCTTCTAAAGAAATATGAGGATTATTTTTCTCGTATGACCTGTGCGCATGTGGATAATAATTGGGCTCACCATGGTATGGACTATAACTTTCAAAAGTTTCGCATTCCCAACCACTATTCACACTATGGTCATAAAAAGGATGATGTCCATATTCAAATTCAGGTCGATACTCATTGTATTGTCTTCTATCATACCAGTTCGACATTCTTAATTGCAAGGGAATTCTACACAATCACAAACAAGGCTGACTCGACCAAATCAAACCTATAGAATCTAGCAAACAAAAAGCATGATGTCTTCACTTAGATTGTTTTCTAGACCAGCTTCTATTCCTTCGAAAAGGAATTCGTTATAATTTGAGCAAACCCCTCTGGAATCAATCTGAGTTAAAGTAAGTTGAATCGAGGCGAGGGAAGCTCAGTGGATCTTTGATACCCAAAGCCTCACCGGTATTACAAGGCGGCGCAGTCACGCATTCAACTTACAGAAACCATCAAGAACTTCGAAGTATGCTTAAAAAATTAACCAATATTTTTCGAATGACTTTCCTATTAAGCTCGTTACCCTATCGGTCTCGTTCTAATCAAATTTTAAGCTTGGGTTCGCGTTAGGTTTCGTTTTCCTAAGGCGGGCAAGAAGGGAACGATGATGAAATCCGAACCCTTATCTAGTATTGGTCAGGCCTTGCCCTTTACTAGGAATTTAAAGCAGCCGGTTCAGTCCTCAATATATAATCACCTTAAGGCATATAGTAAACACGCTTGCAGGAGATTCGCGGGTGTTTCGAAAGACTTACCTACCGTACCAGACGGGCGATGAACCGCTGAAGTCGACTCGGGACACCGACTCCAATGTCAGTGAGCGAACCCGAGGGGCTGAGACGATATTGTAATCGTCGTCCCTGCAAATAATTTATATGATTTTTTTTATATATAACCCTTCCGTAGGGTTTAAAATTAAAATAATAGTCCCAAAGTCCAGTCCAAAGAAAAAAATAAAAAAAAAATAATAATAATAATTAAAAAAATATGGAAAGTCTCTTAAAAAAATAATTCTCTCTTTTTTTTCTTTTTCTCTCTTTTTTCTTTTTTTTTTTGCTTTGTCTTTTTTCCTTCTCTTTTAGCTTTAATCTTTGATTCCAAGGACTTTAGTATCCAACTTCAAACCTGTAATAAAAAGACATACCAAAGAGACGTAAAAAGAACAAATGGAATAATAAAAAAATAGTAAATACTTAAAAATCCTACCTAAGCACAAATCCGCGTCGGCGGCGCCAAAATGATTAAAAGTTTTTTGTTGTGTTGTAGTAAACAGGTTCGTTTGAGACTTGTGAAGGAAATGGAATTTTAGATTTAATAAAATTATATACAAGAAAATATTAACAAAGTGGGTGAGAGGTACTGGGACTAAGGATTTGGCTGAATTCACTACACAAGGTTAATTCATATATTCTTTGACAATTAAAACTCAATAAAATTAACATAGACCCTGATTTTGCCAAGATAGATTCTTAAAACATTGATTGTAAGTCCTAAGCATAATGTATCAAAACAACTAAGCTAAGAATAAGTCATCAAATTAAATAACAACCAATTAATTCAAATCATATTTCAATTTTAAATTAATGCAAAAGTCATAAAAAAGAATAAAATAAATTTACCCATGCACGAAATTCAGCCTCCTCCGTCATCCAGTGTTGGGTTTAGATCATCATGATGAAAACACACTCAAAATATTTTACTATGGCTCAAATGGTGTTTACAATGAAGGGAAGAAGAGAAAATGGTGTGGAACTGTAATCTGCGACGCACAAAAGGCGTCACAGAATAAACGATTAAAGCTAAGTGTTGTTGTCGCTGTGGTTCTAAGACCCACACCTACGACCCACGCTCCACTGTCGTTGTCACTGTTGAAGAACGACGGTCTCTGCTGGTCCGTTCTTCATGTTCTTCGCATTCTTCAGCAGCAGCAGCAGCAGAAACTGAGTTTCTGCAACTCGTGATTTCTGTTTCTATGGACCTCCTCTCAACCCCAAACTCTCGACACCCCATTCTAAGACATCCCAGGGACCTTTTATACCTCACCAGCATCAAATCTTCCGTATTAACTCCATATAATCCTCACTTCAATTTTGTGCAGATACGAGAATATTTCTTTCCATTTTTTTTACGCGTTCTCCAGTGCTATCTTGCAACTGGCAAACTGCAACACTCCGCTACTCATCTCGGATAGGTTTGAACTCACTACAGGGAACAACTCTGCACGTAACTTTCTCAGAATAAACCCAAGAAATCCCGTGAATACCCCTCTTTCTGTTATCCAACTTGACACGCATACCAAGTTTTACGATTCAAAATCACATACCAATCCTGTTGTGACTCAACTGGCCCATACAAGTCTAAATCCGTGAAAATATCCAAGTAAATCTCTGCCCAATCTTTCCCAGAAATCCCGAGGAAACTAGCTTCTCCTGTTTTGCATCCCAATGGATTATCCAACCAAAATAAATTCATTCGAACACCCATATCAACATTTTTTGGGCCTACCAAGATCATCCCAATTGAAATCAGTGATTGAATTCACTGTAGAACTTTCAAAAATCAAAACGAAATTCTGCCAGAACTGTTCACAGTTTTTCCGCCAAAACTGTTCTTCTTGTTTTCATCATATAGGGATTATCCAGCAAATTTTAACTGAAACCGATCACATTACCATCTCTGTTTAGGCTTTAAGAACAAACCCATTTGATTTCAGCCATTTAGTCTCATTAAAACACCTCCAATTCTCAAACCCTAATTCTTTTGCATTAAAACCCATTTTCCCGCCAAATTTCAAGAATTCAAAAGGTTGAAGATGACCTCCCCTTAACCAATTCCGGTGTCCCTTTAGCACTTGCCTTATGGGGTGTAAATAGTAATTTTTGGGCGTAAATAATAATTTTTCTGGGGTTTCTCCGGCACATTTTTGGGGTGCTTTTAACACTCCTCCTGGGTGTTTCCTGGGTGCCTTTAGTACTTTATCCTGGGGTGTAAAACACCACTTTTCAAGCCAATTTTGCCGCAAGAGCGTACTTCTCTAAAAATACCTACAAAGACATAAAATAACAAAATAAATAAAAAATCGAGTACTAACAATATATACAATTGAGACATATTAGACACATAAATGTGTCTATCATGTATGGACTCTAGGAATTTAACAACTTCCATTAAACTTTCATAATTGTTCCATACCTTTTAAAGATGTTATCCCTTGTAAAACTCTTGTCTGGGAGATCCTTCTTAATAATACTCGTTGCTTTATTGATATTCTTTGGTAGCCATTTCTGAGTAGCTTTTGGAGCAACATATTTCTTTTTCTCCCCAATAAAATTATGAAATTTCATGGAGGGAATACTAGAAGAACTGATATTATGATACTCAGTTTTTCTCTAGTTCGGAACATCAGATCTTGTCATCTTAACAGAATCAGATCTAGTTTTATCTTGTTTAAGATATATGCAATTCCTTTGCAAGTGACATGGTTTTCCACAATAAAAGCAATGTTTAGTAGAATGGGAAAATTTATGTTTAGAGTTACCTGAATGAGTATGTGCTTGCTTTGGAGCTTGACAAAATTTCCTCTGTTCATCATCGGCAGTTGGTAGAGATACTTTACTTTTGGCAACCGTGGAAGATTTTGGTTTAAAAGAATCTTTAGATTTGAAAAATTTTACCTCTTTGCAAATACCAGGAGCGTCTATTCCTTCATATCCCAATCCTCATGTATCACTATGGATTCTACATGCTCCCAATATCGAGGTTAATTTTTCAGATCTGTTATTTCTAGACAAGCTCTCCTTTAAGCTTGAATTTTCTTCTTCCAACCTTTTGACCTTTTCGAGTGCAATAACTAGATCATTCTTGGATGATTCATATTTAACAATGAGATCTTCTCGTTCCGAATCAAATAACAAGTTCATCTCAATGTTCTCCAAGTTATCTAGCTTTGCTTGAAGAGTACTTTCCCGATCTCGACCTTTGGAAATTTATTCTTTAAGCTTTCATATTTTGTTGAGATAATCTCTTGCACCATTAGAATCAAGTTGGTCTTGCAAGTCTTTATTCCGACTACGAAGTCTGTCATATTTAACTTTCTCACTGAAAATGGTGTTTTCAGCTTCCGAGAGTTTCTGATGACATTCTTTAAGAAGATTATTAGCAACTGGATCAACATGGAACACTTCTTCGTCAGAATCAGAATCAATATCCGAAAGAATTTCTCCAGAAGCTAATGCAACCTCGCCTGCGTACTCTTGGGTATTATAATATTCAGGTCCATCATCAAGAGTGGGCAAAGCAGCTGCATATGCCAATTTTCTACGGCTTCAGCTAGGATATACTGAAGAAAAGTGCCCGAAACCACGACAGTTGTAGCATAGTACATCATCATTAGGAGATGTTGTAACTTTGGAAAAACTCTTTTTCCTGTCTCTCAAGAATTTTATAAATTATCGTGGAACAACATACTTAGTATCTGGAGAACCAGCTTTATCCTTAGAGGATTCAGAATTGTTTGCAACTTTAAGAGAAATCACCTCTTTTTTAGATGCGTGTTCATTGTCACAGATCTTTAACTTTCAAACAAGAGTATTTCTGGAGAGTGTAGAAAGATCGTTTGCTTCTTCAATGGCATGTTTCTTAGACTCGTATATTGATGGTAGATACCTGAGAATTTTCATCACAATTTCCTTTTCAGGAATAGTCTTGCCCAATGCAAAAGATGCATTAACAATTTCAGACACTTTGTGATTAAACTCATCAAAGGTTTCGTCATCAGACATGCGAAGGTTTTCCCAGTCAGAATCTAGATTTTGAAGCCTTGCTTCTTTCTCTGCGGCATTCCCTTCGAATACAGTTTCTAAGATATCCCAAGCATCTTTAGACTTATTACACGTAGTCACGTGGTGCTGAAGATTTGGGGTAATGGCATGGATGATAGCATTTAATCCTTCAGAATTTTGCTTTACATCAAGAATCTCAAGATCACTATATTCACCAATTTTCTTCGCAATAGTTACACTGCCTACTGTAATTAATGGAGGATTATAGCCATTAACAATACGAACCCATGATTAAAAATCTCGCGCTTGAATAAAAGAACGCATATCAATTTTCCACCATAGTCCGTGTCATCGAAGACTGGTGGTACGTTTATAGAGATAGCACCTCTGTCAATAACAGTCAGATTGCTTCAAACACAGACTTATGAGGTCTTACCGTGTTTTCCCGCTCTGATACCAATTGAAAAAGCGGGGGTCTAACAACCACACCCAAAAATTTGTTTGGAAATATGAGCGGACTTACTCCAATACACTTTCTATAGAATCAACTAGACATTCAGACTCAATGTAGAGTAAAGTATATCAAAGAGTATAAAATCTCTATTTAAACACAATCAAATTTAAACAGAAACAAGTCCGTAAATCTGATTTTAGTGTGAAGCTCTTGAAACAAAATCTCTTGTGTTAATCACAACCTATTCAATATCCACCGTGTATAAACCTCTTTAAGCAACAATCACTAAAGGAATATTTCAACACAGTGTCCACTTGAAATAGGGTTAGCCTAGACTGGTCTAACAATATGAAAATAACAAAATCAATTGTTCAAGATAAATCAAGTCTTATCCACCAAACAAGATCGAATTTAACAACTATGATTGATTAACATACAACTTGTATTATTTCAATTATATAAATAAAATATAATGCGGAAAACAAATAACACAGACACCAACAATTTTGTTAACGAGAAACCGCAAATGCAGAAAAACCTCGGGACCTAGTCCAGAATAAACACACACTGATTATATGTTGTTGCACCAATTTCCTACTAACTATTCGGACTAGATGTAATAACTCCTTTAGAACAAATAGAACTCCTAGCACAACACCGATTGTCTTTAGGAATTCTTCTCGCAAACACGATCGATACGATTCGATTTTTGTTTGCACAAAAACACCGATTTGATTTCCCTTTAGATGTAAATCAAGGTTTTGGAAATCTTGTGTTTATTTTGATAAAAACAATTACTAGGTAAAAGTAATATCAAAACAAACTTGTAGATTAGGGTTTAAACTTACAATCAGTATACGTACACACAAGAAGTCCGTGAACCTGATTTTTGTAAGTGAACTTGGGCGATTCCAAATATCAATTTCCAAGTTAAGAAAACTCTAATAATCCTACAACAAGAACAACTAGAATAAATATAGAGATATCTTGTTTAAAACTTCTTAAGGATTTTTACGAGATACCTTAATTGAAGTTTTCTTTCTACCATCCGATTTCGACTAACAAGTGTTGGTACATGATCGGAAACTGAAATCTCTCAAAACCTAGGATTTATGATCAACAACTCTTGAATGGTTTTATATCAGAAGAGAAAATCTTAGAATAGAAAAGAGGTGAAAAACCTAGATTACAAGTTGTATAATCAATCACGAAGATTAATCCAACTCGACTTTGTGATACCCAATACAAAGAATTTTATCTCACTCTTGTTCACGAAGAACAAAAAACATGGAAAAAAATCCTTATGATCTTACACCATTTTTCCAAAGGGGATGAAAACGTGTAGCATTCACGAACTCTATATTTATAGTGAAACATATATAGCTTGAAAATTAAGCAAGGCTATTTTCCTTTTTCAAGACTCTCCTAATTTTGGGAGTCTTTCCTAAGTTACAACTCTTTCCAAAATAATTAAATAAATAATTAATTAGCAAATATTATATTTATGTGAATAAATCACATTTTAACTTAGGAAGGAATTCAAAGTTATCACAAACACTTTAATATGGTGAACAAATATGTTTGGATTAATAGCCATCTTGCCTAAATAAGGAAACATGACCAACTTGACCAAAAATGCCTTTTAGTCACGTAATTGGGCCCAAGTCCGTGAACCTTTACAAGCAGTCCGTGGATTGTTTCCTACTGACGAACTGTAACAGTTACATCAACACTTATAACTGTTACTTTAATAAATCACTCATAACTTCATCATTATAACTCGGTATTAAGTGATTCTTGGATCGTTGAATTCGTAAGATCATTCACTATAACATGAGAACCTTTCCAGGGATAAATTTTATTGTCCCAAAAGTCGTGGATCAAATAACCTCGAGTATATATACATAAATGTACATTTACCGTCATAGTAATTGTTCCATAGAGTGAACATTTGTTTGGATAGATTAGAAAGGTAGAATTGAACAAGAATACAAATGAAATCAATTAACTCATACCTTTGTTGATGAAGTCTTTGTTTATGCCTTCTTGTAATCTTTAGTCTTCATCCTTCAAGAATAGCTCTTCTTAGACCTAATCTAGTCAGAAACTATCTATAGTATACTAAATCAAGAATGTGTTTTGGAAACTAAATTTGACAACTAGATTGACATACCAACGCTAGTGAGTTCAACCAAGAAATGCTCTAACAACCTAGGTTAAAGGAGAATCGACTCGAGTACGCAACTAGGACACAGAAAAGTGTCAGGATTAGGTTTTTCCAGTTGCTAGAGTTCTCTATTATATAGCATTTCAAATCAGGGTTTGCTTATAGTCAAATCTAAGATAGCTTAGTAACAAAGCATTGAATATTCACCGTTAGATAAAATTCTGATTTAAGATTCAAGCTAAGTCTGCTTAGAAATAAAGCAATTAATATCCACCGTTAGATGTTCTTAGCTTGTTACACACAAATGAAATATACTTATACTGAGATATGGGTAACCATACCTAAACATGTATATTGAGTTGACTCAATCACAGTTAACCGAAGTTAGCCATATGAAAACTTTTAACTTGACCATATTCATCTAACACTTCTAGACCAAATATGATGATCAATAAATAATGAAAGATAACCTAATTTTTTTTCAAATAGAGTTGTTCACTATCTCATAGAAATATATATGAACAAATTGAATCAAAATCGGATTGATTCATAACCGTACAAAGTACTTATACAAAAATAAGTTCATGAACATCAAGCCATGGTTTCCAAAGACTGCATTCCTTAGTTCATAAATATTTTAGTTCATGAGTATGAGAATCATACTTAACCAATTTTAAAACTTAACCATTGTGTTTGTAAACCGGGTGCGCAAACAGTAGCTCCGGACCTTGGCATGTCAAGTCGTTCGCAAACCCGATTCGCAAATAACTGTCTCAGACCCAACTCTAGTAGAACCGTTCGCCATACTAGGTACGCAACAAAGTTCCCAGACCTGTATCATTCCAATACAGTTCGCATACTAGGTATGCATACCGTGTTGTATCCAGACATAGGTAATTGTTCTAAACTCTCATTTCAATCATTGAAACATCCTTAGAAGACGAAAATGGTTGTCTCACACATACCATTAGCTTATAAGTAATTTTCAAGTGATCGATTGATCGATATGAAACTTCCCAAGCTAACATCAAATGATCGTCTCACACAAATCATGTAAGATGTTCAAGGTAATTTTCACCTGATCATCTTTTGACTTAATATTTAGTTTCCAACAAATAAATTGTCTCAAACTTAACTCATCAACAATATGATGAACATAGCTAAAGAAAAAAATTTCCAACACAATTTCGAGAAATAGAACGCGAGATAAACTCCGCTCGAAATATCAAATGTGTATCATGTAAAAGTATATATAGCTATACGACTTAGTTTCATTAGAAGATATAGTAATAAAATAGACTTCTGAGTGATAGATAAGTTTTAGTCTCCACATACGTTTTGTTTGAAAAAGCGGGGGTATAACAACACCACCCAATAATTCGATTAGCAATATGTATGAACTAACTCCGAAATACTTTGCTAGAGAATCAACTAGACAGTCAGAATCAACCTAGATTAAAGTATCTCAAGGAGTTAATATCTCTCACTTGTTTTGATTTACTCAAGGTAAAACTATAACGAGTCTTTAATCAAACACAAGGAATAACTTGGACGGTACCAAAGACTAATATCCAAGGAGCAATCAATATCAATCAACAACCAAAGGTTGGATTTCCAATTGATGATCCTAACGCACAACCTGTATTATTTCAATTATATAAAAATATAATACGGAAAAGAAACAACACAGATACCAGAAGTTTTGATAACGAGGAAACCGCAAATGAAGAAAAACCCCGGAACCTAGTCCAGATTGAATACACACTGTATTAAGCCGCTACAGACACTGGCTTACTACAAGCTAACTTCGTACTGGACTATAGTTGAAACCCAATCAGTCTCCCACTGATCCAAGGTACGGTTGTACTCCTACGCCTATGATTCCAGCAGGACACTACGTACTTGATTCCCTTAGATGATCTCACCCACAACTAAGAGTTGCTGCAACCCAAAATCACAGACTTGATAATAAACAAGTCTGTCCCCAAAAAAAAACCTTAGGTTTTGTTCCCAAACTTGATAATAATCAAGGTGGACAGGAACCAATTGATAATTCAGTCTTATATTCCCGAAGAACAGCCTAGATTAATCAATCACCTCTATACAAGCCATCCTGACTACACAGGCGGTTTGTCTAGGAATCACAAATAGTGAGACAAAGATGTTTGTGACTTCTTTATCTTGTCTATCGGAGAACTCTCATGATCTCAAGCAACTAAAAGATTATACTCGTACGATAGAATATGCAAGATCAGATCACATAACTACGATAAAAGTAGTATCGGTCTGGCTTCATAATCCCAATGAAGTCTTTAAGTCGTTAACCTAGTTTTATAGAAGAAACACAAAGGTTAAAGGAGAATCGACTCTAGCGAGCGCACTAGTATCACACAGACATGTGGGGATTAGTTTTTCTCAAAGCTATACGTCTCCTTTATATAGCCTTCAAATCAGGGTTTTGCCGTAGTTACAAAGCAATCCATATTCACCGTTATATGAAAACCTGATTTAGATTCAGGCTAATATTTCTCAACCGTTATATCGAAAAATTATCTTGTCACACACACTTGGGTATACGTTTTAGTGGGTTCGTGAAAACCTTGCCAAACGTGTACGTGTATGTTGGTTCAACATAGTAACCCAAAAGGTCAACCATATGAGCATTTCATATTAACCTTGTTCTTCTTCACCATAACTAGTTCAATTGACTCAAATGGTTAGAGAGTTGTTCAATTGCTATGAGATATTATGTAACACACAAGACACAATTGAAACAAAGATGATTCGATTAGATTGAATCGGCTCATGAACATATAGCCACGATTTGCATAAAGCATCCTTAGTAATTTAAGATTCATTTTCAGAGCACATCTTTAGATCATAACCACTTAAGCTCACAAACAAGCTCGCGGACTTAAGATAACCGGTAGAGTTTTCCAACTCAGTAGAAAATCTCTGCAAAGAGACTTCCGCCAGTTCTCGGACTGAGTTCGTGGACTTAACAGCAAACGAGTTATTTGGAAATCGCACCAGAATTTCTCCGGAAGAGAAAGTTCGCCAGTTCGCGTACTTGTACTCACGCAAACTATTCTCTGGTTTCTCTTGATCAACAAAGTTCGTAAACTTTGGTTCAAGAAATATGACTTATGCCTATATGTGTTTCCACAATAATAGTTATATCCATAATTGGTTATATGACCTAAACTCTCATTCCAATCATTGAAACATTCTCAGAGGACGTTATTCAGTCGTTATTCACATACCTTTCTCATCAGAGCAATTTCCAAATTAACTGAAACTTTTCATGACTTTCGTCACTTGGTGAAGATAAACTTGATCAAAGCGAAACGCTTTACCAACACACGATTTAGAGAAAAAGATAAGTAGTGAATACTCAGCTCGAAATGTCAAATGTGTATGATCCAGTCTATATATCATACGACTTTTGTCTCATAAGAAGTAGGAGATAGAATAGATAGACTTTTGAGTGATAGATAAGTTCAAGTCTCCACATACCTTTTTGTTGATGAAGTTCCATGGTTCCTTGAGTAGATCTTCGTCGTTGTATGATAAATCACCATGAAGTCCTTGAGATCAACTACACTTTTATATCCTAGTCCGAGACTTAGCTATAATAGACTAAAAATCAAGACTCATAATTTTGATCACTAACATTGACAAACATGTTTGATATAGCAACACATGCGAGGTCGACCGAGCTATGCTCTAACATTGTTGATTCAGTTCCTCCAAGCTCCCCTCACCAGAAGATGATTTTTTAAGTTTTCTTAGGGTTTTACCAACTATGGTTTCAGATTTTTTTTTTTTAATTTTGATGATTATGTATAATCTCAAAATTGGTTAAACATCATGTCATTAATTTGGTCTGGGATAAATATATATACAATTGGAACTTGATAATGAAAAGACTGGTTTAACGTTTTTATGCCTAGATTTTAATGGGTTCCAACTTAGTCTCGGTAAATAGAGAAAAGAGGAAGAAATTGGGTATGGTATGACTTAAGTTACGACCACTCAGATCTCAAGTGTGGTCTACGAGAACAGTAATACATAAAAAAAATCTTCAAAATTTCTAAATTTAATTCTTTTGGAATAAAAAAAAATAAACTTCAAAGGGTAACAATGGAACTAACCTTCTTAGAAAAAACAAATCATATTTCCAAGAAATTCTCAAATACCAAAATACAATTAAAACATCCAAAGTGAGTAAATATTATTTTATTATTTCTTAACACGTATATCCTGGGTTACAAGTTAACAAAGTCCAACGTATTGTTACTTACTTTACCCTCTTATGGCAGTAAATTTTTTTTATAAGCTCACACTTTCACAGTTACTACTTATTATAAAGAAATTTTGGTAAACTTGGTTGGTGGCAAGATGGAAATTGTTATTAGTTATTACCAATGCCATTATCAACCTAGTAACAATTGATCATTAAAAACAACCCTAGCTACCGCCCATAGGTCAACTGGATGTTTTAGTGAATTATCCAAGGGTTATTATGAAGGATGGGTCTAGATATAGTATTCAATGCATGATACAAATATAAGATGGCAAAGGAAGAAAATGATTCGATTTGATCTGATTATTTGTCCGGCAACTCCCAACCCCAACAGAGAAGATAAAAGAACTTAAGAAAGTAAAGTGTTTCTCTATACGAGCTGGGATGGTTGGCCTATAAACCTGAGTCCTGACCATCGTTTATGAACTTTAGCCTTTTCTGGCTAAAAATGATTTTTTGAGTTTTAGCTTTATTTAGGTCAACAAAGGTAATATAGCTCAACTGATATATGTATTTACTTGGTCAATCTTTAGTTCTTAGTTATACGAGAGTCATAATTAATGTTCACACTACAAGAGCCATTTACAACGTTCCTAAGCTCATCTATTGCAGGTAAACATGCATATTACAATGTTTTATAGTATAAAATGATATGTGCTCAACTTATCAAAGAATAAAGTTTAGGTGCATAAGGTAAACACCGAGACTGATAGCATAATTGTCAACAACACCACAATGATATGCCAAAGGGATATTTTTGTAGC
The DNA here is from genome assembly GCF_003573695.1 of Papaver somniferum. Taxonomy (NCBI): domain Eukaryota; kingdom Viridiplantae; phylum Streptophyta; class Magnoliopsida; order Ranunculales; family Papaveraceae; genus Papaver; species Papaver somniferum. The sequence goes on along the minus strand of NW_020622270.1, from coordinate 1,321,616 downwards.
AAAGCACTAAAATAATGAACATACATTAGTGAAGATTTTAGTTTACCTAGCTTACTTAGGCCGATCGCATAATTGTTCTTTTTTTGTATGAACAAATTATCTTGACTATCTTGTATATAATGGGGTTTATATAAAATCAACACAATATAGGTACCAGTTTCTACAAAATTCAAACTACCATGCATAAAATGGAGGCAGGTAATATGAGTTCATTCATATCTGCCAAAATATCAATTGCACGTGATTTATTAGAATCCCTGCAGTGAAGATGTGACACCTACTTGGTGTGGGAGATGCACAAACAATTTTGAGTTCAGTGTATTTTGACAATTTTTATTTTTATATTTAGCTAACTAGTTTCATGCAAATACCTTACAAAAATCCCAGTTACCCATAAATTGGTTTAGTCTCCCCACAAGATCAATGTAAGGTTTATTTCCCTAATTTCTTGCGACTGTTAATTAAAGATTTGTCGCAAATGAGGCAACCCATACCATAAAATCCAAGTACCAACGTAAGGTTTTACAGACCAAGTCGATAAAACTATAATAGAGGAAATACAAGTACATGGAAGTAATCGAAAGATATTAAGATTCCGACTAACCTTAGATAACTTCTTTGAAGTAATACTCAATAATATAATATTCTCTCCAAAATAATAAATTTGCATGGTCCCAATTTCGGACCTTGGTGTTCAAAAGTTTCCCTTAAGCATTAATAGGTTCCAGATAATATATATAATAATAATGCTACTAGAAAAGTAAGAAATCTATCTATCTATATATATATATATATATATATATTAATTTCTCCCAAACTATGATTGAAGATTGGTTTTTTTCTTTAAAGTTCAAATCAAGTTGTATTTCATCCCTAATAACTCGTATTGTACTCAAAAGACTTGGAGTCACGTTGTTGTATTGCAACAACAAGTGTTGAAGTGTGATTGATTCTTGGAGTGGTTGTACTTGTATTCTAATTAGTTAATCTTATAATATCTCTACAAATTAGTCAATATTGCATTTAGAATGTAATTGTGATTGAACCTCCAAACTAGAAATTATTCTTTAAGGTAGCAATATATTATTTAATTATAAAATAATAATTTATTATATTATCGAAAAAATAATATCTCTTTATAGTAATAAATTTTCTTGGTCCCAAGCATATTATTTTATCAAAATTATATTGTAGTTAACTTAATGAATCTTTTCCCAGTAAATTCAAAACTTTATGCAAAATTAACACATGTTAACATCATCGGAAAACCATAATCAAATTATTTTCCAAACCAAAATTATACGGTTGAGATGATATAATATAAAAGATAAAAATATTCTTTAAGTAATACCGATTATGGCTTTGTGGTGATTGATGCATAGGTTGGATAAACCATTTTTAATCCAAAAGGTACAACATAATTTGAACTTACTATCCACCACAACCAGATCGTCTAGTTTACTGAAACACATCTCTGGAAGTGGTGGTGGTTCTTAAAAAGAAAACATGAAAGTATGGTGTTGAGTTACTCTCAAATTCAACAATTCGATTTGAGAGGAAAACTCAACAATTCAATCAATCCAAACATGAAACAAATCTTAAGTTTTTTGATGAGTTTTATCACAAAATAAACAATAAGATTTGAGACAAATCCACTCATCGATTAATATGAACAACAGAATTTATGCAAAGCAAGAATCAAAAAATAATTTGGACAAACAAATGTTGAAGAATGAGAAAATGAAACTTACATGCTTGACTCGGATATCTAGAGAAATTTGAAGCTTCAAAAGATAAAATTACATGTTGAAACTTACATGTTTAATAATAAAAATGGATCTCAGCCAACAAATCCAAAAATTTAAACCAAACACATGTTAACACATCATAAATTCAAAACCATTTCAATTTAGGGTAGATTTGCATCTCTTGGGACTTGGTTTCTGAAAGTGATGTGAATAGTTGGTTGTACTCCTAGAACCGATTTTTCAATGTGTTAAGTTGCAAATCAATGTTACGTATCTTTTGAAAGATGAGCCATATAAAACAGAGACAAATCGCTGAAGTATATAGGACTAAAAAAATCTTCCAAAGAAGCTGTGTAACCTTAATTTTGGTGCCTGGTGAAGGAGAGTGCGGTGAGAGAAGCATAATGGAGAGGATCAAGCCTTCCAACGGTCTTGGCATGGGCATCAATAATCTCGTCTCTCCTCTTGAAGCACGCCTCAATTGTTTCCTTGTATCTTGTTAAAAAGTTTGCATTCCCCACACTCCCTTGGCCGTTATGAACTTTGTTTCCCAAATCGACAAGACCACTTCCAATACTACCTATCGTACTTCCCAGATCGACTCCATATTGCTCCAGTTTTCGTTTCTCAGTTCTTGCATCTCTCCGGACACCATTGATGCTTTGTTTAAGATCTTCGAGGCTGGCCAGCTCAGTTATAGCATTGTTCGCGGTAGTTGTAACGGCGTTCACATCGGTCCTAATCTGGCCGACATCGTATCCCAATGTGCCCAAAGCATTTTCCAACGACCCACTGCTTCTGCCAATGTCTCCTCCTCCGGCTTTGGACTACAAAAATTGTAAACTTTTAGGTTAACCTACAATTTTGAAAACCTCTTAAAATGCAACTAAACTGTCTCTTAACACTACTAGATCTGTGTAATTAAAAACCCAAGAGTGATGTTTCTACAGTTTGAAAAATATCTTACAGCTTCCAATCTCATAAAACTTATGCAACCTGCTGGTACATGATAACAGATTTTGAAACTTTTTTTTGATAGTAGTCTACCATTGAAAGTGAGATAACAACACTAGACATCAACAGAAACAAATCTGAGTTCCCCTCATAATCAAAAGTTAGGATTTGAGGGGATATTCGAACATCAAAAGAAACAGTTCCCCTCATGATCAAAGATTAGGATTTGAGGGGAAACTGCAATATCTAAACATAATGAAGAAGAACCTTGACCCTCAACAATCAAATTGAAGAAAAAAAAGGAAAAAAAAAAGCTTACATTTCTGATATTGATCCAGACATAACAGAATATATAGAGGAGATTTGAGAGAGAGGGGATTTGTGAGAGATTGAGAGAGAGAGAAGACTTGAGTTGGTTTTATAGACAAACAAAAATTATAGACGTTAAGAATTTCTTTTCAGGATTTGAATTTTTTTGAAAAAGTTGTTAGATTTGAATTTCTTTTCAGGGGAATTTCTTTTAGGTTTTGAAAGTTTGCTGAGATTTGAGAGAGAGGGGATTTGTGAGAGATTGAGAGAGAGAGGAGACTTGAGTTGGTTTTATAAACAAACAAAAATTATAGCCGTTAAGAATTTCTTTTCAGGATTTGAATTTTTTTGAAAAAGTTGTTAGATTTGAATTTCTTTTCAGGGAAATTTCTTTTAGGTTTTGAAAGTTTGCTGAGATTTGAGAGAGAGGGGATTTGTGAGAGATTGAGAGAGAGACGAGACTTGAGTTGGTTTTATAGACAAACAAAAATTATAGCCGTTAAGAATTTCTTTTCAGGATTGGAATTTTTTTGAAAAAGTTGTTAGATTTGAGACGCACAGAGAGCCGTTGGGGAATTTCTTTTAGGTTTTGAAAGTTTGCTGAGATTTGAGAGAGACGGGATTTGTGAGAGATTGAGAGAGAGAGGAGACTTGAGTTGGTTTTATAGACAAACAAAAATTATAGCCGTTAAGAATTTCTTTTTAGGATTTGAATTTTTTTGAAAAAGTTGTGAGATTTGAATTTCTTTTCAGGGGAATTTGTTTTAGGTTTTGAAAGTTTGCTGAGATTTAAGAGAGAGGAGATTCGTGAGAGATTGATAGAGAGAGGAGATTTGAGTTGGTTTTATAGACAAACAAAAATTATAGCCGTTAAGAATTTCTTTTCAGGATTTGAACTTTTTTGAAAAAGTTGTTAGATTTGAATTTCTTTTCAGGGGAATTTCTTTTAGGTTTTCAAAGTTTGCTGAGATTTGAGATGTATGTATGTTGGATATGATAGTGTATGTTGAGATTTTAAAGTAAACATGCTTTGGTTATGGACTTTAAAGATCCCCCAAATGCACATTTTTACTCGATAAGCAGAGATCTAACTAGTAATAAGATCCTAATAACGTATTACTAAACTAATGAATGCATTATTCAACACAAATAAACTGAACTTACTATGAAAGATTTACCACTACGAAAAATCCAAATCATATCGGGAACAATTTTTCATGTATAACCCGTAAAAGATATCTAGTATGTTGACATAACAATGATCCACTACGCAAAATTGAAACTATGTTCAATCAAATGGATACAAATAAAACCCTCTAGGCCTCTGCCTCTGCGTAGATATTAAAATCCCTTGCACATAACTAGCAGCTCGCCAAGCCAACTGAAACCAATATCTTCAGTTGTAGGAGAGAGAGGTGCAGATGGACACATGAAAACCAATAAGTGCTTCCCTGTACAGTGTCACACCAAGAGGTTGGTCAGTCAGATCCGAGAAACTATAACCCTTGATCCAAATAAATACACCATCAGGAATCCAACAAGTACAAACTTACTGCATTTCTGGAGGTTTAAAGCTGTCTTTGAGAAAATTGATTTTTCTTATGCCGAGAAACCTCAAGAATAGGCTTACTCTAGAATCCAACTAAACAAACATCCAAGAAGAGTATGAAATAGAATAAGAAACGGTCGAGCAATGTGAAAACAACAATAAGAACTGACTATCCTTGTTTTGTTGAATATACACTAGCTAAACAATGAAATACTCAAGTGACTTGGGGCTAGGAAGACCTCAATCAGCGAATTAGAAAACTTAACCTTGCAAGTAGTACAACAGCCTTTTAAGCCTCTATCTCATCTCCATTTAAGCAACACAGGCGCTCTAGATCCAAGTTAGATGTGGGTCTATATGCTTCTCGTGGAGGAGCCTGAACTCAAAAATATGTATAGCAAAAATCTTAAAAATTTATTGATTTTTGTTGATGTAAAACAGGAAGAAAGATAAACTTATTGAAAATATCTGGGAAGGTCAGACAACTCGGAAAGCTACCCTAGCCTGACCGACCCGGAGTTTTAACTCAACTGTGTTCATGGTTATTGGTCATCTAATCAACATCTAGCAGTTCAATATCACTCTCCAAGCAAGACAGCTACAGGTTCAAATGATATAATTGCTAAGTAGGAATGCTCGAAGAAATAAATAAAATGGTAGAACTGGTAATAATGTAACGGTAGCTAACCTAGCTGGATGCATCTTGAAACTCTCTATTTTCGGGATCCAGTTTCAAACCAGTGGAAAAGGCAACTGCTGCATCATCAAGCCTCTGCGCCAAGTGCAGCAAACATTATCAAAAAGGATTTAAATAAATAAAAAGTAACGAAGAATATTAACCGACAAGGAAAATTGTTGATTATGTACATTCAGCAGTCTGAGTGCTATGCCTGCCCTATAAAACGCCTTTCTGATCTTCCCAACAAGCATAGAGCAGCATCTTCAAAAGCAAGATCTCCCTTATCTAAATACACATAGCACAAACTGTTGTTTGATAGCACAGCTGCATCACAAGGTTTCATGTAGAGGGCCTCAAATATAAATCACTAGATCGATCAACCCATCAACGGGAGACAAGAAACACACAAGACAGCTTGAAAGAAAGAGAATACCAATATACTGCTAGCCAATACTCATTGTCTGGAATGCAATTGTTCCCCTTGATTTTGCCTCAGAAATACTCCATTGCTTTACGATTCATCTGTCAGTAATGAAGATAAAATACAATAAATTTACTTGAAACTTCGCACAAACTACACATTCATGAGCTCCACTGCATGAAAGTTGGAAACTAATATCGAGCCAGAACTTCTTGTAATAGATGATTTACAGCAAGCCATTGAAAAGATACTGAAGTCATTTTAGTGCCAAAATAGTAAGCCACTATCAAATCCTCAAAAGAAATATTCATATTGTATTTAGCATTTACCTTTTTGTTGAACTTCCTGGATTTCGCATGCTTCATTATACCATTTATGCTCCATACTCCAGTCAACATTTGATGAAATTGGAGAAGTCACTGGAAAAAGAATCTCAACACCTTGACGATGATTGTCGATAACAGCTGTGACTTCTATTAGTTTTAGTCTGCACAGTGACAAGAAAAAGTCGAATTTGATAACCCAAACAACCATAAGTGACATCAAGGAATCATCTCAAGAGAGTTGCGCTGTTCTAGCGCAAGGAAGAATAATCAAGGCAAGCTCTTTGGTCATTCGACTCAAAGTGGCCCATGAAGCTTTATAAAGTCAAATGTGTACCACTGTTAAACCTTTGAAGTAGCAAAGCAGTCACAACAGAGACCTCAAGTAAAATTAGCTTACCATATTTGTAACGTTTGGATATGCAGTGCAGCTTGATGATTTGTGTTACCCTAAGAGCATCCACAGTCATGGAGTCGACCAAATGCCAAATAGCAGACCAAAAGCTAAAAAAAATTGGCATTTTACACTGAGCAACCACAGTCGTGGAAGACTATTTTTAGTCAGGCGGAAGTATAACAAACGCCCCAGTTCAGGCGCACTTTTAATGACCGTCCCAGTTCAGGCGCGCTTTTAATGACCGTCTCATTCAGGCGCATTTTTAATGTCCGCCTCATTCAGGCGCACTTTTAATGACCGTCTTATATCAGGCGCATTTTTAATGTGCGCCTGATTCAGGCGCACTTTTAATGTCCGTCTAATTCAGGCGCACTTTTAATGATCGCCTGATTTCAGGCGCACTTTCAATGACCGCCTGATTCAGGCGCACTTTTAATGACCGCCTGATTAGTGAATTTACATAAATATTAGCCACTAATCTTCTTCTAATAACGTATTAGCCCACTAATCTTCTTCTAATAACGTATTAGCCCACTAAACGAGTGAATATACCAACGTCCCATTGGGGCGTACATTAAAGCAACGTCCCATTGGGACGTAAAATATACCAACGTCCCATTGGGGCGTACAATATAACTACGTCTGTGTTGGGGCGTATGTATTACATGCGTTTGGTTAGGCGGAGTTTATAGATGCGCCTGATTCATACGTTAATTATACTTCCGTCTGATTTCATACGGTCACTAAAATCTCGTCTGCTTTCATACGCTATTAATACTTCCGTCCCACTATATTTCGTTTAGTCTGGGTTAACGACCACATTTGGTCTCAAACCCTAATTTTGGCGATCAAATTTGGGTTTGGTCCCTTCCGTTGCGGCATATTTTGAGACCAAATTTGAGTTTAGTCCCCAAATTTGGCCGTGACTGTGGTTGCTCTAATAGCTCCAAGATTGGGATTGGATAGAGTAAATGTATCATGGAAGACCAAATTTGGCTGCAAAGATAAATCAGAAGGTAGATTCATGACACCCTTGCTCAAAGAAAATAGAACGGAGCAACTGTGGAAGTAAAAGGAATGATCATATGGTATTATCATTTCCATATAACAAATATGTACGTGGGGAGATGGGGTATTATGATCACATTATCTTTTCAACAAGTAAGCTGATAAGCAAAACATATAAAGCAACAAGGCAGAGACTCAAACTTAAAAACAATATGAAAAGTAGACTTTTAGTTATATTAGGGGGAACAAGTGCTCATCTATCAACTATAGTGTACATGGGATTTAGCTTTACATATATGTCATAACCAAGTAGTTGGCATTTAATTAGGATGAAATTTAGGTTATCATCGCTTGAGTATTAGCTAAACAATAGGTGATAGCTAAACCTCTTCATGGAGAAAAGGTAAATGCTACTCACACTGGCACCATAGTCCACAAGAATTTTAATAGTATCGTGATTGCCAACAGTGGCAGCATATTGTAGAGGTGAGACAAAATCATTCGCAACATCCACATTAATACCTAAATGGTTTTTCACATATTGTTAAAAATGGATATCTAGTATGTTGACATAACAATGAACCACTATGAAAAATGGAAACAATGTTCAATCAAATGGATGCAAATAAAACCCTCTAGGCCCAAATGGAAACAAAATTTAATTAGATAGGGAACTCAAATTTGAAGTTTATGGGCAACAAAAAAGACAAATTTTTTCAGAGAATCAAAACAACAAGTAATAGAGGGTAGGAGGAGATTAAACCTTGAAGATGGAAAAGAGAGAGAGTTGGATTAGTAACTTTCCAATACTGTGATTTGGAATTTGAGTCTTCTTCTTCTTCCTTAAACTTTGATAAAACTGAAAGACAAACAACCAGTGTGTTAGTAAATTAGTAATACGAAGAGACTGAAAGAAATTGAGGAATGGGTACTAAAAAAAAATCGATTTTATAAAGAGGGAAACAGGAAGAAACTACCAGGTGAAGTGAAGAAGTCTTTGCAACAAAGGAAAGAGCAATTTCCTTGATCATCAGTTTTGATCTCAACACGATTTTCTTGAGATAACCATATCCCCAACACATGAATAGAAATCTATTCCTATTGCTTTTGCTCCTCCTCTTCCCTCAGTTCTTTCTTTCAACCATACTAATGATAAGAACTCAAAACAAACTCAAAAAAGAATATATCAATTGCTAAGACAAGTAACAAAAATGGGGTTTTACAAAAAAAGAAAAAAAAAAAGCTTTAGAGAGAGAGTTTGATGGAATGAAGTTCTTCTTCTTCTAAGAGATTCTCAGGGAGCTTAAGTGAAGAAAGAGATTGTGGGGTTTTACTGTAAAAAGTTGATTATTTTAAGAGAGAGAGACTGAGAGAGGGGGAAGTGGGTGTTTCCAAGACAAGGAAAACGAAGAGACGGCAGGCAAGCAGCGGTTAACCCAATGGATAATAGGCTCAACTTTTACTGTAGTCCCAAACTCCACTCCACTTTCTTGTCAATGCCATGAGCAAATATTTGGTCAAGAAGCAAATTTTGGGTCGAGGTGTATATGATATAGGCCATGCAACATATTTTCGGTCATGATACAATTTTCAGGTCAAAAAGATTTCAGGCTGAGGTAAATTTTGGCCAATGGCAGAGCTAAGCGCTCAGATTTTCCGTCGCAAGACAAATCTTAAATCACGGTACATACTTGGAGTGACTTGAACCTTAAACATAAGATAAGATGCAAAAAAGATGATGTTGAGCCATTAAAAAGAATGCAATTTGATTTAGAAACCCCAGGCATTGATACCTAATCGAGGTCTAAGAAGTTTCCAAATCAAGATAAGATAAAAATGCTTAGATAACTGCTTCTTTTCTGTCTTTTCGAAGAAGAGTAAAAACAACTCCAATCGCACCTAGAACTCCCATTAAAATCATTACCCATGCGATGTATTCTTCAAGATTTTTAGCATCTGCACAAACCAAGTTGAAAAACGTGAAGTCATATTCCTATTTCTTTATCAAGGCCACTTCCTATGGGTGTGGTAAACATTTATGCACCCACTATGGAGGTGGCAAACTGGCAAACCGGCCTGGCTAAGTGGCAAATTTGCCAATTAGCCATGCCAGGTCAAGTTTCTATCGAGCGGTCGAGCCGCTCGGTCGAGTTAACACCGTTAGGTGTTTAGTACACCGCTAGCGGCTTTTATAAGACCGCCGGGTCTAGTTTACACCGCTGAGTAGAATCTGATCCAACGGTCATAAATCTTTCCCCCTATAAATACCACATTCATCTACCATTTTAACTCACACATTCTCTTATCTACTCTTCACATTTGTTAATCTAAAACAAATTTCATCATCTAACTCTTTCATCACCAAATCTAAAACAAATTAGGGGTGCAAAATTTACCGTAGCCGAAGATGAAAGTATTTGCAGAAACTATGTGTTCTTTACACAAGATAGTATCGATGATGCCAATCAACAATCTACCAAGTTGTGGGATAACATATTTGCTAAATTTCGTGAAGAAACTATGAAAATCAACGAGCGTGATGCAAATGGATTGTCTGGACGCTTTGTTACAATCAATGCCCAAATTGCCTTGTATGTCGCTGCTCTAATGCAAGCTGCTCGTGGTCGAGAGAGCGGTCTTGTCGATGTTGGTGTCGAACGAAAGTGCTGAACTGATTGGCACCATAAACATGGGAAATTTTTTGCTTATGAAAGTTGTTATCATATTTTGATAGTGTTGCCTAAATATAATCCAGAAGTGTTAGGAAACATGCAAAATATACATGCAAGTTCACCATACACTTCTTCACCTTCAACGCCAGCTTCACAACTATCTCAATCATCTCCTCCCCCTTCAGATAATCCATTTTCTTCACGAGAAACCACCAGAAACAACAATTCCAACTTGAATGCCAATACTGCGATTAAGAGAAAATTATTAGGAAGCAATCATGCAAGAGCAGCGAGAAAAGCTGCCCAAGAACGAGAAGCAAGTGAAGGAGGTAGTACTATGGATACTTTGATAGAGCATCAGAAGACCGTCGAAAAACAATGAGTTGTAGACCGCAATTTCTTGACTAGGGAGATGAAAAACATCGACTAACTCAAGAAAAATTTGTTTCAGACTATGACAAGAATAAGATTTTAAATGCAAACACCGGAACAATGAATCCCAGACAATTGATGGTATGGGAGATGGAGATAGGTTAATAGAGGAACGGGAAGAAAAAAGAAACAAGAGAAACATGGAAAAACAATTTGGGATGATGAAGACGACGATGAAGTAGTGCCACTTAATTAATTAATATATCAACTTTAATCTTAATGAATATGTAGTAGTTTGGTTATGGTGAATGAAATTGTCTAGTTTTTCCATTACAAATTTTTATATTTTTTTCCATTAAACTAGTTTTTTCATTACATTAAACCTTAAACTAGTTTTTTCATTACATTAAAATTTAAACTTGACAACATTCATGAAAAACTGAACTTAATCCTAACATCCCATACGAGTTATTAGAAACTCCTTAAGAATTTGGTAATGCGCTTCGTATTCGAAAGTTTTTCCTTTCCATCTTCGCCACTCATCTCGAGTTCGTATTCCCAATTCAGCATTAGTGTCACCTCTAAGACGATATCGATTGACAATTTTTTTCATAGCTATAAAATATACAAGATCTTTTTTGATAGTCATGAATCGACAAAACAAAGCAGCAGAATCCCGGTTATGAGGATTACTTGTCTCTGTGCAGAAGGCATCATGAATTTTTCCCAAATAAGTCATACTAGGTACACCGTTCATCCGTCGTTCTTCACATCTCTTCAGGTAGTATATTACATAGTTTCTACAAAGAGATAAATCTTCATCTTCAGTGAATCTAGGATCATCCATAATTTAACCAGAAAGTAGATAAGCTTTTGTATAGAAGTGAGGTGTGATTTTGAAATGGATGAAGTGAAGTTGTATATTTATAAGGAATGCTAGCGGTTGAGTCTACACCTCTAGCGATCAGTTTAGACCTCTACTTTTAATGACCGTTAAAAATTTAAACTTAAACAACTACAAAACAAATTTATGGAACAACAAATGAAACTTAAGCAATTAAACAATTTAAAAAAAACAGTGAAATAAAAAATAAAATAAATGAAACAACACTACTCAATTCGTCCTCCATCTCTTCCAAACTCAGCCCACACATTCGCTCTGAGATCTTCCTCAACCTGTTATACAGAGTTCTGTTCTCAATATGACAGGTCATTTGCGCATAGTTCCTTGCAGGTAATCCTCTTGCATGTATAACCTCAAGCCTTAAGTCTTCATCTTGACGGTTAGTCCAATTCTTATTACGACGAGTTTCCTGGATTACCATGTTATGCGTAATGATGCAAGTCAGCATAGTATTATGCATTTCACGAGCACTTAGACCACGATAAGGCCCACAAATGATTGCGAACTTCCGCTTCAAAATTCCAAGAGACCATTCCACATCCTTTGTCAGATCCATTTGTATACTATTGAAATATGAGTATGAACGACCCATTTCACCCCTATGTGGCTGACGGTACATTGAGCTAAAGTTGACCATTTTGGATAAATTTCGTCTGCAAGATAATAACCATGAGTGTAGTGATTCCCGTTGATAGTGAAATTTACCTGAGGAGAAATTCCATACTTTAAATCTTCAAACAAAGGCGATTTATGTAAAACATTTATATCGTTTTGAGATCCCGAGAGACCAAAAAAAGCGTGTCATATCCAACAATCATAAGAAGCAGTAGCCTCAAGGATAATCGTTGGTTTTGCATAACGACCCTTATACTGACCGGCCTAATAGGTAGGGCATCCGGTCCATACCCAATGCATGCAGTCAAGACTACCCAACATTCCGGGAAATCCCATTTCCTGATTTTGCTTTAATATTTCTCTAACATCTGAATCAGTTGGTTTTCGTAAATAGGTAGGACCAAAATGATTAATCATTGTTTCGCAAAACAACGCAAGACACTTGTATGCAGTTGTTTTGCCAATGCGAAGGTACTCATCATTAGAATTTGGAGGTCTGCCATATCCTAAAATACTTAAGGCCGAAGTAACCTTTTGTTCAGGGCTATGACCCCTGATATTCAGTGCATCATACTGATAATTAAATTGAGGTTCTACCTTACAAAGCTCACCAATAATCTTTAGCACCAAATGTCTGGGCATGCGGAATCGACCTTGAAAATTTTCATCAGAGAACATACAGTCAGGAAGAAAATGATCGTGCGTCAGTTTCTTGTGCCATTCATCCTGACCTCGGTACGTATATCTTCTAATGAACACTTCTGGTGGCTCTGGATCTCTAGGTATTTTCCCCGATGAATCTAGCTGCATCACATTGTTGGTTAGTTATTTATCTTCATCTGACTCATCATCAATTTGTTTCAACGCCTGAACGAATATTCGTTGTTGTTCTTCAAATCGATCCATATGAATACGCACTTCTTCGTCAGAAGAATCCATATCCATTGAGTTGAAGAAAAAAAATTAAACAGATGATTAAGGTACAAAAGAGTGAGTAAGATAGAGTTATTGAGAAAATGAGGTGTGATTAAATTGAATTGAATGGGGTGAGTTTATAGAGAAACGTGGGGGGAAATAGTCGTTGCTTCACTATTTAATAAGCGAAGATTACAAGACCAATCGGTTTTAAGAAGACCGTCAGCGTTTGAGACTTGGCCGCTAGTGGTGGAGGCTCGACCGCTAGCGGTCTTCTTAAAACCAGTCGGTCTTGTCTCCACCGTTCGGTGGAGACTCGACCGTTTATATTTTCTCCCATAGTGGCGCGTCCAGTTTGCCAGGCTAGCTGGCATGGCAAATGGAGGGTTTATCCATCCCATAGGAACCGGCCTAAGCAACTTGACCATAAACTGGCCTGAGCAATGGCTTTGGCGAAAGCTGATCCGCAACCAAGATGTAGAAAAAAACCCAGCACTCCAGTATGTTTTATAATGCTGCTGTGATTATATTCCAAGACTAAAATCTCTCCATCAGATATCTTAAAAGAACCAGGTTGAGGATAACAAGTGGACAACCCAGTTCTCATATATGAAGCCTGGAAGTTTTGATTAAATGACTAACAAGCGCACAGCAAATTGAAACCACACCAACAGAAATTCACAGAGAAAATTGAAACTAAGGCTCGGAATCAAATTCTTATACATATAGAAACTTCAGTCTTTTATAACCATATTGATCTCATAATCATGAAAGATACAAGTTAAAAGCCTCAAGTCTAACTCCTAATAAGCAAGTATTTGACCAAATATATCACATTCAGATGAGAGTAAAAAGACTTAAAGATGACTAGGTTGAACAAATTTGTTGAATTAAAAGAAGAAAAGGTAAACACCAATTTAGTCGATTTCTTCGACCAAGCCTGCTGGTACATCTTTAACTTTTCTTAGCTACTTTGGAAGGTCGTCCCGTTTCATTTTGTTTATGATGGGTCTGTATACATTTCCTAATACCTTCATCTTGTCATTCATTTAGTCCAAATCACCTAATTCATTACTATCCAACCATTGGGAGGCCTTGTTGACCGCGACATCGATCTTCATTTTACCTGCCAATTGTCGCTTGCCACAAATTGTATTCCTCATATCTTTCATATATTCTTCAAAGGAGTTCCTTAACTCTACCTTGTTCTTGTGTTCTGCATCCTCTACCTTGTACCTCCCAACCTCTCGAGCCAATCACTCGATCTCGGCCTTCGAAAACTGCCCTTATCATTTGTAATCGATATCCGGTTTTTGCTCCCTTATATCCTGTTTTCGGCAAACACAGTCAATATACCGTCTGCATCTATGTCAAAGCGTGCTGTCACCTCAAAAACACCGTGAGGTGCAGGAGGAATTCCATTTAACTCAAAATCACCAAACAAGTTATTGTCACTAATCTTAGTTCTCTCGCCCTTGTACAGCTTAATCCAAGAACTGGTTTGATTGTCTTTGGTGGTAATGAAGACCTTTTCTTTCTTTGTGGGCATAGCACTGTTCCTTGGAATCAAAACACTCATAATACCTTCAAGGCTTCAAGTGTATAAATACCAATGGAAAGAGGGGTGACATCCAACAACACCAAGTCATGCACCTTCCCATTCCCCTCACCATTCAAAATAGCAGCTTGCACTGCAACACCATAAGCCACAGCTTCGTCAGGATTGATGCTCTTGCAGAGTTCTTTCCTATCAAAGTAGAGACTGAACCTTTGGAATTCTAGTGTCCCTCGAACACTTCATGAACACTGTTCTTATCCATCTTAGTATCCCCCAAACACTTCTCAACAGATTCCATATATTTGCTGCACAAATCCACGTTCAATTTTTCAAATTTAGAATGGGTAATGGGCGCATGAATCTCAATGGTTGTCCGATTAGTACATGAGAGGTTCCTCTTTACCCTCTCACATGCGGTTCCCACCCTCCTAACTGCCCTTGGTTTCCATTAATGTCCTTGTTATGTTTCCTTTTGAATTCTTTTGTACAAAGTGAATTAACATCCTGTCATCGATATCCTATCCCCCGAGATGGGTATCTCCAGCAAACTTCAAAGATACCCTCATTAATGGTGAGTATGGAAACATCAAGAGTACTACCACCAAGATCAAAGATAACTCGGGCCAACACTAGTCTCTTGCATACCAAGACCGTAAGCAATAGCAGCTGCCGTTGGTTTACTTATGATTCACATTACAATAAACCCAAATGGTACCAGCATCCCTAGCTAGTTGCATGACGCTAATAATCACTAAAGTAACCCGAGACGGTAATAACAGCATTTTTAACACTTGAATTAAGATAATCTTCAGCAGTTTGTCGCATCTTAGTGAGAACCATGGCAGAGATTTCTTCAGCTGAAACCTGCATATCCTTGCCCTTGTAACTGACTTGAATCATAGAGAGTTATGTTTCTACTGCAATTTGCATCCTTCTGCACTTAGAGGAGTAACATCTTCAAAACGGTCTACCAGCAAATAAGGATGTGCCGCTCGCCACGAGGATGTACGGAATTGGAGCATCGATATGTCTTCTTCCAGTTTCTGCACTTCCCGCATTTTGTACCTGTTGTATCATGGAGTGGATAAGAAACTGAGATAGTAAGCTCGTCACATTTAATGTAAGGGCAAACATTATCACTAAACAAGTAAATGTTATAAGATAGGCGCATGAATTACAAGAAGCAACTTTGCAAAAGAAACTTACAAATTGTGATCAAGACCAGACTAACATTATCTCTAAACGGGTAAATGTATATTGTTGCTGCTTGACATATTTCAGTGCAGAAATGATCCTCTAGACGCTACAGAAATGTTATAAGCTAAACATGGGTTGTTATTTTCACCATGTACACCTATCAAACCAACTATAAGTGCATCTAGCATAATATGACTTACTACACTACAGATTCAATACACATCAATGTACCACATGGTATATTAACCAGCTTTCCATTTGATTAGTGTACAAAATTATATGAGGTTAAAAGGAAATTTAAGATTGCAATGTCTAGTGCAAAAAATGAAGGCCACTTATGCAATAATCTATCACTTAGCAGTTTGTTCTCCATGGCTGGCAGTTCTAGCTGGATGGAAAAAAGGATCTTTTCCGTTTTGGTAGATATCAAATATATGAATCGAGTATCCTCTAGCCAGCCTCTTGCAGTCGTCAACCGCTTTAGGATCCAATGTCTCCAACTCTTTCACAGACTTCTGTACGTCACCTTTGCAGTCCTCACCCATTATAAACTTGGCCAAAGTAGTCCACCTGTTAAGAGAAAATATCAATCTAGGCCAAAAGTGTATGAAAATGGAAAACTAAGAAAAGATACTACTGTTGATTCTTCTCATTTCCATTTTGTACTTCGAATTAACTATGCACATTTTGTTGTCTGGCTTTCTAGCCCTTTGCTCACCATTCACATGACAACTACAGATATGAAATCTTGGGAAGGAAGCAAATTTTTATCTGACAATCATGAAAAAACTCGACCACTAAACTTTCCTGGTCCACCCAACTCTGTTGATAATTGATATACAAAGTCCATAGTCACTGCAGATATCTAAATCTAATATTGATGAGGGAGGTAGTGTCAATGCCATTTAGATTCAGAATTTATAACCACAAGTCTGCAGTAGAGAGAATGTGCTATATTTTTACTGGGATATGACAAAAGGGCAAATGTATGATATTGCCATTTCCCCTTGACATATTTTGAATCCTAAGAATAAAGATAAGTTTTCAGACGTTGTGATATACAAGTAATAAAGAAAACGGTAGATGTATGATCTGGTCATTTCCCCCTGACCGCCAAAGTGAGAGCATACTTCCCAAATAACGGAGGAATTGCATCATTCATATGATATGGCTATTTGAGATGTTTATCAAATAACCTATTAATTTCGCAGCAGAATATGAAAAGTGTCCATGAAGTAGATTGAACAATTGAACATAGACTGCATATAAATGCAACAAGCTTACGAATTCTTGCGACATTGAACAGGCCAATGCACTGTCACTGAAACAACAGTAATTTCATGCAGTTTCAAACATAATGGAATTGAAAATGAAGGAAAAGTGTAAAGTGTAAAGAATTCCTAATGTACCTGAGTATGTCACTGTGATAGTACAACCCCGCTGATATTTCAGCCTCGGATATTTTCTGTCGATAGAGAGTACAAACAGCTTTCATACAGAGCTCAGGATCCTCTTCAAATGAAGAAAGCAATTCAGTGAGTCTCAGATTTCCATTCCATTTCGTCTATGTTCCTCTTTAAAGTTTTCATCGCCAGCGTATCCATAGGGTCACCAAGAGAAGTTTTTGAATGAGCAAAACTATTAGAATCTTCTGGTTCCCAAAAGTCCTCTTATTCACTTTCAGATGAGCTTGAGATGATGATCCATGTTGAGATGCTCTCTCTTCCAAACAGCCCCAATCCTTCCCTTCTTCGACGTCATATACATTCAGCACCTTTCTTTGGTTTGAAACTCATACAAATGAGAATCCTTGTTCCCTCCACTGCTGGATTTAGCATTAGGTTCACTCATGTTGTTTTCATTCTGCAAAACCTGCACTTGAGACTCAATTTTTTCAGAATTACACAACTCTTCACATCTCAATATTGAACTTTCATTTCCATTCCTCAGGACTAGGCTCTCCAAATTAGAAAGGCGAGACGCTTCACATCTCATTGTCGAATATTCAATTTCCATCCTCATGACTAGCAGCAGTCTTTGTGGTTTCGACCCTGGAGTTTAGTGCACTCAACTTTCTTCTTCTCAAGCTCCACTATCATTTTCTCAAGCTCCAATTCCTTCTTCTCGAGCTCAACTTTCTTCTCCACTTTTATCTTCTCAAGCTCCAATTCCTTCTTCTCAAGCTCCACAGAAAATTCAATACACTTCTTATAATGGTCCAGATTCTCCAATTCAACCACAGGTTCACTAATTCCTGTTGATGATTTCAGTTCTCCAGACCTTTCCGTTCTTTCGACTTTCTTCCTCTTTGCCCTAGCTTTGGCAGAACCATCCCCTACAATCCTATCAGCTGGATAGAAAAAAGCCAATTAGTTAGACATTACAGTGACAGACTGATAGTTACTCCTTTCAGGAACTAATTCATAGAGGAGTTTACCAAATGAAACTAAGAAATTTCTCAATTATTGAAACATGTATGCGAACGCAACCAAAGTGGAGAAGTTATTTATGTAAGAATTACTCACAGTCTCAGTTATGATTTGTAGCTGGTTGATTACTTGTTTCATCACCTTCCAACACCATCTTCCTCCGTGTTTCGAGGCCCTAGTTTCCCTAATTGCTGTCAATGATTTTAGTTGTCCGGAAATTCTTTCAGACTTTTTTACTCTTTGCACCAATTTTGGCAGAACTAGCACCTAGAACTCTATCAGGTGCATTAAAAAATCCCAATTAGTTACATTGCAGTGACTAATTCATAAGGGGGTTCAACAGATTAAACTAGGAAATTACTAATAGATGGTTGGTCCGTCAGAAGCTGCCGCTTCCTCGGCCGTACTCATTTCTTCTAATCATAAATATCATACACATTCACTCTTTTCTAATAATCATAAATATCGTAATCTCCAAATTATCTTCGTTCTTGGTTTCTCGTCGTACTCCTTTCTTCTGCCCAAGAAGGATTTTCACTCGGGCATCACCACCACAGTTAACTTCCCCTTATTTTTACTGTGCAGAATAAACACCACATCAACTGAATCAGCTGTAAATTGTGATAAAGATATGCAACACCATTAGCCACCAATCAAAGTAAAGCGTGATAAAGATAAGAGTTCCTTTAACAATATTTAGGACTGTGTTAAGGGGGTAGCTGAAAATCATCCACGCATGATAGTTATGGGGGATGTTTTCCTCACTCTGACCATAATCAAACAACGCATCATTCTTACAGATTATTGGCCTTATTAAATATCTTACCATAACAAGCTCTGCATTATAGTCTCATATGTGGGATAAAGATAGTATAAATTGCATCATATCAAAGGTCTGACAGTTTTATAAGGCAGTTTGGATAGATGATCGTGGGAAGCAGACCAGAAGCTTGTACCTTAAACTTCAGGTTATAGAGCATCGCCAAATGATTTGTATTTCGATAGAAGCAAGAAGGATACCCATCAGTGATCTTCATACCACGTCGTATGAGCCGCCTCTGAGCAGGGTCTTCCTGAGACTCTCGAACAAAGAGAAGTCAGAAATGGGCACGGAATTCTATAAGCCATAATTTTTAGCCAACGAAGACCAGATTAGGAAATAACCTTTTTGAAAGAATCCTTGTTAACAGGAACAGTACTGTCGCATGGTTTGGAGAAGCGAGGAGCCACAACTTGACCCAAAACAGGCATGAAAAAAAAAATCCCTCACACGAATTCTCTTCTCAAATGTGCAGCTAGCAATCCCCTCTCTTTTTACCACCTGCCCAATGCCGATAACATTAGAAATGCAAAATAAAACTAAACAGGAATGATCGAGATGCCCATACAACAAAAACAGACCAACCAAAGAGGGTATACAATATAGACATTCACTTAAACGAACAGTTCCTGCCAACTCTAACACACCAGACAGCCATGGAAAGCGTAGAAATCATGCAGCATACATTTGACTTTGTGTACGAAAGACCACATAAATCCTATTCTTTTGTGAATTCAAGTATCATCATTAAAGCAAATGGATGGCAACCTGTGGTTCTATAATCCAGATACACATCAGAAACCATATTGGCACTCAATACTAGATACAGAAAAGAGGATTTTGTTTTCAAACTTGGCACAAACCTCATTGATCTTCCCCCAAATTCCACTTCGAGTGCGAACAGGCGCACCTTTAAATTGAGCAACATCAATATCTGATGAGAACTTGATCAGAGCAGTCCTACTCTTAAGGATTTTACGAGGTTTTCCTTTCAACTTGATTTCCTTCATTATCTTCACGTCATGCTTTGGGGCAAGAACAACAGCTTTTGCCCTAATCCGAAATGCTTCCTGATTCAAAATGCAACCCTTTCAGCAAACAAATATGGACATAAAAACGACTAGTATTTATTTGAAAGGGAAGAAACAACAATATATACCACAATTAAAAGGGACTAGTATCCATTTAACCCAGAACAGATAAAGTCTCTGCAAATACATTATTTTATTTTTATTTTCTGATCTTTTGGGGAAACAAGGACAAGTTGTATGAACTTAGACATAAGGTCCTTTAAATTAGAACAGTGATGAAATACCCATTTTGGTTGGCATACAAATTAAACAAGTATAAAGTTCAGTGGAATACACCAGACCTTGTTACTCTGCACAATAGCAATTCTGGTAAGGGGAGGAACAGGAGGACCCCAAAACATCGCAAGACAATGCTCATGTTCGGGAGTGCAACCGAGAAATTGACGCTGAATATTGTCGCTTTCGCTGGCATAAATAGGTTTCGTCTGGTAACGCCTCCAACCAGCTGAAACGGTGGTAGAGTTTCCTGACTTCAAAAGTTTCATATGCCAGTTATGTCGCTTGAGTCTCGCCTGGAAGAAGAACACGGATAAAAGTTATCATAGAAGCGGACAAACAGAGTTCAGTTAAGTTAACAGGAAAAACATCTCACTATTAATTCATATTCAAATATCAAATTGTAGCCCTTTCATTTTCATATCAAGGCATTTAACTAATATTAGTAGGTGAAAGTTTTCTAATCTGTGACATAAACAATATGCTTTGAATTGGAAACATAAATTAGAGAAGGCATTTTCCTCGTCAAGACTGATACCTCCAACGAGAATAGGATGACAAGGATTGAAATTTTCAACCATCCCAAAAGGAACGCCATGAACCTCCAACCTTAGATAGGTCCCTGTTCTGCAACTCTCATTCTCCAAGCAGGTTAGCTTAGCAAAATCATTTTCCTTCTCCATCTCAGATGGTAAAGGGAAAGGATCAGTTGCCCTTCTAACACCAGCTAAATGAAAATCAGCAACACCAGCAATATGCACCTGGCATGGAACACCTCAAGTCAATTTGTTGAATAAAAGTGCATGCATGTGAAGTTTGTACACTACCTGAGTTTTTTACAAAAGAGGCATCTCATTTCTGGTTAAATAATAACCTAGTAAAACATATTAAGCATCAACATATACAGAACCAACATTACAAGCAAGTGAATAGATGCATATCAAGTATTTTTGGTTAAATAAGGGATAACCAATGATAACCTAGTAGTAGAACATATAAAAGCAAGCGCGGAAATTTCAAGCAAGTGAATAGATACACATCAAGTGATGGTATGTACAGCCCGTTATATACCTAGAAAGAAGAATCCACGAGGCAGAAAATCTAGTCTGAAGCGGAAATATCACAGTAGAAGACGTGAATCAAAGTTACTCAGGTTCGTTTCCGTGTAATTTTTGTGTTCTCATTCACTGGTTTTCCACATGCTTTTTGTGAGAGCTAACCAAGTTTCTAGATCCAAACCATGAAACATATCCATGAGACGTCTATTAATGATCTAATAAGCAGATATCATCTTCTTAAAAAAACTGACAGCAAAATCAAATACATTATGACAAGGTCACAGAACAAGAATAGGTTCATGAAGGAAATCTGTAGCTCCTGGAGCGTCTGATGTCTCATGGATGTAGGAATATTAAGATGTGAGAGAATCTAGCATTAATTAACCTAGTTTAAGGAAGTACCTTAGCTCCAGTCTTAATATTACAACCTCGAAGATAACCATAGAGAGTTATGTTTCTACTGCAATTTGCATCCTTCTGCGCTTTTTCTAGAGGAGTAACATCTTTGAAACGGTCTACCAGCACATAAGGATGTGCCGCTCGCCACGACAATGTATGGAATTGGAGCATCGATATGTCTTCTGCCAGTTTCTCTACTTCCCGCATTTTGTACCTGTTGCAATCATGGGGTGGATAAGAAACTGAGATAGTAAGCTCGTCAGATTTAATGTAAGGGCAAAGATTAATTATCACTAAACCAGCAACTGTTATGAGATAGGCGCATGAATTACAAGTAGCAACTTTGCAAAAGAAACTTACAAGTTGTGATGAAGACCAGACAAATTGTATATTGTTGCTGCTTGACATATTTCAGAGCAGAAATGACCCTCTAGACGCTTTATGGTTTCATTCAGTTTTGCTTCATCTTCGAACTCGTCAAGATGTGTAAGAACGCCCATAACCTTTGGAAAGCCATGAACTTGTAGAAGGTTAAGAAACTCGAACGTTTCCCGAAATCAACAACAGCAATTAGATCTCCCGCTTTTATATAAACAGGAATGTAGTTGTTTGCAGACGTAATAAATTAACACACCGCTTCAAACCCATAACTTGCATCAACAAGTAACAACATAGCATCGGCATACTTAGCAGCATCCACCATGGCATTAATATAGTCAGGGCACTCCACAAACTGTAGCCTTGCTTTCTTACCTACAAAACAAGAATAAGATATTATGAATAGGTAGGGTAAATCAATCATTCAGTAAGCAAAGCAAAGCAAACATTACAGAAACAAACCTGTTATAATGGTGATGGGTCCTCGGATTTCATCCATCATATGGTCCATAGTAAAATACTTGTATAGAGATTTAATGAGCAGGGACTTCCCAACCTAAATGATAATTAACAAATTAAATATGGAACTAGTTGTGACTAAGAATTTGGATTACTGACATTAGCAGGTCCTCAGTGGCGAATCTAGACCGGGGCCAGTGGGGTCACTGGCCCCTCCTAAACTTTCTAAAAAAAAAAATCCCGTGTAATATTCACCAGATTTAGCTTCATGCCCCCTCTCTATTAACGCCAAAACTTGGAATAGATATGCTTCTGAAACTAATTTCAGCCCTATTCCTGCGCATAACTCACTTCCACGAACTAAAACTGTCCTAGAATGAAGGAAAATTGGGAGAAAATCTGTTGAAATCACGATGATTTCCTTATATTTTTGGTTCGTATATGGTTTATATGAACAACTAAATATTAATCAGTCTCCGTCTGCATCAATTCAATTTCCAAGTACGGGTTTTTACTCATACCTCCTAGATACTCTAATTTTTGATATTTTTCTTCTTGAATCACTTAATTTATGTATATTTTCTTACTGATTGATGAATTTGGGTTTATTATGATGATGGGTTTTCGATTTTTTTTTTTAGGTTTGACGAAATTGATCAATTTTAAGGGAAAAGTGATACTGCAATTTTACAAACAGCCGGTGGGTGTCATTGCTTTGTTTTGCTGTGGTAAGAAAATTAAGTTGATTAGTGATTACTACTTAAAATTATGTTTCGTGGCTTATAATCATTATGTTAGTGAGTGAAACTTTGTCCTGATTTCTATAATTGTCATCAATTTTTGAGATACTGTGGATGCTGGCTTTGGGAATTAGATATAATGGGTTTGGATTTTAATTTTAGTATCCAATACCTCAACTTCTCAAGATCTGTTAATTAGGGAAGAAATGTGTATCCAATTTGTTTTATCTATTGTTGCTCTTTTTATTAAAACTTGTGTGAATAGTGTTTAATTTATTCCATTGTGTGAATAGATTTATGGATGTGTGTTGGAAGAGTTTAAGCTCAAGTTGATTGACAATTCCTGTAAGAATCTAAGTTCGGTGTTATAGTCATTTCTAAACTACAGCAGAAAATCGCAAATACTTTGGATGTGTGTAGGCATAGGTGTTATGATATATGGGTTTAGTTTTGGATTAACACATTTAGTTTCTTATTTTTCATGGTTCTGTAATTCCATAGTGTTTATAATAACATTTGATTCAATCTTTTTTTTCTTCTTCTTTAATAATCATAGTACTGTAGTGCTTTGGCCTTTGTGTTTCCTGTTTATAGTGACTAGTGACGCTTAATAATCATAGAGACCAATTGTATTCTTTGTAACTCATTGGTCTCTAATATTGTAGTGAGGCTAATGAAATTTTGTTTGTGGTTTTCAGACAAAAATTCTTAGGTACTTCCAGAGAAAAATAGAGACAACAATGCTACAACAACACCTTCTGTCTCAAACCTGCGTTCTACAACGCGAAATCATGTAATTCATGCTGAGAGTTCAAGTGCCCAGAATGTAGCACCGTCCTGCGCAGCTGAAAACGATGTGAATGAAAACTTACTGGCAAGTCTACCTTTAGATCCAGGACTGCGAACTCCAATATTTGATTATGATCCCAATATCAGAGACCGAGTTCGAAGAGCTTACCTACAAAGAGGTCCTTGTCATCCAAAGAAGCACACTTATCTAACAAGAATATCTGGCGGCAGGCCAAGAAAGTTCTGCGGCTCTTGGTTCAACGAGCACCCAAGTTGGTTGGAATATAACATTTCGACAGATGCGGTGTTTTGTCTTTGTTGCTATTTGTTTAGAGCTGGTAGTGGTGATTCCTTTGTGGGAAAAGGATTTAGAGGTTGGAGGAAGAAAGAAAAGCTGCAACTACATATTAAAGAAGAAGAAAAACATAAATATGTAGAAGAACTTTATGTCGTAATGAGTTACTTGGTGAATGTGGTAGCTGGATCAGCCAACCGTCAAGATATGCTTCGTGAGAAGCAAGCGGAGGCGGTCTTTGAGGCACTATGTAGTGGTGAGATATTAACTGGGCGAGGCTTTAATCAAGAAAGTACTCTTAAACGAGCTGGTGACACGCGTTGGGGTTCGCATCACAATACGATAGTAAGCTTGATTAATATATTCTCATCTGTTATAACACTTTTGGAAGATTTAGCAGTGGATTCTGATAAGAAATTTGAAGCTAAGGTTCTCCTAGATTCTTTGCAAAATTTCAATTTTATTTTCAGCTTGCTCTTGATGAAAAGGAATCTGAGAATTACAAATGATTTGTCAAAGGCATTGCAGAGAAAAGATCAAGACATTGTCAATGCCATGAAATTAGTTACAGTATACAAGGAACGACTCTAGATAATGAGAGATAACGAATGGGATTCATTGTTGTCAGAAGTATCCTCTTTTTGTGCAAGGAACTGTATCAAAGTTCCTGATATGAATGATGTGTTCCAACGGGAGGGTCGACCAAGGCGTAATACTCAAGAGGTAACTAATTTGTATCATTATCAAGTTGAGTATTTATACACAGTCATAGATATGCAACTTCAAGAACTAAACAATCGCTTCACCGAGACGAACACTGAATTACTTCTTTCTGTGGCATGCTTAAGTCCAAGAGACTCATTCTCTGGATTTGACAAAGATAAACTGATTCACTTTGCTCGGTTTTACCCAAGAGATTTTTCTCCTACTCAACTTGTGTTACTAGAAGATCAACTACTAAATCACATTGCGGATGTAAGGTCCAGCAATGACTTTTCAGAATTGAATGGAATTACTGATCTCGTAATCAAAATGGTAGAGACTAAAAAGGATGAAGTGTACCCTTTGGTTTACTTAATTCTCACATTAGCATTACTTCTACCAGTTGCTACTGCCACCGTAGAAAGGGTATTTTCTGCTATGAAAATTGTAAAGAATCGCTTGCGTAATCGATTGGGGGACGAATGGATGAATAACATTTTGATTTGCTACATTGAGAGACACTTATGCGATCTGATCGGAGATGATATTGTCATGAAAAGATTTCAGAATATGTGCAGTCGTCGCGGGCAGACATAGAAGTTGCGTGTTTCTATTGAGTTTTAATTGGTGATTTAGCTAGATCAAACCTTCTTTTCTTTACAAGTTTTATATTCAGTAACGTACTTCCATTTCGATTTGAATGAACTTTATGGTATTTAGTTTACTTCTGTGCTGATGTGTGGGATCCTTTTTAGCTACGATTTTAGTTATGTTCTTCGAGAATAAAATGTGCCTCAATAAAATTTTGTTCCGGATTCGCCACTGCAGGTCCTTGAACAAGAACAATATAAGGTGGCGGTGCTGTTTCATCAACAATTTGTAGTGTTTGATCTGGATATATGTTGCCATCCCCCCAATCGTCGTCTTCACACTTGTTTTCATTTTGATCTCTATATATATCGACAGCTGGATGATGAATTTCAGAAGATTAATTTGATGACATTTTTTTTAAATCCCTAGAAAAAAAAAGAACAAAAACAATATTACTTACTGGTTACGAACAGAAACATAATGGAAATTAAGAACAGAGAGAAGAAAATGAGTCACCTCTGGAGTAATTTCTTCTTGGTTTTTTTGTAGACTGATGATGTTTGGTTTGGTTCTAGTTCACCTCAATAACAAGAACTCAGAAAAGAATATTTCAACAAGTAACAAAAATGGGGTTTTAAAGGGAAAAAAAAAAGAGCTTTAGAGAGAGAGATTCTGAAGGAATGAAGTTCTTCTTCTTCTCAGGGAGCTAAAGTGAAGAAAGAGATTGTGGGTTTTTACTGTAAAAAAGTTGATTATTTTGAGACAGACAGAGAGGGGGAAGTGGGTGTTTCCAAGAAAGGAAAACGAAGAGACTGCGCCCGATGGATAATAGGCCCAACTTTTACTGTAGTCCCAAACTCCACCCCACTTTCGTGTCAATGCCACGAGGCACGTTTTAAAACAATGAGCAAATATTTGGTCAAGAATCAATTTTTGGGCTGAGGTGTATATATTTTCGGTTATGATAAAATTTTCAGGTCAAAAAGATTTCAGGCTATGGGGTAAATTTTGGCCGTCAGAGAATAATTTTTGGTCACTAAGGAGGTTAGAGTCATGAATTGGATTTCGGATATTATGATAGAGCTAAGGGCTCAAATTTTCAGTCGCAAGACAATTTTTATATCAAGATACGGCTTGAACCTTAAACATAAGACAAGACGCAATAAAAGATGGCGCCGAGCCATAATGAAAAACGCAATTTGATGTGGAAACCCAGATACCTAATCGAGGTCTGAGAAGTTTTCAGATCAAGATTAGATAAAAATGCTTAGATAACTGCTTCTTTTCTGTCTTTTCGAAGAAGACTAAAAACAACTCCAATCGCACCTAGAACTCCCATTAAAACCAGTACTCATGCGACGTATTCTTCAAGATTTTTAGCATCTGCACAAACCAAGTTGAAAACGTGAAGTCGGATTCCTATTTCTTTATCTAAGCAACTCAGCCATACATAAACTGGCCTGCGCAATGGCTTTGGCGGTAGCTGAACCGCAACCAAGATGTAGAAAAAACTAACAAGCGCACAACAAATTAAAACCACACCAACAGTAATTCAGAAAGAAAATTGAAGCTAAGGCTTAGAATCAAATTCTTATACCTATAGAAACTTTAGTTTTTTACAACCATATTGATCTCATAATTTTAAAAGATATAAGTTAAAATCCTCGAGTCGAGTCTAACCACTAATAAGCAAGTAGTATAATGTAGTATAATGTTTAAACAGTTTACAATGATACCTAACTCTAAGAAAGATTAAACATTTTACAATGTTTACAATATAATCTAGCAAATTCCCAACAATAATATATGCGTTTGGATACACATCCAGAAGTAATTTTTTGGTGTAATTTGAGCCAAAAGTCAACATTTTGTGAACCAAAATATCTTTGCTTCTCACTTTTATTTATGAATTTTGCTTCTGCTATCCAAATTCGCTAGAACATTTATTTAAAAAAAAAAAAAGTTAATCCATATGATTTGAGTGAAAATTTAGAAGGGTTAGACAATAGAAATTTAATGAGGTCGCAAAACATATCACCAACAAGTACTCTTATAACCAAAAATTAGTGGGGTCAACAGACCCCACACAGGTTCGCCTCCGAAGTGAGGTGAAGAGGTGAGAAACACGAACCCTAGAAGTAAAAAATCAAAATTAGTGGAGTCAACAGACCCCGCACAGGTTCTCAAATTATTAAGAATGAAAAGAGTATCGTCGATCTAAACACTAACTGAAAATTCAATTAGGAATTTGAGGTGGATTCAAAGTTATTAGTTGATGAATCTCTCGATTTTTCTTAGACAATATTCTTCGAAAAAATTTTCTTCGTCAATCGGTGTCCATTTAGCTTTTGAAAAAGTAATTGAAAAGTTTGAAGTGTGATAAAAAAAATATGAAGTAAGATATGATATATGTACTTGACATGCATCATAGAGGCAAAATAATCTTTCAGACTGAGCACATATATAATTCTGGGGAGAAAATATATTTATTTTTGCATGCTCGGGTATTCCAAATGGATGGAAAAGTAAATCGTCCGTCGCTGCCAATTGTAATAACCGAAAGCAGTTATTAAACTTGTAACAGTGTGGGGGAATTTGTGAAATCTTTGTTCTAATAGAAAGAAGATGTTGAACGATGTTTCAGGATGTTCCTAAGAAATAGAAGAATTGCGAATTTGGATGCCGAGAAGTTATGTTGTGGAGAGAGTTGATGAACACGATAGAAAAAGGTTCAATTCAGTGCACTTTGGTGGTTTTAGAGGTGGTGGTAACGGTGGTGGTGGTGGTTGGAGACATAGTGATCTACAACATCCTCATGATTATTGCCGTTTCATTGGAAATAATCATACCACAAGAAAAATACATAATCCAGGTGATGTAAACTAACTACAAAATAAACCATATATTATTATTGCCTTTTTCTTCATAATGTACGAGTTTTTCCATTAACTGTTTGTTGGTCCATTTTGTTCAGCGTCTGGTGGGGGGACTAATTTTTATGGTGAATATGGTTTGTTGTATGGTTGCATCTTTTCTGATGACTACATCCAAGTGAAATAAAAGATTAAAAACTACTAAAAAATATTCAACTATGAACAAGATGTAAAGAGCATGAAATGTAAAGATTAACACAAGCATATAATGTGGTTCGGCCATGAAGACCTACATCCACGGGAAAGAAGATATTTTCTTATTGATTATAAGGTCTTACCCTTGAAAGAGTTACAAATATCTTCTAGATTTCTCACTTTATCTCTATCTAGATATCTCTCAGGAATTCTCTGTAGAAAGAC
Organism: Papaver somniferum; assembly: GCF_003573695.1. NCBI lineage: Eukaryota > Viridiplantae > Streptophyta > Magnoliopsida > Ranunculales > Papaveraceae > Papaver > Papaver somniferum. The sequence goes on along the minus strand of NW_020622270.1, from coordinate 1,292,735 downwards.
CATCTAAGATTACGTAAGTTGTCCATCTCCTTCTACATGGACTGGTATTTATAGGCAAAATAAACTCGTGGTGCTCTGATTGTCCGAGTTTGGTGAGTTGTCTTCCATCATCATGGATGCCTCGGACTGGATCTACACTATCCCTCGTGATGGATCGTCTGGTTCTCCCTCCGAGTGGTCTCACTCTTTCTCGCCTCGTTCTACTCTTATATGGAGAACCTCGTGCTCTATCACCTCTGGGTCGTAGTGTAGATCGTCCGAGTCTTCCGTCACGATGCCGGTCTCCCCATATCTTGTTCTTATCCTTCATTAAATGCGGTCTTTATTTTTAGACTTGACCGTCTGAGCAGATTAGACCTTTACTTACAGGCGTCATTCATGTGACGCTCGTGTAGTTTCCTCGACTGAGACAAATTCTCCTTTTTAGAGGATGATTCGATGCTCCTATCTTATCATCATGTCATGTATTTATCCCTTTAGATGTTGATACGTGTCCGTCGGGTATTTTACCCACAAATTTTGCTCCTTTTCTTTGCAACTTGCCGAGGGCATGATGAGAAGAAAACTATGTATCCGTCCCACTTTTCTCGCCACATGTATACTTGTTGGATAGCTCTAAGATTCCTGTCGGTTTTCTTAGGTTCTCCGGGGGCAAGATATCTTTCCTTTTATACTCTTCCTCCGGGATTCTTATCGTCTAGTTTGTCGTTCCTTTGACCTTCTTGGGTTCAAAGAAACCGGTTGGTTTTTCAAGGATTTCCCTTTCTATTTCAGAAGGGTTCTTTTGTGATGTGGGTATGAGCTTCATTTTTCTCCCTTCTTTCCTTCAGGTCGTTTTTATAGAAGACTCCTATGTTCGTGGGACCTTTTCTTCCTCGTCCCCCGTGGTGGCGAGGTGTTAGTTCATGTTTTCTCCATCATGATGGTATGTCCTCTCATTTATGTGTTACTTCTGTTTTTCTTTCTCCTGATTTTAGATCATCACCGACGTCTTCTTGGAAAGACCTATCTTTATGCATAACGTCTTTAGCCTCGTCTGTTCGTCTAGTGACTGAACTTCCTGTTATGGGATCTCGTATTTATCACTGTTTTTCCTTTTACCGGCAAGCTTGGAAAAACTTTATGTATTGTGTCTCTTCTGACGATTAGCCTTGGGAACACTTTATGATGTGCGTGTCTTTGCACGTTTTGGCTTAGAAACATTTGCTGATGGAGGTGCTGGGGTATAAAATACTATTTTTGTATTCAAACGTATATTTATATACCTTAAACCCATGTTTTATGCCGTAGCACTGGAGGCTGGTGATGTAAGCGAGGGGATGGTGAATTAGTTGAGCGGAACAACCCGGTGGTTTGCTCCGGTCCAAGGTGTGTGTGTTCATAGGGGTTCGTTCGTGCCCAGTTGACGATTTTTTCTTCGGGCGAGAAACTGATGGTTGGTGCTTCCGATGCTCCCAGCGAGGTGTGGGTGCGATTCTCCTGTCCGAAGGATGGTGTTATATTACTATGTAGCTGTGATTTCTTTTCGGTAATAAAGAATTGTGTGTTTGTTTATGACATTGTTGTGTCTGAGTTCTGGTGACTCGTGGGATACACTTCATGAGCGTATTTTATGTTTGTGTGTAAGGGGTGATACCTCGGTCGAGTGATACTTTGACCCGGCCAGAGGCGAGTATCCCGATTCTGGGGATCTCCTACTGTAGAGGACATCACCCGATTTCATGATCGTGATGGCATTACCTTAGGTCTTTGTCCGTGTCAGGTAGCTTAGGTAGATTACCCGCATCATTCTTAGAGAGAATAGAAGGTATGTCTAGCACCGTGCCATAGTGGTTTATGGACTTTTATGATACGCTTAATCTATGTGCACATACAAAAAAAAACATGCAAAAGAAACTAAAGTGAAAACAAAATAACAGAGAAAATCAAGGACCTATAATAGAATAATAATAATAAATAAAAGAAACGGGAAAAAGAAAAAAAAGACACAAAAGGAGGAATTTTATTATCTTCAAAAGAGAGTTTGATAAATTATGGATACATTCTAGCAAGGTTTTGTGACATGCGTACAAGTAGGGATCGTGCCCTATTCTAAGACTTTTTGAGTGGTCCTGTTAAGCATTGTAAGCTTTTAGGTATTTGATGTTCCATATGCGTTCAAGTTCTTCACCATCGGCTTTGAGCAATCTGTATGCTCCATCTCCTTCCTTAGCTAGGACTGTTAGTGGGCCTTCCCATACGGTTGCAAATTTTCCTGACTCGCATTGGTAGGGAGGGATCTCGTGCCAGACTTTATCGCTTGGGCTGAATTGTCTCTGGTGAAAACGCTTGTTGTATTCCCGAGCCAACCTTCTGTGATAGTTTTCTATTGTTTGGAGAGCGATTTCTCTGTTTTCTTCCAAATCGTCCAACTTAGCGAGTATCATGTCCGAGGTCAGGTTTTTCTCCCATGCCTCAGTCTTGGTTGTGGGGATCATGGCTTCTGTTGGTATGATCGCCTTTGTGCCGTATGTGAGGGTGAAAGGAGACATCCCTGTTGCTTCCCTCCTGGTGGTACGATAGGTCCAGAGAACATTGTGTAATTGTTCACACCAGCTTGCTCCATATCCATCCAGTTTCTTTTTGAGTATGTCGGCAATGGTCTTATTTGTGGCCTCTTCCTGACCATTGCTTTCAGGATAGATGGGTGTAGATTTATTTTTTCTAATTTTGAAATAATTGAAGAGAACATCAATGTTTTTCCCACGGAGTTGGGCCCCGTTGCCTGATACAATGGTAGCTGGGATACTGAAGCGGCATATTATATGCTCAAATAGGAATTTAAAGACATCATGGTCTCTGATGTGTCTTAGAGCCGATGCTTCTACGCATTTGGTGAAGTAATCTGTGGCCACAATTAAATATTTTATTTGTCCGGTACCGGCTCTCAAGGGTCCGACAATATCGACCCCCCATTTGGCGAATGGCCAAGGGCTTAAGACAGACTTTAAGTCCATTGAAGGTGCATGCCTTCTCTTGCCAAATTTTTGGCATTCGATGCAGGTTTTTGCCATTCGTTTTGAATCTCCTTTCATGCGAATCCAGAAGTATCCTTGGAGTCTTGATTTGTTAGCGAGGGATAGTCCTCCACTATGATTGCCTGCGTATCCATAGTGTATTTCTTTCAGTATGCTATGGCCTTTTGTGGATGAGAGATACCTAAGAAAAGGTCATAAGTAGGATTGTTTGTATAAAACGCCATCTCAGAGCTGGTAATTCCCAGACTTTGCTATTATCTTATGTGCAACGAGTTGGTCGCTGGGGAGATTCCCACTAGTTAGGTACTTTATGATTGATGTCCTCCAGTCATCCTCGGGTAGACTCTCTTCTTGTGCTACTGAGTCGACAACGAGGATGTCCATGTTTCTTTCTATAGGGATAGAAGGAAGGAGAACCCTTTCGATTCTGACATTTGTGGCTTCAGTCTCTCTTTCCATGGAGGCTATGAATTCTAAGGCATCAGCATATCTATTATTGGTTATGTTTAGATGGAGGAACGTGATGTTCGGTCTTTGCTGGATGTAATGTCTGGCGAGTTGGAGATATCGGTGCAAACATGGGTCTGAGGCTTGGTACGCTCCATCTATCTGGCGGATGATGAGTTGCGAGTCACTTGTGAGTCGACCGTCACTGATGCCTAATGCAATGATGACTCGGAGGGCGTGTATCACTGCCTCGTACTCGGTTATATTATTTGTAGTGGGGAATTCAAGTCTCAAGCTGTAGACGATTCTTCGGCCAGTTGGGGTTGTAAAAACCATTCCGATGCCAGATACTTCCGAGTTACATGACCCGTCTACAAAGACTTCCCATCGGATTAGATCTTCTGAGCGAAGCAGCTCAGGTGGGTCTTCGAGCTCGTCTTCCATTCCGGGGATTTTCTCGATCTCGTCGGTGTCATCTAATGAGAAATCGGCCAAGAAATCCGCAACCTCCTGCATCTTAATTGTCGTTTGGGCTTGATACTTCACACCAAATTGCTTGATTTGGGCTCCCCATTTAGAAATCCTACCTGCTTTGTCGGCATGATCGAGTACAGATTCTATTGGGTCCATCGTAATGACTGTCACAGTGTGTGCATGAAAGTAAGTGTGCAACTTCTGTCTTGCGTAGACCAGAGACAACACCATCTTTTTGATTTTAGAATAATTCCTTTCTGCTGACGTCAGAGTTTTACTGATGAAGTAAATTGGTTTTTCTACTTCCTTGTCTATGCAAGTAAGCACTGCACTGATCGAAGTATTGGTCGCGGATAGATAGATATAGAGGTTTTCTCCTGGGTCTGGCTTCTGAAGGATTGGAAAGGTTGCCAAATGTTCTTTTATTTTTTTAAAAGCTTCTTCACAGTCACTGGTCCATGAAAATTGCTCACCCTTTTTTAAGGTATTAAAGAAGTCCCTACATTTGTCGGACGATCTAGCGATGAACCTTCCCAAGGCTGCTAGTCGACCATTTAGTCTTTGCACGTCTTTGACCGTTGCTGGGGAGGGAATCTCTAGTATGGATCGCACCTTCTCGGGGTCAACCTCGATTCCTTGTTTGGTGACCAAATATCCCAAGAATTTTCCTGAGGTTACTCCGAAAGCGCATTTTGAAGGATTGATTTTCATGTTGAATTTTCTCATTTGTGCAAAGATTTCCTTAAGATCGCTTGCATGATCTTGTGGGAGCTTAATTTTGACAAGCATGTCGTATACATATACTTCTAGGGTTTTATGTATCCAGCCGTCAAACATCTTTTCTATCATTCTTTGATATGTGGCCCCTGCGTTTTTTAACCCGAACGACATTTTAGTGTAGCAGTATAGACCATGAGGAGTGAAGAATACAGTGTGCTCTTGATCTTCCTCGGCGAGGGGGATCTGGTTATAGCCAGAGTATCCATCCATGAGAGATAGCAAACTATATCCAGAGGTTTCCTCTACGAGTTGGTCAATGTTAGGGAGTGGGAAGCTGTCCTTGGGACAGGCCTTATTAAGATCGCTAAAGTCGATACAAATTCTTACTCACCCATTCTTTTTAGGCACTATTACCATGTTTGATATCCATGTTGGAGACTGTATTTCATGTGTTACCCCTGAGGCCTCCATATTCTTTAGCTCCTTTTGGATAGCTTCATGGTATTCTGATGCCACTTTGCGCATCTTTTGCCGCATGGGCTTGTGCTTTGGGTCGATTTTGAGGTGATGACAGCATACTTCTGGATATATTCCTGGCATGTCTTCCATGCGCCACGCAAAGACATCGTAATATTCCTTCAGTAGTTGTATTAGCTTCTCTTCCTCTTCCTTGCTGAGGAGTGTTCCTATTTTTACCATACCCGGATTTTCGGGTGTTCGGATGTTTACCTCTTTGGTTGGCTCCGAGGCTCAGAAGTTCGATTTGAGTTCTCCTATTTCGGAAAGGTTTTTTATGGGTCCCATGGGTGAGTCCGATGGGGGATTTTCCTCCATTATGGGTTCGTCCATTGAGCGTCTTGCCTCATTGGTGCTAGCTATATATGCATCAATCTCTGCCTGGTTCTTGGCATTCTTAGCTCTCTTCTTTTTTTCTCTGGCGGAATTTACTTTGTTCTCACCATTCTGAACCTCCATTCTGAACCTCCATTTTGTAACAATATTTCGCCTCGCCCGAGTCTCCAATTATTTCTGCCACTTCATCAGGCGTAGGGAATCTGAGCCTTTGATGGTAAGTCGAGGCTACCCCTTTGATCCCGTGGACCCAGGATCACCCGAAAATGGTTGTGTATGGTGACAGTACATCTACCGCACAGAAAGTGATTAGGGTGAGGGTTTTTCCCACCCGGATTTCCAATGTTACCTCGCCCCTTGGGCGGGTTAATGACCCGTTGAAGCTAAATATGTTATAAGTGGAGGGTATGAGACACTCGTCCCTAAGACCCATTTGTTTGAATGTTTCATAGAACAAAATCTCAACTGAACTACCTCCATCAATTAAGATTTTGGGCGTTGCCCATGGTAGCACGTTTAGGTTGTTCGTCCTCGCCTTCGTACTAGGGAAAGCAATGGCCATCGTGACCACCAGTGGATCACTATGGTTTCGTCCTCCGTCAAGGGCCTCCGAGGCTGAAAAACTAATGGGTAACTTCATCGCCCTGGAAGTTTCGTCTATGAATTTGTCCTGTAATGTTTCCTTCTCGTATAGGTGTGGTGATCGCCGAATGTGATATAGTGTTACACCCTAGGTATTATGCCTCGCGGGGGATCTCCACACGATGTATGGGTTCCACAGCGGTAGGTGGAGTTTTTGGTTGCGAGATGTATTCTTGGAGCTTCCCCTCGTTAATCATTTCTTGCAGCATTTTCTTTAAGTCTCTGCACGAGTCTGTCGTGTGGCTGTGGAATTGATGGAACTCGCATAAGTCAGTTCTATTTTAGTTCTCTCTGGCTGATGACCTCTGTTCCATGGGTAAGTGATTTTATGTTGTCCATCAATCTTTTTGAGGATCTCGAATATGGGGGTGTTTAGCTTCGTGTAGACTGGGTCTACGAACTTTCCCTTCTTTTGTTGGGCCTGGTCTCGCCCTTTCCATCCTCCAGTCTGATGCTTGTCGAACTAGGTTGATCCGTTGTTGGATCGCCCCGCTCCTTGGGATGGCACCTGTGGGTTATGTGGCTCTACCACATTTGCTCCTCTACTAGTTCCTTTTGCCATCTTGTCGTAAGTTTCGTCTTGGAGTTCCTCCAAGGCCACATAATCCTCTTGGATTTCTCTTAGTTTTCCCAAGTTCTTTGGCATAACTTCATACATGCGGACAAAGAGAGGGTCTGTCTTTCTGAGATTATTTTTAAAGCCCAAGATCGCATAGTCCTCAGGGACCTTTACGATCTCAGCACATAACTTCCTCCACCGTGTCACCAGGGAACGGAGTGACTCGTTTGGCCCTCGGGACATTTGGAACAACACGTCGACCTCTAGTCGTACCCTGCTATTGTGAATGTACATTTCTAACAATAGCTTAGATAGGTGCTCGAACGATTTAACTGAGCCCTTGGGCAGGTTGTTGAACCACATTAGGGCTTCATCCCTCACACTGGCAGGGAAAAATTTACATAGTACCATGTCATAATGGTCCCATTGGGTTAGCGTCGTACGATAAGTTTTAAGATGCTCAATTGCGTCTCCTGTTATGGTGAACGGGGATGTGAACATCGATAGAGAACATTTCTTTGGAAATGGTAATCTTAGCAGATTCTCAGAGAAGGGGGATTGTCCCGCTTCTTGCATGGCTACCACCAGCTTCATGCTCCCCTGCTTCCCTGTAGCTTCTCTATACATTGCTCCAAGCCGGTTGAGTCGGGCCTGAAGTTGGTCATCGTTTCGCCTTGTTTCGGCCTTCTTTTTTCTTCCCAGAGCTCTCTCGGGTGAGAAAGATAGTTCATGATAGCGATGCCTTGATCGCCCTGAGTCATCGCATGTCTGTTCGGCATACGATACAATCTTAGAACGAGTTAACCTTGAGGTCTCCCCTCGCTTGGGGTTTGAGGCTGTGAGGTTCTCGGCCTCACAGTTGGTTTTAACTTCTTGGATCTGGTTTTTGTCTCTCCGATGTTTGGGATTAATATCTGATGATCCCTCGGATGAGCTATTCTCGCGGTCGAGTATACCTCTGCTTCCCTTGGGGAAGCGATCCGTTGTTTCCTCGTTGGAGGTGTCAGGGATGTTAATTCGTTCGTCATCTTGTAAATTTTCAAAGGGATTTCCTCCTCTGGGATATCCTCGACAGCAGCAAGTGGCACCTTCTTTTTTGCTTTTCGCTTAAGCTTTCGGTTTCTCCGCTCAAGCCTTCTGTTTCACCTTTCTAGTTTCTCCATTCTCGCACCCTGAGCTTCTTGGGCTTTCAGGATGGCAGCGTTGGCATCGCCGAGATCTGAAGGGTTTCCCTTCTTGGCCTCATTGTTCGTCGTTTGCCTTGGCAAACGGTTCAACCCTCCTGGTTGAGTCATATGGACGTCATCATGCATCTCAAAGGGGTTTCCCTCGCCTTCGAAGCTAGAATTGTCAGTTAGTCCTTCCCGATATTGGTCATCGGGTTGTCCCTCTCCCGGGACTCCGCCATTCATCAGAGCCTATCCTGGCTCCATATCGTCGAGTCCTTCTGATTGGGCTCCACCGTTTTCTCCTTGGATCCTGCGAGTAGATCGTCGCGTTACCATTACCTTCCATGCAATATATGCAGTAATACTTAATTTGTCTTTTCTTCAGAAAAGTGGGACCCTAGATTTGCAGGTCACGTGCAATTACTAAGTCATAATTCAAACCGGATAGTTTAGTCCAGGAAAACTTTGCAGTAAATTTTGGAGACATGTGAAAACGTCAAAACATTCCCTCTTTGCACGAGATGTTAATGATGAAGAAAATGTGTTTTATCAGTTCTCTCTTTTCGAGAGAAATACCTCTTTCAACACGTTATACCTCTTTAGGGAAAAAAATCAAATTATGACGATTGAGCATATTTTCCCATTCTAGGAACTATTTCTCATCATCTTTTATCTTTTTATTTTGAACAAACTTTGAGTTTGATGATTGATTATGTACTCTTTAATCCTTCCCCTTGACTTAGATTTTTAGGTTCTTAAGAAGGAGATCTTGGATTTTGTTGAGTTTGATGAAAAACATCATGAAATTTGTCTTTTCAACTCTCATAAGGTGATATATCCCTTATGTGGTTTACTGACTCATATTTCTTCCCGGCTCTCTCACGGAGGAGATCGTCTGAGCACCGAAGTCTTTGAAGCTTCATTTTTACTCCGATCTACAACTCTCCTGAGCTCCTTGAGGAAGGTATAAAAAATCTTTGAAATAACAAGAAATCTTAAAGAAAATCAGTGAAAAACGCGAATCTGTTAATCTTGAGGTTCTTCTGGACTTCTCAGATCGTGATGATCATGTTTGAGTCTGAGCTCTACTCATTCATCTCTACAGAAATCTACTTTGTAGTGTGAAAAAACACTTCTCTCATGGAGATTATGAAAACAATATAGAGCTTTTATTAGGGAGGTAGATTAGATCTTCATACCTCCATGTTTCTAGCGCCAAAATGTAGTTGCATCTTTTCTGATGACTATATCCAAGTGAAATGAAAGACTAAAAACTACTAAAACATACAAGATTCAACTATGAACAAGATGTAAAGAGCATGAAATGTAAATATTAACACAAGCATATAACGTGGTTCGGCCATGAAGACCTACATCCACGGGAAAGAAGATGTTTTCTTATTGATTATAAGGTCATACCCTTGAAAGAGTTACAAATCTCTTCTAGATTTCTCATTTTCTCTCTATCTAGATCTCTCTAAGGAATTCTCTGTAGAAAGACCATCTAAGATTACATAAGTTGTCCATCTCCTTCTACATGGACTGGTATTTATAGGCAAAATAAACTCGTGGTGTTCTGATCGTCCGAGTTTGGTGAGATGTCTTCCATCATCCTGGCTGCCTCAGACTGGCTCCACACTATCCGTCGTGATGGATCGTCTGGTTCTCCCTCCGAGTGGTCTCGCTCTTTCTCGCCTCGTGCTACTCTTATATGGAGAACCTCGTGCTCTATCACCTCTGGGTCGTAGTGTAGATCGTCCGAGTCTTCCGTCACGATGCTGGTCTCCCCATGTCTTGTTCTTATCCTTCATTAAATGCGGTCTTGCTTTTTAGACTTGACCGTCTGAGCAGATTAGACCTTTACTTACACGCGTCATTCATGTGACGCTCATGCAGTTGCCTCAACTGAGACAAATTCTCCTTTTTAGAGGATGATTCGATGCTCCTATTTTATCATCCTGTCATGTATTCATCCCTTGAGATGTTGACACGTGGCCGTCGGATATTTTACCCACAACATGCTGCATAAATTATATTTTCCTATTCTTTCTTAAATCTGCAGTTAGAATTATGCTTATGCTAACATAAGCTCTTCTTTGAGATAAGCTAAAATTATTATTTTGATGCTTGTCTTTTGTAAAACTCGTATAAGTGGGTTAGCATCCTTATTTACGTAAAAATTTTTACTCTTTCCCCTTTGTTTTTGGTTTTGTCCCATATGGTTTTCCTGACAAGGTTTTAACGAGGCAACATCCTGTAGACATTAATGTTGATATTATGTTCTTTTTCTTTCGTCCATATTTTGTCCCATTGGGTTTTACTGGAAAGATTTCAGTGGGACAATTTAATTCAACATTGTGGTCATACAAGATGGATTTCAGTTATTTGGTGGATTCCCACCATTAACTAGGTTATTTTGTTATACCGCATCAATATTACAAGCTATTTAGGAACCATTCTGATCCAAATAAGGAACGATCACAAATACAACTTTATTTAGTTTTCGTAATGTTTTTACATCTTGGCCCTTTGTTGAAAAACCTAGGTCAACTAATTCTGTAAATCATCTCCGCGAAGCTAGCAATCGAAGACATGTACTTAAAGATACATGAAGACTCGGGAACACTACTGTCTCGAGACTAACACTAAAGAAGAATTCATCAACTATAAAAATTCTTCACGAAGGCGATGTTATCTACATCATTCAAGAAATTCTTCGTTAAAAATTGAAAGTCACGACACAAAGATTTGCAAGCCAAGATTTAACTAAAGTACTTATCAGGGGGAGCATCATATAGTGAAAGGTATTTTACCGAACTATCACGTTGTACTCTTTTTTCTTCGTCAAGGTTTTTGATGAGTGCTAAAAAGTGCATATTTCTATATATTTTTCTTGGCATTTAACTCATCTTTTGTGCATTAAAATTCTACATTTTATCCCATATTCTGTATTTTCTTTGTTTTCAAGAATAAATATTTTTATTAATTAATTTTGCATTTTTAGGTAATAAATAAAGTTTGGATGAATAGCGGAGCGGAAAAGAGCAGAAAAGCGGTGAAAAGCCGGGAGGAATTACACAAGGAAGCCGCGAAGAATGTTGTGCACAAGACCAAAAGGCTAGAAGTGGGCTTGAAGAGGAAGAATTATTCTTAAAGAAGATATGGGCTTGGCATACCCAAGGCCCAAAACCCTCACCCAAATCCATTTCATATATCCATACCCGTTTCCCTTTCTAGCCGTCAGATTGGATCATCTCAGCATCTTACGGTCGCAGCATTGCCAGTCATCAAAGTCTGAAGCTCCTGTCTAACACTACAGCACCTAACTCCATCTTGAGCCGTCAGCTTCGTTGTACTTCAGCATCCAACGGTCGCTCCTCGCTCCCTTCCATCTCGCCGTTAGATCGATCTATCATTTCCGCATCACACGGCTCAGCTTCGCGAAACATCAAGATTTGATGAGCCCGCTCAACACCCAAACAACCAAATACCTATACCCGCAAAACAAACGCACCCTTCTTCCCAAAACCATCGACTCCATCTTCTCCATTCCTCTACAGCGACCATCACCACCACCATGTCCGCCACCAACTCCTCTCAACCACCTCCATCACTGTACCCCATCAATCAGCCACCCCCGCCATCACTAAAGGACACCACCATGATACCCTCTAGCTCCTTCTCTCTCAACCCTTTTATCTTTTCAAAAACAGTGAACCTAGAAACTAGGTTTGAGAGAAACAGAGTTAGTGAAATCAAACCACCAATTACGGAAGAGGAGAAGCAATAGAAGAATGGGTCGAGACCATTGATTGATTTCAGAGATTAGGTAAAGGTCAATTTTATATTTTTTAGTAAACCCTAATTTTACTGTTTGGGGATTTTTTGGGGAAAAAGCTTGCATGTATAAATTGAAGACATGGTGTTGATTTTGGGCATGCCCGGACTAGCCGGTGCACCAAGTTGTAGTAGTTTATTTTCAGTATTGTGTTCATCATGTTATAATTTAATAACTAGGGTTTTGATGAAACCCATAATCATATGTTAAGATAATTCATGTTCATGTTGTTGTTCTTGTTGTGCTTCATTGCTTTAGGAATGATAGTTAGCTAATGGATCAAATTAGCCTGTGATCAATTGTACTGTAAGAAGACAGTTGATACTAGGGGTGAGTTAGTGAAGTTGGTTGATAAGTCATCCATTTGATACCTCTCTGGAGGAAGAAATGTGCTTAATTGATAAAGGAATGACAGTTAGCTAATTGAACCAAATGAGCCTGTGATAGGTTGTGCTGTAAGAGGACAGCTTATACTAGGGGTGAGTTAGGGAGACTAACTGAGAGATCATTCATTGTAGTTTTATCTGGAAAAGAACAAGAACATAATTTGAATAGGCTTTTCCTTAGCTTAGGATTATTGGGTGGATTCAAATGCCCTAGTGCTTTTAGTCACTGTCACTAGAAAGATTTAGAAAACAACACCAGCTCCCTCCTTGTCCCTGTGGACTTCCCCTGCTTATTCATTATCTACTATCTGACCCTGTATACTTGCAGGTGTAAATATAACCATAGTTTTAGGTCTCATTCCTTGAGCTACCAGTTTTGTCCCGCTGGATTTTCCTTATCAAGTCTTTTCTAAGTTTTTCATAATTGTACTCTTTTCCCTTCGATTATGTTTTGTCCCTTTTGGATTTTCCTGACAAAGTTTTTGACGAGGCAATTACTTAGATACAGTGGTCATCTTGGGGGTGTTATAAACGACAGTTTATCATGTAGATGCGCATTTTAGTGGGACTCTACTACTTGCGCACCAAGTGTGTAAACTCTATAAATAGAGTCTCAAACCTTTGTATTCCATGCACATTAATAGAAATCTCTCTTTTTCCTCTCTAGTTTGTGTTCTCTAGTTTTGTCCCCTTCACTACTTTGCTAGTTTCACAAGGTATTAAAGAAAATCTTATTTAGACCTTAACAATGACCTCCATGTCATATTTTTGATTTTATATAATTAATTAAATTATGATTAAACGTTAATATCTCATCGCATAAGATCTTTTAAGGGTTAAACCTATATACTATTGTAGATAGTTTATTAGTTACGGGATCTTATATTTTTTCTATATGTAAATCCTCTTAAGACCGGGTATTATGTGAAAAAGCGGGGGTCTAACAACACACCAAATATTTCGCTTAGCAATTTGTATGGACTAAATCCGAAATACTTTGCTAGAGAATCAACTAGACAGTCAGACTCAATCTAGGTAAAAGTATCTCAAGGAGTTAATATGTCTGTCTTGATTTGATTTTTACTCAAGCTAAAAACAATAGTGAGTCTTTATCAAATACAAGGAATACTTGGACGGTACCAAAGACCAATGTCCAAGTATCAATCAATATCAATCAACAACCAAAGGTTGGATTTCCAATTGATGATCACGAACGCACAACCTGTATTATTTCAATTATATAAAATATAATGCGGAAAAAAAATAACACAGACACCAGAAATTTGGTTAACGAGGAAACCGCAAATGCAGAAAAACCCCGGGACCTAATCCAGATTGAATACACACTGTATTAAGCCGCTACAGACACTAACCTACTCCAAGCTAACTTCGGACTGGACTATAGTTGAACCCCAATCAGTCTCCCACGATCCAAGGTACAGTTGTACTCCTACGCCTCTGATCCCAGCAGGATACTGCGCACTTGATTCGCTTAGCTGATCTCACCCACAACCAAGAGTTGCTACAACCCAAAATCGCAGACTTGATAATAAACAAATCTTTCTCACACGGAAAAGTCTATCAAAGGATAAATCTGTCTCCCACAGATAAACCCTAGGTTTTGTTCCGTCTTAATATATAAAATCAAGATGAACATGAACCAATTGATAATCCGTTCTTATATTCCCGAAGAACAGCCTAGATTAACCAATCACCTCTCTACAATCCTTCCTGACTACACAGGCGGTTTGTCGAGGAATCACAAATAGTGAGATGAAGATGTTTGTGACTTCTTTATCTTGCCTATCGGATAACTCTCACGATCTCAAGCCAATCAATCGATTGTACTCGTACGATAGAAGATGCAAGATCATATCACACAACTACGATAAAAGTAGTATCGGTCTGGCTTCACAATCCCAATGAAGTCTTTAAGTCGTTAACCTGGTTTTAGAGAAGAAAACCAAAGGTTAAAGGAGAATCGACTCTAGCGAGCGCACTAGTATCACACGGACGTGTGGGGATTAGTTTTGCTCAAAGCTAGATGTCTCCTTTATATAACCTTCAAATCAGGGTTTTGCCTTAGTTACGAAGCAATCCTTATTCACCGTTAGATGAAAACCTGATTTAGATTCAAGCTAATATTTCTCAACCCTTAGATCGAAATCTTAGCTTGTCACACACACTTGGGTAGACGTTTACTGGGTTTGCGAAAACCATTCCCAAACGTGTACGTGTATGTTGGTTCAACATAGTAACCCAAAAGGTTAACCATATGAGCATTTCATATTAACCTTGTTCTTCTTCACCATAACTAGTTCAATTGACTCAAATGAACTAGTTAAAGAGTTGTTCAATTGCTATGAGATCTTATGTAACTACACAAGACACAGTTGAAACAAAGATGATTCGATTCGATTGAATCATCTCATGAATATTATAGCCACGGTTTGCATAAAGCATTCCTTAGTTATTTAATGTTTCATGTCCACAACACATCTTTAGATCATAACCTCTTAAGTTCACAAACAAGTTCGCGGGATTAAGTTAATCGGTTGAGTTTTCTAAACTCAGCAGAAATTCTCGGAAAGAGAACTACCGCCAGTTCGCGGACTTAGCACAAAAACGAGTTTTGGAAAATCCAGCAGAAATTCTCGGTCGAGAACTTCCGACAGTTCGCGGACTTGGCAAGCCAATTCCACAATCCTCCCGATTTCTCTTGATCAACAAAGTTCGAAAACTTTGGTTCAAGGAATACATGGTTATGTAATCTAAACTCACATTTAAATCATTGAGACATTCTCAGAGGATGCTATGTAGCCGTTATTCACAGACTGATTCACGTCAGAGCAATTCTAAAAGCGATTGAAACTTTCATGACTTTCGTCACTGGGTGAAGATAAACCTGATCAAAGCGAAACGCTTTACCAACACACGATTTCGAGATAAAAAATAAGCAATGAATGCTCAGCTCGAAATGTCAAGTGTGTATGATCTAGTCTATATAGTATACGACTTTTGTCTCATAAGAAGTAGGAGATAGAATAGATAGACTTTTGAGTGATAGATAAGTTCAAGTCCCACATACCTTTTTGTTGATGAAGTTCCACGGTTCCTTATATTGATCTTCGTCGTTGTATGATGAATCGCCATGAAGTCCTTGAGCTTAACTACACTTTTCCTATCCTAGTCCGAGACTTAGCTATGTAGGCTAGAAATCAAGACTCATAGTTTTGATTACTAACATTGACAAACATGCTTGAGATAGCAATGCATGCGAGGTTGACCGATCTATGCTCTAACAATCTCCCCCTTTGTCAATTTTAGTGACAAAATTATTAATACATATGGAATACAAAAAAAGATAAACTTTAGTGGCTCCTATTCCATAGTCTAATCTTCAATGTTCCCTGAAATCTTCGTCCTTCCAAGTACTCCAATGATCCCAAAGGTTGTAAGTTTAGCATCACCGTTGTTGAAGATCCTTAGCTATAACAATGAGAGAAATTGAGATTCTCGATCATTATTATACAGTGTCATAGTACTATTATGTAACATCAAAGTCCAATTATATCACGACTTTAACAATAATACTATGGTGATATGTATCACTCCCCCTTAGTCAATATTCCATCTCGATCATGGAAACCACTCCCCCTTACACAATGATCCGAAAACCATATGTATTTGTAGTGTGAACTACAATATTTCTCCCCCTTTTTGTCAATAAAATTGGCAAAGGTACAAGAACAAGATCATAATGAAATTTTCACAAGAGACATTTCATAGACTAAAATAAAAATACATACCAACTTAACTTATGCAATCATAAAGTCGAAGCTAAATGCATTCATCAAGGAGTTTTAAGATACAAGATAACCCCTATAAAATTCCACAGCCGCACTCCCCGCAAGATATTACCATTAAGCACAAGTTCAAAAGAACTCTCCCCCATTTGATGTCATTCCCGAAAGAACAACAAGATCGACCTTAATTTCGAAAGAAAAAAAGGATTTTTTATGGGATACCAAAAACCATGAGAATGATCTTCTATATCCAAAACTCAACCAAATTAATCACAAGTAAACCCATGATTAATTTAATTGAAAGTGCTCAACATAAGTAAACTTACGGAGCTACGACTAAGGTAAACATACGGTGATGACTAACTTAATCGTTCACATACTCAACATAAGAAAAACCTTACAGAATATGCGACTACATTAACCAATAGAACATGATTAGTATAGCCGTTCATATACTCAACACAAGAATTTATGGAATATGTGAAAACTCAACTAGACTAATTACAAGAGAACCTATAATTAATCCAATTGGAATACAAATAACCAAACTAATCACCGAAGTAATCAATTCAATTATTTTTGGCTCAACATAAGAGAACTTATGGAACCCCGACTAAGTTCATCATAGAAAATGACAACCTTAACCGTACATGTACTCAACATAAGAAAGACAACTTATGGAGTACAAACTAAATAACCAAACTAGTTGATTAATTTAGTTCCTAATGCTCAACATATAACATCTTATGGAACAACCAACAAGCCAATAAGAAGAATCGACTTAGTTGTATCGTGCTCAACATAAGACACACAATGGAGCCTTCACGGTAAAACATAATAAAATGGATCAATGAAGATCAATACTGTGGATAACATACAAGGATCTATTCTATTTTCCATCATAACGACATAATAGACTTTATCCTTGTCAAACAAAAGATTTTATCCTATTTTCCATCAAATACATGATTGCATAGGCATAACTTTTGTAATTGTCAAAAGTTCATTTTTCCTTTCATCAATATGAATATCAATTCATGAACGACTTTACTTTTGACAGCAATATGGGACCTTCAAGTTCACGGACGTAAACAATACATATCCCACAAACAAATTGCAATATCACAAAATCATAAAGATCAATACTGCAATAACAATCTTGTCCCTTAGAAGGTAGAATCAATCTTTAACAAAAAAGAACATACAAAGTCATTGACGACTATGCACCATAGTTCACATGGGATGATTGTGAACACTCAAGAATATATAACAATGTGAACTACTACCCATTCTCGAACTTCCTTCTTTGTTATTCACCTACATCATTCTTGTAACAGCCACAAAATAGCTTAGAATAGTATTTCTCCAAGAATCACAGTGCCCAAGTCCAAGAGAATAGAACCAGTGCAACGAACCGGAGCAAACACTAAACAACAAGAGACAGGAAAAAGACCAATATTAACTCATCCAAATTCAATAATTCTCATCTCTATTTTGAAGGGAATTCAATAAGGAAGAGAATTCAAAAATAATGAGGTAAATCCGAGTTCGGACGAAGAAGTTACGGCCAAAACAAGTTTACCGAATATCGACGTCAAGTATGCATATGGGTTTGCGAACTTAAACCCCTGGATTTTGATTTTAAAAGTTGTTATGCATACTTGGTATGTGTATCATGTAGTCGAAACATCCCGAACTATTATTTTCAAACCTAAACATTTAAGAACCTTAAACACAGATCAAGTTAGGTAGAAATGAACGATAAGCAAGATTATTATAAGTATTCTAAGAAAATAAAAGTACAAATCTTGCTCAAGTTTATAGAAATACCTTTTTAGATGAATCCAATCGAATTCTACCGCCTTACCGAACATAATTTGTGTGCCCCAATTCTTGTGCTTCCCTCACCGTATACAAAGCAGGGCATTCCTTGGTGAGGATGCACATCCAACACAATCAAGTTGCGTTGGGGTGAAAAAAGTCTTGCTCACCACAAGTGACCTTTGGATTATCATGAAAGAGATCACTTTTAGAACCTTTCACATCCAATTCCATTTTTCCAAAAAACTTGTTAAGTGCCAACATCATGGATACTGCCTTTTCCATAGTCATGGAGTTTTCTGGAAGATCATTCCTTTTGACACTTAAAACATCATTGTCTTTCTTCGGTATCCACTTCTGAGTGCGTTTAGGAACAGTCAGAACCTTCTTCCCATCATTCTCTTCTAGAATTCTTGGAAGATAATTGGATTAACTATTCTTTTGCAAGTTAGTCTTTCTCCAGTTGGGAGCATCGGATCTTGTCTTCGTCTTTACGAAGTTATCCTTTTGATAACCATTACGATTATGAAAATGATTCGTACGACGTTTATAGGAAAATCTAGGTCTATCATAGCACTGATTCCTTTGCCTAAAGTTGGACAATTACAACCTGTGACCTTAAGAGGACCAGTCTTAACGTATGATCTTGGTTTCACAACTTCTTGTGATGCCCAAACAAGAACATCATGAAGTTTCTCATTCCTTATGCGGAAACGACATCTCCTTTCCAGGTGAGCTTTATTTCCGCAATAGTGGCAAACATAAGGAATGTTCTTACCTTGATCCGTGGGTGCTAACTTTGGAGGTTGATAAACTTTGCTATTTTGAACCTTAAGTGCCGGAGAAGGTATTTCACTTTTTCCATCAGTGGAAACCTTTTTTTGAGAAGAATCACTAGCCTTGAAAAATTTTACCTCTTTGCTAGTACTTGGAGCATCTATTCCCTTATAGCCCAATCCTCGTGTATCACGATGATTTTTGTTTGCTCCTAGCATAGTGGTTAATTTGCTTGAACTACTATTGAACTTTTCAAGTCATCTTCCAACATCTTGATTTTATCAAGAGCAGCAGCTAAATCAGCCTCAAGGCGTTTTTCTCGAGTGAGATAAGCGCTTTCTCTGTCGTCAAAACTTGTTTGCTGGGAGTTAAACATTGCTTCAGATTCTACAAGTTTCTCTTCCAAGAAAAAGTACTTTTGATAAAGATTATCACAATCAAGTGACTTCATACGTAGGTTTTCCTCAGAATCCTTGAGGATCGATTCGGTAGAACGATTCGAAAAATAAACACCTGCGTAACATCTTCTCAATTTCTTGTTTTCTCGATAGAGAGGAGTCAGAAGAGGTGTGACATGAGAAGTTGTAATCTTCTTCATATTCCACAAATCCAAAAACTTAACATACTCTGAGACTTCCTCATCAACATCTCTATCAATATCTGAATCACCTTCATCAGAAAGTTCATGTATTCTACGAGAGTTTCCCAATCAACAATTTTTACATCAAGAGAATGTTTGGATATTGACTTAGATGTGACAGTTCTCTCAGGTGAATCCAAGCTTTTAGAATCATCTGGTAATTTCTGACCTGGTACGTTATGAGAGATAGACTCGTCCATAATCAGATCGCTACAAACATAGACTTATAAGGTCTTTAACGTGTTTGCCTGCTCTGATACAAATTGAAAAAACGGGGGCCTAACAACACCACCCAATATTTCTCTTAGCAATCTGTATGGACTAACTCCGAAATACTTTGCTAGAGAATCAACTAGACAGTCAGACTCAATCTAGATAAAGAGTATCTTAAGGAGTTAATATCTCTTCACTTGTTTTGATTTACTAAAGCTAAAACAATAGCGAGTCCTTTTAATCAAACACAAAGAATAACTTGGACGGTACCAAAGACCAATGTCCAAGGATCAATCAATATCAATCAACAACCAAAGGTTAGATTTCCAATTGATGATCTCGAACGCACAACCTGTATTATTTCAATTATATAAAATATAATGCGGAAAAGAAATAACACAGACACTAAAAATTTTGTTAACGAGGAAACCGCAACTGCAGAAAAACCCCGGGACCTAGTCCAGATTGAATACACACTGTATTAAGCCGCTACAGACACTAGCCTACTGCAAACTAACTTTGGACTGGACTATAGTTGAACCCCAATCAGTCTCCCACCGATCCAAGGTACATTTGTACTCCTACGCCTCTGATCCCAGCAGGATACTGCGCACTTGATTCCCTTAGCTTATCTCACCCACAACTAAGAGTTGGTGTAACCCAAAATCACAGACTTGATAATAAACAGATTTGTCTCACACAGGAAAGTCTATCAAAGGATAAATCTGTCTCCCACAGATAAACCCTAGGTTTTGTTCCGTCTTAAGATATAAAATCAAGGTGAACATGAACCAATTGATAATCCGGTCTTATATTCCCAAAGAACAACCTAGATTAATCAATCACCTCTCTACAATCCTTCCTGACTACACAAGAGGATTTTCGAGGAATCACAAACAGTGAGACGAAGATGTTTGTGACTTATTTATCTTGCCTATCGGAGAACTCTCACGATCTCAATCCAATCAATCGATTGTACTCGTACGATAGAAGATGCAAGATTAGATCACACAACCATGATAAAGTAGTATCATTCTGGCTTCACAATCCCAATGAAGTCTTTAAGTCATTAACCTGATTTTAGAGAAGATAATCAAAGGTTAATGGAGATCGACTCTAGCGAGCGCACTAGTAGCACACATACGTGGTGGGATTAGGTTTGCTCAATCTAGATATGTCTCCTTTATATAGCCTTCAAATCAGGGTTTTGCCTTAGTTACAAAGAAATCCTTATTCACCGTTAGATGAAAACCTGATTTAGATTCAAGCTAATATTTCTCAACCGTTAGATCGAAGACTTAGCTTATCACACACACTTGGGTAAACGTTTACTGGGTTCGTGAAAACCATGCCCAAACGTGTACGTTCATGTTGGTTCGACATAGTAACCCAAAAGGTCAACCATATGAGAATTTCATATTAACCTTGTTCTTCTTCACCATAACTGGTTCAATTGACTCAAATGAACTAGTTAGAGAGTTGTTCAATTGCTATGAGATCATATGTAACTACACAAGACACAATTGAAACAATGATGATTCGATTCGATTGAATCGGCTCATAACATTATAGCCACGGTTTGCATAAAGTATTCCTTAGTAATTTAATGTTTCTTGTTCAGAGCACATCTTTAGATTATAACCTTTTAAGTTCACAAACAAGTTCGCGGATTTAAGTTAATCGGTTGAGTTTTCCAAACTCAGCAGAAATTCTCGGAAAGAGAACTTCCGCCAGTTCGGGGACTGAGTTCGCGGACTTAGCACACAAACGAGTTTTGGAAAATCCAGCAGAAATTCTCGGTCAAGAACTTCCGACAGTTCGCGGACTGAGTCTGCGGAGTGGGTTCGTGGACTTGGCAAGCCAATTCCACAATCCTCCCGATTTCTCTTGATCAACAAAGTTCGAAAACTTCAGTTCAAGGAATACATGTTTATGTAATCTAAACTCACATTTCAATCATTGAGACATTCTCAGAGGACACTATGTAGCCATTATTCATAGACCGATTCACGTCAGAGCAATTCTCAAAGCGATTGAAACTTTCATGACTTTCGTCACTAGGTGAAGATACACCTGATCAAAGCGAAACGCTTTACCAACACACGATTTCGAGATAAAAGATAAGCAGTGAATGCTCAGCTCGAAATGTCAAGTGTGTATGATCTAGTCTATATAGCATACGACTTTTGTCTCAAGAGAAGTAGGAGATAAAATAGATAGACTTTTGAGTGATAGATAAGTTCAAGTCCCACATACCTTTTTTTTGATGAAGTTCCACGGTTCCTTGTATAGATCTTCGTCGTTGTATGATGAATCGCCATGAAGTCTTTGAGCTTAACTACACTTTTCATATCCTAGTCCGAGACTTAACTATGTAGGCTAGAAATCAAGACTCATAGTTTTTATCACTAACATTGACAAACATGCTTGAGATAGCAACGCATGCGAGGTTGACCGAGCTATGCTCTAACAACCACAAATGAACCACCTCATGGAGTTGTTGTTCGCATTACATAAAGATTGTCTGAGCAGATTAACAACCTGACCAAACACTTGAAGGGGCTGATGTGAACACTAACAACTGCACACCAGTTACTTGACCAAAAGAAGAAAAGATGCAGAACAATACATACACATTACTGCAAACACCCAGCAATACTGAACACTGAGTACCCAATTCAACACATGAATCACATCGGAATATGTTGGTTCAACTAATAATGAAGACAAATCTTGTAAGCAAATAGGAGACCGCAGATCTCCACAGTTGAGGACTGACAAAGTGAATCGCATTATAGACCAAGTGAATCTCATTGTAAAACAAATGTATCTCAAAAGCATTGAAGGATTAATATCAAGACAAACAAATCCAACTAAGCATTCAAACACAAGAGAAAGCATCAGAGAAAATGCAATCAGGAAGTTCTAAGTTCAATTTAAAACAAGAGATGGAGATAGAACGTATCTGAAATCAATACCGAGTCTCCATCAATGTGATGAAAAGTCACAGGAATACAAGAATCACATGACGATCTGGACTGAAAGATGAAGTAGATTGATCGCCAATTTCGACAAAACACCACCATAAACGTTGATGTACAATAGTAGATCTTGAATCATTACTCTATCCCAAAACCAAAATCGAATGTAACACTTGAAGAAATCGAAACAAGAATCTCAGAGACAATTCTGCAAATCTGAAGTAAAGTTTATCCAAATATGATTTCCAAAATCACCACCAAAACGTATGTGAACTGCAGGAGATCTTGAATTCGACACTTGAATTGAAAAAAGCACTGACTAATTCAGATCTGAAACCTAAAAAATATAAAGAAAACAAAATTGAAAAGAGGTTTGAGACAGTCGAAATGCCTCTTCAGGTTGTAATTGTACAAATTTGTGTGTGGAAGTCAAAATTCCCCTTCAGGTTGTTGGTTGTTGTTGTTGTTTACAGATTGTTGTTGATTGTTGTTGTTGTTGTTGTTGTTGTTGTTGTATGTACAGATTGTTGTTTTTGATTTTGATTTATGATGTTGAAGATGAATTGTTGTGAATGAGTGGTAGTGGAAGGTGAAGAAACTCCATTAATGGAGGTTTGAGTTTCACAGGATCAGAAGAGAAAAAAATCCCCTACTGGTATCTGATACCATGAAAGAATCTGTGAATTGTAATATTAAGTTTATTCAAACAGACTCAAAACATTACAATAGAAGAAGAAGCTATTATATAGCTTCATTACAGAAAGTAATGTAACAGAGAATACAGCTGGAATAGGCTGGTGATGTGTTGTCAATAACTAATAAAAGGTTGACACGTGTATAGTATAGATGAGTCATCATAGCAGTCATAATTGCTCTAAACGTAGTAAATGAGATGTGCTCGACTTATCGAAGAATAAGGTTTAGGTGCAGAAGGTAAACGCCAAGGCTGATCGCGTAATTGGCATCAACCCACAGTGATATGTATGTCAAAGGTATATGCACACAAACAATTTTGTATTTTGACAATTTTTAATTTTACATTCTTATTTGCATAGGGCCTGAACCTTTTCCACCTTAAATTGGAAAACCCGAGGCTGTGCATATGAACCCATTTTCATAGTCATCACTTTATCCTATACCAAGGGGTGAATTGGGACGACGCCATAATCACCTTGTGCTCTTTCATACGTCTTCCGCTCCAATCAGGTCGAAAACCGGAGCCGAACTATATTCTAACTGTGCTAGACTTCTTCCCGGCCGTGAAAACTATCAGTTGTACTGTATAGACTTTTCTTGAGAACTATACTATATTATCTGCTGAGACTTTGGCCGTCCGGCCGGCAGTTTCTCTCTTAATTTGATGATCGAAACCGAGTTGTTATGGAACTGCTGAGTTGTTACGGAACTCGGATGTTCCGAAGTGGACCCACAATTATCGAAATTATAGAGTAGTGTGAAGTTGTACACGCATGGAATCGTGTTTCTGATCTGGGATGGCTGGGACAGGACTCTCTATAAATATAGGCTAGGCTAGGACAACAGAGCTAAAATCCATTATTTGTTTATTTATAAAATGATGATGAGTAACAGCAATATGAGTAGAAGATCAAGAGAGGGGAATCCTACGACACCTAAACCAACAGTACGTATGATTTTCATCTTCTTCTTAATTAATTAGCTATTGTTTTGAGTAATATTCTACAGCTATATATGTATTTATACAAATTCCTTTACTTTTCTTCTGATCTTGTTAAGGTGCTGAATTTTTTGATGATTTCGGTTATGTTTTTGAACAAAAAAAAATCAAAGTTGTCTGAACTTTCAAGTGATAATTAGCGTGAAAACATGGAGTCGGTTTTGATCATCCTAATTCTTCTGTTTGATATAGAGTTCGCTCCTCTCTTCTGGTTAAATTAGATTTATCTATCAGATAATGATCATTGTCTGGTTAATTTGATAATCTATCTGTCTTGAACCAAACCATGATAATCTTCGTAAAACCTACCTAACATGGCGTAGTCTTCACATGAGAAGAAGAATTCAGACCCAACCCAACTAACTATGGTACCACGTTGGACGTCATGACCCAACAAACTATCATCGCTAGCTATCAAGTAGGTCACATGTAATCCGTGACCAAGTCACGTACGTGATCCATGAGACACCAGCGCACCACAAACCCTTTCTTTCCCATTAAGGATTTGTTAGGGAGGAAGAGTGTAAATTGTGAGTACAGTGATAATATTCGTTGAGGCTAATTTTATTTGTCAAAGTGGTAAGGACGTCTTTGCTCATTTTATTTATTTAATTGCAGATGAAAACTATCAAGCGAATGGAATGGATTAATCCCATAAGTTGGGCGGCTAAGCTACTTAGTTTGCTGCATATAAAAGGTAAAACTCGTCGTGCTGATCTCCCTCGCAATATCATCCTAGACATACTTAGTAGACTTCCAGCCAAGCTGATTTACAAGTGTCAATGTGAGTCTAGACCTTTACAAGTTTTAACCACAGAAGTTGTGCAGATCGTGGACAATGAGTTGTTACTGAGACAACGGAATAGACTTGTGCTTTATAATATGCTTTCACATGCTTGTAAGATTTCTGAGATAATAGGGTCTATGGATAAAGGTATTCGAGCAGTTGTTTATGCTCCTAGAATTGCTTCCTTTCACTTGTGATAATAACGCATCCATAAGCCAGAGATCAAGGTTTACTTGAAATGTATTGACCTGGTACGATAGATGACTATGGTATTTCTGAAAGTGAATAAATCATCAGATTCATAGGTCACAATATGGTAATTGCCATTGGTGTCTACATATTTGAACGCCTTTGGAGGGTCTAGTTATAGTTAATTGTTTGTTTTTTTTTGCTATAAGAGATTTGGAAAATACTTTTATGTTTATGTCACCCACATATTTCGTTGCAGTTTGAAGTAGAGAGAGGGTTGGTCCTAAACGTATACTGCTAATATTTCATAAAGATTATTTATTTTGACTGTGTCTATAATTTATTACAATTCTCCATTACTCATAGCTTTAGTTTAGTTTCTCGGTAAAGTATATTCTGCAGGTTTGTTTCCTTACATCCATATCGTTTTTGGATTTGATTTTCACAGTTATTGGATTATTTGATGTTTGGTTAATTAATGGACGCATTGTAACAGTTGTATAATAAGGTATTGGGGCATAATCTTTATAAAATCTTAATAAAATGGGCGTATTATATTTGCAGAGCTAGAGTTGTTATGTTATTTCAAATGCAAATTAACATCATATTTCTTATTTTTTGCATTTTCTAATACATGCCGGTGCGCAAAATAACACAATCCTTGTAAGAGTTAATTCTGAGCTGCATGTAGAAGAAAAAAGAGTAAGGAATTTCAAGTGGTAGTTATATTTATCGTTTACTGTTTAAGCAAGACTAGAATATTGCTCGTATCACGCACCAGACACTTGTCAGTATCTTGTGTATTTAAATGTAATTGGATGTAATTTATTACTAACATTTCGACAATGAAAACCGATAGTTATCTGTGTTACATACCAAGAATAACATTTAGAAGAGTATTTTGTTCACTTCCCCATTCTTTGGTATGCGTGCAGTCTTGATGGGACTCTTTGCAGTAGCCACTTGACTCTTCACCATGCTGCCACCCTTATCTCCATTCTTGCTTAAGCCTGTATCATCAACTGAATTTTGATCTAGTCCCTGAAGACCCTGACCTGAGTTTGAAACAACTTGTATTGCGGACAATCCCCTTATAAACCCCCTTGTCAGCTGATACATTCTTAACTACAGCTGTAGAAACCCCGTCCCCATTAATTTTGTCCGAGACTTTTCCAGAATCTTTCCATGCTTCTTTGTTGACCATCTTGGTTTCAACTTCTTTGTACAGTTGCAAGAAGAATGCCCAAATACCTTACACACATTACACTTGGGAGGTTTCCATTGGTATTCAACCGGCATTTCCAAAATTCCAAGACCACCACCCTCAGGAACATCAGTGTGGAATCTAACTCCTGGAGCTGAAATAACACACAACATCAACATGAAGTTGTTTTCTTTTCTAGAACTTGGGTTTCATGTTTGAGAATATTGCCTACTAAATCTTATAGCAGAAAATATCTCAGTTCACTTACCGGTTGAAGAGTGTTGGGAGGATCTGCAAGTTGATATTTTTATCTAGAAGAGGTTATACTTTTTTGTTCATGTTCGCCGCATCTTCAGGATTACCATGATCGGCAGTAACAAGATAAATTCCACCAACTTGTTCGATCTCATCATGGATCATCGGAAGAGCAACATATCTATTGACTGAACAGCATACAAGATACAAATTTTAGAATTGTTTTTTGCTTAACTGCTTCCATATCTTCTTTAAAGTATCCAGATCTGCTCCCGTTCCAGAGTAAGGTAAGATGTCCTGAACTTAACAGCCTCACTGTTGAATGACATGATATCATATTAGAAATCAGCCACAAAATTATACAGCTTTACTCAACAACAAATTAAGAGATAAGAATATCCCCCATACCTGCAGGCAAAAGTACGGACACCATTGTGCACCAAGTATACACCACCAGAGCTTCTCAATATCTGGTGGTGCAAATAGATATATACTGGAGCATACCAGCATAACGGATCTTTGGGAATCTAGTGCGGTCAAAATCCTTGAAGTTGTCATACAATCCGCACGAAAGTTGAAAGTCACAACAGCATCACCGTCCAAAACTGGGCCACTATCATCGACTATGACAAATGGAGGCAAGTACTGGTCATTGGCCTTTGGTTCTGCCCTCAGTGTTTTTAAATGCTTCTAAAGCACTATTAAATTCGTATGCTGCTTCACCAAGAACTTGAGCATCCCATTCTCTTTTCACAACACCCAAGTCATTCTAATAATAAAGAAAGCTGTCAGTGCCCGGGTGAAGGCATTATTAACGAAAACATACAATTATATCATTCTATAATCAAGCACATGTGATCATGATTATACTTCCAACATAGTATGAGTTTTGCAATCTACAGGGTACCAGGGATAGCCCTAACGGAATATGGTCCTACAAGAAAGGTTACCTAACTTTGAGAGGTATTATTTTGCGTGGGAATATACCAGTACAAATGGTCTATTTCAGACAGAACAGATTTGGTGTATTTCTGCAAATAAAAACTTTAAGCTACAAATTGCCTGGTCAAGAGAGTTTCTAATACCTCGTAATGGTCCATTGTGGCATTCATGCGACATCACCAGACCCAATTCTGCATGAATGCTATCTGCTCGCAATTGTGCAAGGTCATTCTCAATAGTTTCAACAAACCCTACACTTGAACCATCCAAAATATCACGACCATCGGTGAGAATATGAAGGCGGATTCTTTTGGCACCCCTCCTAGTGTACTATGGAATACCAACAAAAGAGAACCAATCGTAAGACACCATAAAAACCTACTCATTTTGCTTCCTGATTGAAAGAAAATCTCAAATCTTGGTTTCACAATTTTAGCAACCTTTCAATAAAAGAAATCAGCTTTCAGATGAGCATTCAGCTCATAAGTATTAGGCCTAACATTAAATTTGCACCTGTACAACATGTACAATGACTCCACTAGTAATACATGCTAAGTGATGTCAAGTCTAACGAAGTCACCTTTGGCTAGTTCTTTGATTTCCTCAACACCTTCGTCACTGGGAGCCGCTTCATTTGTATCTGTTCATTAATTAAAGGTAAGGAAATCATATTACACCAAAATAACAGACCAAAAAAAAACAATTAGACATGGGAATAAAACTAACCCTTACACTATCATGGAAAAAGAAAGTTTGAGGTTGTTTCCTAAAATCACTGTCTAAGAAAAGAAAATGTTCATTATATATGAAAAAGAGAGTTAGTGAGTTACAGTCCGTTGTAAATACTGTCAGTCTATCTTGGAATACCGGTGAAAGCTTATAAATCCCCAATGCTGCAGCAAGCAATCTGTGAACAATGACATGTGCATGAAGTGTAAGCACTCTCATTTACTAGGTGAGTATTCCAAAGAAAGAACCTATGTACAGATATCTGTGTGTCCATGCAACAGAAAAACAGATATGCTGACAACATTGCACCACCGGCTATACTTCGTCGACCAGGTGAACTGAAAATGACATTACATCACAAACCCGAACACTGAAAATGAAACCAAACTGTGAAGAGTTATCAGAAGTGAGTACCGTCTTCATCTAAGTCTTTGTCTCACATTTCTCAACTATCTTCGCTGGAGCCGCCACACAAACCACAGAAATGAATAATGCATTCTACACATTATAACTGGAGTGCGTAACTTGCAAGGTTTACTTTATAAAACCCAGCTTAAATGAGCAGGTACCCCAAGCATCCACATAGATAGAGTCGAATAATCCATACACGAAGCGAAATAACCCATCGTATGGGACTACTACATAGATTGAGCAGAAATTGATCCTATAGAACTTCCAAGTGCAAAGTATGGCTGCCGCTCATTCCATTTGATTCCAAAACATTAAAATACAGAGCCAAATCAAGGTACATTAAGCATCCAATGTTAACAATCCATACACAATTTTGTAACAAGCCAACAGCTATAAATGCACACTATAAGATCTATTTCCCCTTCTACAGAAATCCAAGGTGACTATTATAGACAAGTGCGCAACTATGGATACGTATAACAGAACACCCAATGTTATAGACAAGTGCGCAACAAAGATTTTGCAGAAACTCTAGGAAAATATCAAATCTCGGAGAAGAAGGAGAAGAGACGAAGGAGAGTAAAGGCCTATATAAGGAGCAAAATAGCATTGTAGAAGGGTTAAGTTATTTCATGGTCTGGGAGATATTATTGTGAGAGAGCTTTTGGTATTGAGAGTTAGGGTTTATATTCTTCCATTTTCCTTAACTGTGTCATCATTATTTCAATAGAGTTATGAGTTAATGAGAACAATGTCTTGAGTTTATAACAATATCGAAGTTGTTCTATACCTTTTGGTAGACAATCATCATTTGGGTGTACTATAGGTTTTCCGGCAGTTACAATTTTATTTAACCAGTTCCACAGGAAACACAGCCACAACTAAAGACAAACATTGTTAAAGTAGGGTAATTTTACACTCTTCGAAATTTAGAATGACTAATATATGACACAGGGTACCAGAACTGTACAAGCATTTCAACTCTCTAGAAAGAATTTTCATGAAACCAAAGCTCACATGAATAGCTTAGTTTATGCTCGGTATCAATTGAGCGATTATCAGAAAAAGTTATGCAAAAAGTTCCAGAAGATGAGATTACCCTGTCTGCAGACCCGCAGTTTCTGATGTTGCGAGCAGAAGCTTATCATCATCAGCATCCTCTGCACGTTTCCATAATAGTTCAATTCCATCCCAACCGCTGCCACTATAAGTCTCTCTGCCATCCTTCGAAGCATTGTAAACATATACACCTCTCTATCTTCAACCATCATTTTACACTGTCAAATTCAAAGTAGCTACGTTCACATTTGCAGAGTCAAAATTCATTATAAAAGAATCTATGGTTGTAGACTACCAAGATATAAACTGTTAGTGTAGTTGCCAGATGGAAATGAAATAATATTTAGTCATTGATGACAGGGTTAGACTTAGATAGTTGCGTGCGCATAAAAGATCCCAGCTAGTGAAGCAGCAGAAAGGGAAATGAAATAATTCAATTTTAATGGCAATTTTTGGTCTTTCAAAGAGAAAATAAGCATATGCTAAGGAAGATGAGATCAGTGACTTACATGTCCCGGGACAAGCATACGCTCCACTCGAGTTATTTCCCGTACATATGATCTGGATCCGTCATCCATCAAATGTGCATTGCTCTTTTGTTTGTTCAGAACTCTTTGCAAACAATAGGAATCAATTTCTCAAGTTGTCTATCAATAGGAATCAATTTCTCTTTCTGTTTTAGACATTCTTCTATTGCTACCTGCAATATGGTTCAAGGAATTAGAAAACCAGCGGCTTCCAATTTTTTCAACAAATTCTATGGTTTCAACACCATAGGGCCAATGTCCTGCCATGCAAATCGAACAATACAACAACAAAACATATTTGGAAAACATGATTAAGATGTTTTTCTCGGCAATCACCTTGAACTACTCTCCTCAAATGATGCCATCTGCCTGCAGGCGACGTTCCTCCCTAAACATATCAATCTTATCCTGAAGGTCACCTGGGGACCTCATGGACCTGAAAAACATCTTAAAGCAGCCTTTCATTAATGTTTACAGGTCTCCAGTTTCTAGGTTCCTCGATTTCTTTCTTGGTCTGCTCAATCTGCATTCAGAAGAATGGAAAGTAAATTCCAATTAGGAAAATAGTAAATTACATATCTAACATCATTTTCATACAAGCAGAAGTTAAAACGATTCTAGTTTTAAGGTGCAGCATCTAAACAAAAGACAAACAAGGTAGTACACAAAAACATGGGACTGAGTAAGAAGGACTGGTAAATTTTCTTCCAGCATTCTTGTAATATTGAATTTGCATTCATCAGTATGGTATCGGTTTAGGGTAACTATACTATTGTCGTCCTGGATGGACACCCATCAGTATGTTCTCTACTTTAGGTGTTGATAGGCAAGAATATTGAAGAAAACCCATTAAAGAAGAAAAAATCCATTCAATTAAAAAGAACATCCATCTAAGCGATGGATAATTACAATGCAGGGAGTTTTACCTACCGCAACTACTTGAGGCTTAATAGAATCGATCACCTGCAGTGCATTTAGGGGGGTGGTGGAATTAAAAAAGGCATTAGCAAATAACATAAAAATGTATGGACACACTAAACTAAACTGATATAAAATTACCTTTTTTTGACTAATGGAGGAGCACTCTCTTTACAAACATGATTAGTTCCAACAAGATAGATTTGAGACCCATTGCTGGAATTCCTGAGTAGATTAAATTTAGCATCAGTAGGGATCATTGCGATAACAAGGAGGTGAGGTGATTGATGAACTTGTTGGGTTGTTGTGTCAAAGTAGAAACCCCAATCAAAGGAATGAATATGGAAGAAAGCAGCATATTTTTCCTTTTCTCAGCATATCATTAGATACAGTTTGGAATAAACTTTTTACCATGTTTCTAGAGATACTGGTGGTGGTGTTCTTCAAACTAAAATGGAGGATACTTATCCTTTTCCTTCCCAGAGGACTGGGGTCTTGAATACCCTCTCTCAGACACATTTTTGGTGTAAAAAATAAAATAGCTTGCTTTATCATATATACTGCAAACAAGAAAAACAAATGATAAGAAAAAGAAATGTTTTTATCATAACCCCACCGTTAAAATTCAACGGACTTTTCTCTGGTACTAGTACGACTTGGTGTGGTGCTAGCTGCCTGCTAGGCCTAGGCACATATTCTTGAACAATACAGTTGTAATTGTAAATGGGTTTATGTATCTACTAGACAGGCTAGTACTAGATGCTATTGCTAGCTAATATATCATCTTGGATGGCAGTTTGAACTCTTTAGACCAAACACAACAAGAACATATCTGTCAAGTCTAATGTCCCAACTGACAGACATACAAAATGCAAAAAAAATAAAAAAAAAAAAAAATTGCATACAAAGAAGCTTGTGTTTAACGGAAAATGCTACTTGTCTACTTAAATGATACACCAATATTATATATGTGTCAAATTTGCATTGGTTCATTCTTTAAAAGGGGCCACCAAAGGAATCTGCAGTGTCTCTGGGGTAGTGGTGGTAAACCAAGTGAAGATCGCTTATCTGATCTTCAATAGGCATGATAAAGATATTTCGTGCATGATCAAGCCAGGAATGATGCACGAAATCAATGGGTAATGCACTACTATAAACAAAATTGCTCCTCTGTTAAAGATGGAAAATCCATTGAATAGTGCGAGTAACAAAATTGCTACTACTCCATTAGCCCGTCGATCCAATTTTAAATTACTGATTCTAATTAGTCTAGTCTAGTAATAACGATGTTGTTGGCAAACACCCTTTTTTTGGTTCATCAGTAATCTGACAATTTTAAAATATAGAAGAGAGAAATATAAAGAATTGGTTCAACAGTACTCTCTAGCATAGGAGTAGAAGTCTAGTCTAGTGAGATTGATTTGATTAATGTAATCAGTGCTCTCTTTTGTTGTAATTAAATCGTCTAGTCATTTCAAATTACAAAAGCATAAAAACCTTCTCTAATCTATCTTCTTGATTCTTGAACCACAGAACTACTGTTACTACTAATACATTTAGTAGTAACATAATCGATCACCTACATTGGAAGATAACAACTGTATTGGGCTGGGTCTAACCGTGGTCCAAGATTCAAGCTATTTCTTAGATCCACATCACCAAAATACAACGTCTGGGCATAATAGGAATCCGAGATTCCGTGTTGATACGCGTTTTAAACCTGCGCAACATGCAGTTTGTAACCGCATTTCATAGGAATACTCAAAAATGCGGTTTCAAACTACGTATTCACTGTGTTGACCGGTCCATGCGTTGTTTCAAATTACGTATTGACTGTGTTGACCGGTCCATGCGTTGTTTCAAACTGCGTATTGACCATGTTGACCGGTCAAAGCACTGTTTCAAACTGCGTGCAAAACGATATTCCCGTATATTATTTTTTGATACGCGTTTAACATTTGGCTGCCGACTTCCCAAATAATTTATCTTCAACCTATTCTGGATGTCCTGTCAATAAAAGAACAAACCAAATTAGGTACTAATAGTTATGCACATACCAATTTCAGCTGCTCATAGTTATCCATTACAGGATACACAATATGCAAGATGTACACCATAATCACGCAGGGTTATTTCCCTGTTGAACACAGAAAATAAAATACCTTCAACTGCAGGCCTGGAAATATACCATCTGCGTTCAACAGGCGATGCCAACTCAGAATTAAGACACCAAACTTCATGCATAGTAGTCCACCTGGAGCTCTTAATGATCTGCAGAACAACTTGTATATCGTAGCATCTTCAGGTTTCCAGTTCATGAGCGCCTCGCCACGTCCCTTGGACAGCTCAACCTGCATATAGACACTGCGATTATGTTCCTTTACATGAGTCTAAAACAAATAGGTTCAAGCTCAAGTAAAGCAAAGAAACCTTGTGCAGTCATAAACCCTTAAAAGACGTGTGTAAATAAGTCTACCACAAAGCTCAATCACTATTTTCTTCCAACTAGAAACTCTTAATGATGAAGTTAATTTGTAGAGTTCTAATGAGACATTACAGTCGCAACCTTAGAGACTGTGGCCATCTACTCGTGATGTTAGACCGTCCCGTATCAGAAGCAATATTAGTTTCTAGAAGGCTGTCTTCAGCCTGTTTCAACCTGACTCGCATTCCAATTCCACTTTTTAAGATGCAACTTCAACCATTTGGATGTAGGCATAAGAACAAATATAGGATTCCCAATTACATCTTCACTCCAATAATCAATCAGTAATGTCAGAAAACCTTCACGATGAAGCCATACCAATGGTAAATATGACTACTCTACATACCTAATTCAATCACTCCTCTTTCTCCATTACTCTTCACTTAATTACTCGTCTTTTATCTCTTTGACCGCAACATGGCTACTTAGTTCTCTCCAATTATTCCTCAACTCTCTACATCAAATGAAACACGCAGAGATGCATAGGTGTATTTATTTGAGAAAAAAAATGAGTAATTGAAAAACGGAGAAGACAACTTTCTGCTCCAAAAATATGATAGTTATGCGATCAAACTGATACGCATATTTAGTTCATAATCACAGCCTCACAAATACATACACCTCTCCGGCTCTACTCACTTGATTTGACAGAGAAATTGAGGAGTGATTGGAAAGAAAAATTGTTAATACCAATTATGACAGATGATTATAAGAAAACCACCAATCATCGAAGAAATCCCTTGAAATGAACCAAGAACACCTGAATTAACGCTAGAATGAATAAACTTCGAAGAATATTTTCATGGAAACGTCGCTCTCTCACTTGAGTTTTTCCTCAACTACGGATGTGTTGAATAGAATAGGGTCCAAAGTTCTAGACTAAATACTACATTTTATCTTTAATGATAATCAGGATGTTCTTCTAAACTTCACACTCGCATTTCTTGGGCCCACACTAGTCTCTTTCATACCGAGACCGTAAGCAATAGCAGTTGTCGTTGATTCGCATTACACTAAACCCAGCAATGGTACTAGTATCCCTAGTTGCATGACGCTGTGAATTATTAAAGTAAACATTCATACCACTGGAATTAACATAATTTTCAGCAGTTTGTCGCATCTTAGTGAGAACCATGTCAGAGATTTCTTCAGCTCAAACCTGCATGTGCTTGCCTTTTTTAACTGACTTAATCATGGGTTTGTGATCTACTCCAGCAATGACTTTGAACAAACTTATCATTGAATTTCTCAACCAATAAGGGTTTTACATCTGCAAAACAAAAAACAGACTGAGTAACTGATCCGAGGATACTAACTCTAAAAAAGATTAAACAGTTTAATCTAACAAATGCCCAACAATAGTACATAAAAGTCTCATGGATTTTATTTATTTATTTTTGACGGCTAATCAAATCCATAAGATTTCCATAAGATTTTATAATACCAATGTTAGATATCAAAATTGAACTAAGAAAAATGTTGAAAATTGTTACCAAGAAAGATTTGAGCGTAATTCTTAAAACAATTTAAACCCTCGAATCTTACTAATTATAAATATAAAACCCTTATTTCGATCAACCGTTATACTGACCGTGAAAGAATTTGGTTTGAGAGTGAGATTTAGCGACAAAAGTGGTGAAATGGAGTTTTAAAGAAAGAGAGGAAGAAAAGAGTAAAGGTCCGACAGAAAAAAAAAATAGAGTTTTTTTTTCTTCCAGATTTTGGTGAATTGAAGTGAAGAAATTGTGGGTTTTTAGTGTGAGAGAGTGTTTTACTATCCTGTAGACAGAGGAAGTGGTGTTTTCAAGACAATGAAAAGGGAAATGGAAACCTCACCTTAGCAGCGGACCTGGGAATTTAGAGCTGCGTCCGAAGGCCTCCCAAAAATTTGAAGTGTGTGGTAAACCTCACCAATGTCTAGTACAGGGGCGTTCATCTTGGTTGACTCAAATATGAAGTTGCAACATAGCAGATTGGATTCCCAGTGATACCGCGTTTGGATACACACCTAAAAGTAACTTCTTGGTGTAATTTGAAAACGATTTCAAGAAGCTAAAAAATCAACATTTTGTGAAGCAAAATATCTTTGCTTCTCACTTCTATTTCTGATTTTTACTTCTAGTATCGAAACTCGTTATAACGGTTTTTACATTTTTTTTAAGAAAAATTAAGTTAACCCGCATGATTTGAGTGGAATTTAGAAGGATTAGACGGTTTTCATAGAAATTTAACGAGGTCAAAAAAAAATATCACGAGAAACTACTCTTAAAACCAAAAATTAGGTGGGATCAACAAACCCCACCAGACCCCACATAGGTTTGACTATGAAGTGAGGTGAAGAAGTGAGAAACACGAACCCTAAGAGCGTCCACAATGGACGACTAAACCCAAATATTTGGTCCAAATACATGACGTAGTGGAAGAGAGTAAAGATCAAAAACCAGACTAAACCCAAATTCCAGACTATATTTGGTCTGGGACCAAGACCAAAACCAAATTTGGTCGAGCGGAGATTAAAAATCCGTCTGGCGTGGAGCGTTGGTATAATAACCGTTTGGAGTGGGGCGTAAGTATAAAGTGCGCCTGATGGTTTCAAAAAGGGGGCGGACATTATATGTGAGCCTGATGGTGGGGCGGATGTTATATGTGATCCTGATGGTGGGGATCACATTATATGTGATCCTGAATAAAATGGGGCGGACATTATATGTGAGCCTGATGGTGGGGCGGATATTATATGTGCGTCTGGATCAGGCGGGGGTATAATGTACGCTCGACTAAATTTTACTCGTACACCGTAGCGTAGCAACACGGACTAAATCCAAAATTTGATCCTTTTTTTGGTATTTGGTCTTTGGTTTTGATTGTACCACTCCAGTTGCTCTAAAAGTAAAAAATCAAAACATCTAGCTCAAATTACTAAGAATAAAAAAAGTATCACCGATCGAAACACTGACTGAAAATCCAATCAGGAATTTGAAGTGGTTTCAAAGTTATTAGTTGGCGAATCTCTCGATTTTTCTTAGACAGTATTTTACAAAAATAAAATTTCGTCAACCAGCACCCAATTAGGTTTTGAAAAAGTAATTGAAAAGTTTGAAGTATAGTAAAAAAAAATGAAGGAAAATATGATATAATGTACTTGGCATGCATCATAAAGGCAAAATAATATTTGAGATTCAGCACATATCTAATTTTCGGGCGAAAATATATTTATTTTTGCCAATTGCAATAAATAAAAGCAGTTACTAAACTTGTAACAACATGGGGCAATTTGTGAATTCTTTGTTCTAATAACCGAAAATCAAAACATCATATTTCTACACTCTGAAACTGTAGCCAAACCGATACTCTAGAAATCTAGATTTGTAAACCCTAACTTTGAAACTTGCGTAATCCTAGAAAAAAATTTGTTCCTGAAAAATCAGAAACCCATATAGCAGAAATCTGATAGTTGATCTTGCTTCCAATGAAATGAAGCAAAATCACCAAAAACCCCCCAATTTCTTCATTTCAACTCACCAAAAATCTGAAGAAAAAAAACTCCATTTTTCTCTGTCGGATATTTAATTTTTTTTCCTCTCTTTAAAACTCCATTTCACCACTTTTGACACTAAATCTCACTCTTAAACCAAATTCTTTCACAGTCAGTATAAGGGTTGATCAAAATAAGGGTTTTAGGTTTATAATTTGTAAGATTCCAGGGTTTAAATTGATTTAGGAATTACGCTCAAATCTTTCTGCCCTTCGATGTTATTTCAATGGTTGAAACAACAAAAGGAGGAGGAGCAGCAACAATTGGAATTGATTTGGTCTGCTGATCCCAGCCAATTCTTGGTAAAGATTTTCAACATATTTTCTTAATTCAATTTTGAAATCCAGCATTCGTATTATTAAATCTTATGAATTTGATTATCTGTCAAAAATAAATGAATAAAATCCATGAGATTTTTCTGTATTATTGTTGCGCATTTGCTAGATTATACTGTAAAATTGTAAACTGTTTAATTTTTCTTAGAGTTAGCATCCCCGGATCAGTTTCTCAGTTTGTTTTCTGTTTTGTAGATGCAAAACCTTTGATTGGTTGAGAAATTCAATGATAAGTTTGTTCAAAGTCATTGCTGGAGTAAGTCACAAACCCATGATTCAAGTCAGTTAAAAGGGCAAACACATGCAGGTTTGAGCTGAAGAAATCTCTGACATGCGACAAACTGCTGAAAACTATGTTAATTCCAGTGTTAAGAATGCTTACTTTAATGATTCACAGCGTCATGCAACTAGGGAAATGTAATGCGAATCAACGACAACTGCTATTGCTTACGGTCTTGGTATGAAAAAGACTAGTGTTGGCCCAACAAATGGTGGCGCTACATATCGAATTCATTCGAGACTTTGCAACGTCATAAGTTATGTGGATTATTGCAAGTAAGTGTGTCCATTATGTGATTCATTTAATTAGTCCTGAATATGAATAACTGCAGGCAGATTTTCAACTTCAATATCGAACCACTTAAAACCTAAACCAGACACTTGGTTCAAATTTGAACATGAGAGCAAAAGTGAGTGAGTTTTTCTTGTAAAACGAGTACGCTTTTTGCATTCCCTAGCTCATTCAGGCATGAAAGAAAAAGGGCAAAATCATATCCAAATTTTTCAGCTGGGTAAAGCAAAAAAACATATCGATTTTCCAAGAAAATCAAACTCGTTTTTATTTCCTGTTTAAGTTTACAAGTATAAGCAGTTTGAAATTAAAGTTGAAAGTTGATGGAAGTTTTTGATACTGTCTAATTTGGAATCATCTCAACCATCGAATCTTTGGTGTTAAAGGCACCTAGGATGCTGATGGAAGATGTGTGAAGCACGATGCATGTCGTATAGTATCTACCTAAGGTCTTCATTTTAAGAAGACAGAATAGAAAACAAAGAAAAGGATTCGTACAACAATATCTTGGTCAATGTAGAAACATGTTGCTCCCAGGCTAGAAGATTCTTCCATTGCAACCTAGAAAACAAAGCAAAGGTTATAATATGACAAGGAGATGTGAGGCAAACAAACAAAACAAATTTAAGGCAAGTTCAGAAGCATTTGAAAGCTTAATTGACAATTACCTTGAACTCCAGGCCCTGGAAATATACAATTTGCTTGCAAATGACGCTCCCGATAACCCAGAAAAAACATGCCAAACATCATGCACAGTCCACCTGGAGCTCTCATGGATCTGCGGAACAAGTTGTACAGTAAATCATCTTCAGGTTTCCAATTCATGGTCTTCATGGTACGTCCCTTACACAGCTCAACCTGCAAGCAGACATTACCGTTCTATTCCTTAAAATAAATTATACAAGTTATAAAGCTCAAGTAAAGTAAAGAAACCTTGTGCAGTAAAAAGTGAGATACAGAATACAAAATCCCTTCACAATTAAGTAATGAGAAAAAAAAATTAGGCACATGCAAAAGGTGTTTGGATTTGGGTCTAATGTACTGGAGCGTCTGTGTACCCTCAACAAGAGTTGTAAAGGTCAGATTTGGATATAAGAGTCCTTCTGATCATGCATTACATCTTCCACGCATTTCGAGTTCTGCATCCCCAATCTGCACGAGGACCTGTAAATATATAGTAGAAAAAACAACATGAAAAAACTTCTGAAACAAAACAAAGCAGCAGGAAATGAGATAGTTCTTGGTTACCCGGTAGCTGTAAGAACGAGTCCCTGCACATTCTGAGTCAGAATGAACACTGATATAATCTATGTCCTGTCCCTGTATCTTTGCTGCCACAATTCCCTTACGATCTTATTTATTTCCTCCATCTCCATTGAGTGGAAACGCATGAGTGCTCTAAAAGTAAAGATAAACATGTGGAGGAATAACTCTTCAAATCAACAAACAATAAAAACACAAAAAGGCCGTTAATAAACTATTCGTGAAGTGCTTACTTGTCAAGCACATTGTAATACCGGTCAAGATCTTCATTTGCCATTTCAGTTGTCTGAAAAAAGTGCACACCTTGAGAACATGAAACTTAACTAAAGAGAAACAGAACTCAACAGATTAAAGACTAGAAATGTATCACGACCTTTAGCTGGATCAGTTGGTTAAAGTGTCGTTTGCCAATGTTACTGTATTGAGCATGTTTAAGGTCAATGTTCTTCGAAATATTACTCTGATAAACAGCCAATGTTCCATGACTCCTGTCAAGCTGCAAGACAGCAACAAAAATTGAATTTGTTGGTTGATAGATCATATCAAAATCATTTAACACACGTTTGCTCTTCCAAAAAATATATTTAGACAATGAACAAAATAAAAAGCTTGTACGCTTATGGCCACCAACTTACGCACAAAATGATTTCTTATACTCTGCAGAGTCTATACTATGATATTTTCTTGTGCTTAATTTTATGCTATTTTTCATGCTAAAGAGAAGGTTACTTCAGTGACTGAAACAAAACTTCATACTTGAAAGTGGGGATACAATCAGCCCTTTTGCTTCATTCGCTTGCCATAAGCATCCCAAACTAGCGCTTTTGCTTCGTACTAAAGAGAAGCTTACTTCAGTGCATGTTTTGTTCTACATGATATGAGATCTTAATCTTAAGAATCAGCCCTGGCTTGTATAAGAATAAGTCGAACGGAGCATGCATACACATGGTAATAATGCAGGTCCACATAGATGGCTCAATGTAAAGTAGCATAGTCGAAATACTCCCATAACAACTTATTCTTACTAACTTATTCTGGACATGGGCTGTTTAAGAATCAGCCCCAGGTTGTTTCAAAATAAATTACTAACCTTTTTGTGATATCTTTTTTTTTTTCATTGCTTTACGCAAAGCCTGTAAAAAGAGTCGATGTAATAAGACTGTTGAACCAAGGACTGTAGTTTTGAGTCAATAAAGCTTTTCTTTGCTGTATCGTCCAAGAGAAGCTTTATTATAAATAAGTAAATGCTTATTGTAATTGTATACTATAAAGATTGACGCAGAAACTAGATTAGGGGAAGATCAATTGGTGAAAACAACCATGAGGGACTGTGATGATAGATGTACAGGCCAGTGCACAGGATATGTATAATATATATACTCCCACACCCCGAGGAAGATTATATTAGGAAAATTGCACACAGTTGTCTTGACGGCAGACCATGTTAGTAGTGATACAGGATACAAATATCTCATATCAGATTAAATAATATAATATAACATTTGGTGTCATAGATACTTTTTGCACCCAACAAAAACAGGAGACATGCATCACATTCCTGGTGGTGCTTTAATATGACCAGAAAATTACTGTATCAAACTTATAACACTAATAGGTTAAAAATTAAAACTTTGTATGAACTCTGCTCAAAATTGAAATGCTATGATTTTCCTTTATGCGGATATGACTTGTAAGCCTTATCTATGTATATTTTTGTAGTAATTGAAGTAGATGAGACTCACCATCCGTGTCTTTCTGAAACTTGGCAATATTAGTTTTTACATCTTGAATTTTCATTCTGGAGCACTTTGACCTACTTTTCTGCATCAATGGATTTCGAGTTCAGGTCATCAGACTCTTTCTTAAGGGTCCTGCAATAGAGACAATAACATTATGCATGACATCACACATTTAGCAAACTGTACGAATGGCCACAGAGTGCCTTCAGAACTATATCAATAACAAGAATAAGATATTCTAACTTCCAATCATTTTTACAAAAAAACTGCATCTAGATTTATTTCGCACCGAATGGTGTTAAAGATAAAAACAGGAAATTGCTGTTGAATTACCCAATGGCTTGAGTGATTTCCCTTTCCGCATGCCTCTTATTTTGTCCTTGTAATCGTCAATTTTAAAAGCCAAAACAGTAAAGAATAAGAAATGGCAGTCAAACATCAACTTCTGGCTGATTTCCAGTTCCATTCTCTTCAAGTCCAACTTTACTCTGTCCTCTGAATCACTACTCAGAACCTTCTCACGCTTAAGTGCTACAATTTCACAGCTTCCTTCTGGTTAATATTGAACTCAAAACTTCTCTCTTCAAGCGGAAGGGTCTTTTTCTCTAACTCCGTTTACTGAAACATACAATATCAAAAAACGACTGTAACTGAAGATGCCTTTTAAAAGTTAAAATTTTGAAATACTAAATGCACTAAATAAGATTTTCACCATTTTTTCTCCTTTTCATCAATATGAGACTGATTATACTTTGAAAGCTGACCATATTCTTTCTCCTCGATGCGCTTGATAACACCTTCCTGTGTAATAAAAAATGGTAAGCATTGATTTACAAGTTAAAAATTGATATCACAAATATGTAAACATGATATCATCAGGCACACGGACCACCTTCATTGTTACTTTTGCCTGCTTTTGAGCTTCTGTCAAGTAAAAAGTTTAAACATGGTTTGAATTTTCAATATATGGTCATTCAGGCATGGAAATAGTGCAAGGTTTATAAACTATTCGAAACCGCTTTCAAAGGGTGAAAGTTTCACACATATTCATCCCTCGATACATCCTGATACTATTAGCTAACACCGTCATCATGTTGTAATTATCGATTATAGCTTGCTTACGTTCCGTGATTTCAATTCAATATCAGAAAAATTGAAACATAAAACAAAATAATGCCAATTGAAAACATACTTCGCCAGTGTGAGGATTAATAGTCTGCAAAACATTCCTATACTCCATTTTTAAAGCCTTTTGAGCTGTTCAATTGGAATGACCCAATACATACAACATCTTTGCCGTCTTAAACCTTTGCCCTTTTGTTTCTGTCTCCCCCTTAACCTACAAAAATAAAGAAAACCCAAAAATCAAATATCCATTACAAAAAGAAAAATTGAACTACAAAATTTAGGGTTTATAATTGTCTGCTTAAAGATGATGATTCTTATTATGAGAGATAAAAAAAAAATGAAATAATCGAAAACAAGAAAGATTGTAAAATAAAATAAAAAGTGAGTGAGTGAGTTGAAATACCGTTTTACAGCTCCATTGGGACCAACAATTAAAGGTCTAAAGAAAGTGATAACATGTTTGTTTTCAGGATCGAACTTCCTAATTCCTTTAATCGACATCTTCAATACGAGTTTCGACTGATGAAGAAAAGAGAGAAGAAGACCACGACAGCAGTTGAATTCGGGGTCTGGGGTTTTATGATTTTTGAAAATGGTCATCTTTGGGCTTTGGAGGATTGATGTCATGTAGCCCTTGTCCAACGGGGACATATTGGGGTATACACAGATTAACAGGGGTATATTCAAATTTAAATGGACCCAGTGTCCTTGTTAAGGGTAGTTAAAATAATTGATTTTATTTTAATATTTCTGAACTAATTAACCCTATTTTTAATAAGATAACACTAAAATTAAAAACCTAAAAAACTCTAAATCTTCTCTTCTTTGATTCTAAACGATTAAGTAGCAATACATATTCAACGGGTGATATCAAGAGATCTAAATCATAGGGAAAAGGTAAGGGAAAAGTTGGATTTAGTGAAATCAGTAAACCCGAGAGTGCGATCCCTCAAGATGCTGAAAGGAACCCGTCATCAGCGAGAAGAAGACTGTAAGAGATGTTTAAACTCAAACTCATTATTCTGTTGTGTGGTATGGTTGTTATGTTAGGTTAGATTATCGAAAATTATGATTTATGGGTCTAGAGTCGGCAGGGGTTTTTAAAAAGATTAGATGACGACCTAAGGATGTTAGTGTTAGTCGTCTACGTCGTAAGATGAAGAACATGCTGACTTTTCATACTGGTAATGGCGACTGTGAAACATTAACCTGGGCCAACAAGGTAATCAATAATAAAAGATGCATACTTTTCACTTGCTTTAGAAACTTAATCTTTTTCTCCAGGTTTAAACAATATTAGAGTAGTAGTAAGTCGGCATGGTTTGAAATGCTCGATTTTTCCGACTTACAATAACATGTTAGTAGTATAAAAATATTACTTTAAGTACAAAGTACAGTAGCAACGGCTAGAATTTTCAAGATCAAGACATTAAGTGTGTTGTTAATATAAAAGCACTTTCAACTTCATCTTCAACCATGCATAAAGAATATAAGGTTCAAGTGCAACATAACCAATTACTTGTAGTCTTTGTACACCAAATGGTCATTTTGCAAATGATTGTCCCTTTGAAGGCAGCAAATGCACCATTGATGGTTGTAAGGGGTTCTTATTTCTCATGAAAGTTGCAATGTGAGATGTATATCAACCATATGCTTCAAAATGCACCTGTTGTGGGTTTTTCTATTGGATATATGAGTGCCTAGCTCCATATGAAGATGAAGTTGCTAAAATCAACCTCCTACCATGCACATACCCATGTTGCGACTGTAAGATGAAGCTACTTACCTCTCCTAAAAAATTGTGTACTGGAAAAAGATATTATCTATGTCACAAATGTGTTAAGGTTAAGTTTTTAAGGTTTGTATGCTCTAATTAAGTGTTGAGTGCATCTTAGTGTACTGAAAATGTTACAGTCAACATGTTTTAGTTTATATAAAATGACGACTTCTTAATAGTCGTCAAGGTTGATCTATAAGTTATTTACTTCCAACTTAGTCAGCATTATACAAAATTCTAAACATGCCAACGATAATACAGTCGGCATAGTGTTTATTATACTACAATGACGACTATTGTGTGCAAAACATACAGACTCAATAACATTTTTTCCCTTTTAGTCGGCAAGGTTTTATTCTTCAACATTGACAACTAGTTATTAGTCATTTTTATAAGAGGACCACGACCATGCAAACCATCCCAGGCTTTCTTTTACAGTGTTGTCAAGGATACGTAGTCGACAACCTGACAAAATTATAACCTGCCGACCCTGGGGAAAATTCAAAAAATTGTGTATAAGAACCTTTGTTTATCTATTAGACCGACACTTGGGGAAAATTATGCTTAGTCCATCTATTAGACCGACACTTGTATATAAGAACCTTCGTCTTTAGTAAAAACATATTTTCTTAGCTTCAATAAGGAGTTTTGTC
Organism: Papaver somniferum; assembly: GCF_003573695.1. Lineage (NCBI taxonomy): Eukaryota > Viridiplantae > Streptophyta > Magnoliopsida > Ranunculales > Papaveraceae > Papaver > Papaver somniferum. Next base: position 1,248,190 of record NW_020622270.1, on the reverse strand, counting down.
TTTAGTAGTAAAAATAGAGACACTCCTGAAACTCTCCACTGCTCTCCATTAGATTTTTTATAGCAAAAAGTGGAGATATTCTCCCACAACTATATCTATGAGATGATGGAGATACGTATAAATATCAATGGAGTCTATATTTCTAATTCCTCTTTTTATTAGACATATACATATATGCAAGTATTTTTATATGCTCGCTATCTGTGTCCCCGACTTTTAGATTTTTAAGTTTTCGTGTCAAGGTAACGTATTGGAACGACACATAGATGGTCATCCGCGTCTCCGTTACTAAAAAAATGAACTAAGCATGACCACGTATCCGCCAATAGATGACCACACTGCGGCATTCTCATGCAATGACCCTATTTAATCGGTGCATTCCCTCCCAGGCATTTATCCTTGAAAGTCGCTTCTTTGTCTTTCATCTAACCTTCTTCTAGCATATCATTGAGATATAAAACTCCTTGTATTTTTCTAGTCGGACAGCCATCTTCTTTCATATGTATTGACATTGGGTGAGATTCTCCTTAACCGCTCCACCTAGGTGTCCCAGTTGTTGGGAGGCAATGTGAAACCCACAATTTACATCATTTGGGACGTCGTCGGTACCAATAACGAACTCTCGAATATTTGAGGAGTTGTACGAGATACTCATCCAATACCGGTTTGACTACCTTCCTCGGACGACCTCTTTTCTTCATAATATCTCCTTGACTTGCTTGACTCTCAATATGTGTAGTTTTGGTTTCACTTGTTGATCCTTTGGTGTGGATGTATCCTTCCTCGGCCGACCCCTTTTCTTTACAACAACTTCCACACTTGCTTGACTCCCAAAAGGTGGAGTGCTATTTGGATTCAATTTTGAAACCGTTGGTATAGTTGTTTCTTTCCTCGGACGACCTTTTTTCTTTTTAGCCGGCTACTCTTTGTATTCCGCCTCGGTATAATCATGTCTATATGGATCGTATGTTGTACTCAAATACTCTTAATTGTTCCCTTTCTTCTGCCCTTGTCTTTGTGGTAGGTGGTCTACCCGGTGGATCTTGTTTCAAGGGTTCTTAAAGTTCTTCCATAAAAGGGTAAACAATCGACATCAACTTGTGCTTCATAGTTTATTTTTTGCAACTTATACAATGTGGGATACTTGATGAGGATTATTCTCCCAAGTTCATTGTCTCCAAACTCTTCAGCGGGAGATTTTTTTGGAGCCGTGATGAAAGATAGTTGCTTCCAATAAGGATCAATATCTTCAATCAGAATCAGAGATTTATACTTACCAAGCATATGACGACATGGAAGTCCGATAGCCTTCATTATCCTACAATTACAAGGAGTGCTCAGGTCGTCAAACTTATGATACAACTTGAGATATTTCATCATAAAACGTATTGCCCAATGCGATGCTTTGAAATACCAACAAACAACCAATCATCCTCCTTAAACTCATTCAACTTCCGGTACCTACCTTCTTCGAATTCCTTTCTTATCTTGTTGATATCATTATTAGTGTACTCACGAATAACATGTCCACAACAGTCTTCGAGTCAGTTCCACACATCAAATGTCATATAAAAAGCATTAAAACATAGCTTCTTAATATCTCTTATTATGTCCCTCTCAATAAAGTAAGTAACACATCAATAAAGTAAGTAACACATCATCGAATCTCTTGGTCCATAGGTAAAATGTTTCTAGTGTATCCCAGTCGGACGAGTATATGCTGCCATATGGAAGAGGAGTAATTACACTCAAAAAGTATGGGAAATAGTTTCATCCCAACCACCACACAGGATACATTTTGATTCTGAAATAAGACCCAAGCTATAAAGCTTGACTTAATTGGGGGCCCCAAAAAACAATTAGGGGCCCTTAATTACCAATTTATACCCACACCAAAAATCATGTGGGGATTCCAAAAATAGATGAAAGTATTCTTTTACCCTTTCCCTAATAATGAAAACTTAAAACCTATATCTAAAAGCCTAACGACTCAAAAAATCAAAATCCTCCCTTCCACTCCCACACCCGACTTCCATCTCTCTATCTCTCGCCATTAACGACACCCGAAGAAAAATAATTTCTTCAATCGATTTCATCGTTGTAATCGTCGATTCAAAATTAAAAACCCCAAATTTAATTCATATTTGCATTTAATTTGGTGGGTTACTTCCAAAATTAGGTTTTCCAAAAAAAAATTGCAGATACAGTTCTAGGGTCGTCATATCGATAGGTTTATACACTAACGACCCTAATTCTGGTTTTTCATTTTTTTTATGAAAAGTTGTCAACCTGTAAGATGTAGGAGATAACGACCCTATTTCTGGGTTTTAAGATTTAATGGCCTAGGTTAGAGACGTTTGGGTTTATACATGACCAAATGACGACTCTAAAGGGTATATTTTCAAAGAGTCTTTCGGTTGTAGAGTCGTCTATGTATATAGACAACCCTATAATGACTATTCCTTAGGGTCGTTATGCTATAAAATAAACATTGACGACTTTCATAACCTGGAAAAGTTGCAGGTTTGAGTCGTCAATGCTAGGACCAATACAATAACGACTTTTAAGAGTCGTTTGGGTTTAGACCCCCGATATTAACGACCCTTTCACTAGGTGGTTACCAGGTAGTTGTGATTCGACCACTTTGAACAACATATAGACCATTAGAAGAGTATATGAAGTTTACCTGGTTAATTTAAGCTTCGGGTTGTTCATTTCCTCCACTTGAATCACTCATTTCTACAAACCCTAGTTTTCCCTCTAAAACCTACTCTTCTTCTTCTCAACTTACAAAAACCCAATTTTTTTTTTCAATTCTAACTCTAAAACCTGATTTTAATCTAATCTAATTTAATTAATTAATCTAATCAATTAACTATCAATACTAATCATCCAGGGGCGTTTTAGCTATATTAAAAAAATTTGGTTAAGGGGTGCCTTTGAATTAAGTTTTGGTAACCTTTTTTGTCTTCTAGTGCAGGGCCCCTAATTATTTTTTGGGGCCCCAATTAAACTAGGCTATAAAGCTTTATTTTATTTTTATTTTTTTTTGAAGAACTATACCTTTGTGTTGTCTGAGCCAGGAGATAAAGCCATGTCGCGGGACACGTTTTTGAAACCAACACAAACTGCTCCAAGGTACATTTATCTTTTGGGGTCGAAGAGATGAATATGTGTATCAGAGTAAAATCTACGTTTGAATTTGTCTTCAAACAACTACGTCATCTTTAAAATCAATCGAGACAGTATCGATACTACTCGTAATTTATGGTATATGAACGTCTAGGTGATGCTGGAAGTACGTACATCCATCAGAAGTAATACATAAACTGACCTTGGCACCATAATGTAGTATCGAATCATACCTGAACACATTGGGAAATTTAGCCGACAAGACCCCCAACAGATGCCAACAATCTGTCCAGAAATTTGTCGAATTTCCGTTCCATATTACCGTATAAAAAGAAGGTCGTGCATCATCTCGATATTTGAGTATTTCTTCCAACACCATGAACAGTTCTTAGGTATATTCATTGTTCAAAAATTCTTGTTTTTTGATCAAATTTTCCTTGAACCAAGGTTTTTTGAGCAATTCACGAAGTCTTGCATATATATTTCAAAAAAAATCCACCAAAACCTAAACTCAGATTTCACGACTTTGTCAAAGTTTGTAGAGAGAACCTAGAGAAAAAGGTAGGAAGTTTGAATGGGAAGAAAGCTTGTAACACTCGAGAAAAACGTATTGTTACTTTTTTATTTTGAAGCATAAACGTGTTGTTACTTCTTTTTCTTTTTTGATAGGCTAAAGTCGGACCCAAGACTCTACCCAAATCCATCCAGTTAGACTAGCCCCGCTGCTAGACCCAACCCCGCCAAAACCCTCTATACAACCAATTAAATACAAACCTCTACTACAGTGAGGACTGAACCCCTGACTTCCTCCTTACTGGAGTTGATGGGATACCACTGAACTATGCTCTTGGACCCAACGTATTGTTACTTACTTTACCCTCTTATGACAGTAAAATAGTTTTATAAGCTCAGACTTTCACAGTTATTAAAATTAAATTTTGTAAACTTGGTTGGTGGCAAGCTGGCCATTTGTTAGAGCATCTCCAATGTTAGAGGTCAAGGTCATCCTATGTGGAGATGTTATTTATACATTTTGTTTGTGGGTCATTCACTACATGACAAAAATAAATAAAAATAACACTCTCTATCTAATTTTCATCTCCAATCTACAAGGTACTATCTTACACTTTTTAATTAAATTAAGAGACAAAAGATGATGTGGACTTAAGACCTAGGGTCATGAAGAAAGTCTTATTTCCACCTTGTCCTTTACCCCCAATAAACCATGTCATCTTTTTCTATGACCCCCACCCTTGCATTGGAGATAAAACTTTGGTGCAAAAAGTCTTAAATCCTAGGTGTCATACTAATTTAAGACCTTTACCCCTTGCATTGGAGATGCTCTTAGTACTAACCTAGTAACAATTATTGATGATTAAAAATAACCCTACCGCCCGGAGGTCAAGTGGATGTTTTAGGGAATTATCCAAGGGTTATTATCAAGGATGGGTCTAGATCGAGTATTCAGTACATGATGCAAAGATAAGATGGCAAAGGAAGAAAATGATTCGATTTTATTTGATTATTTGTCCCCACAACTCCAAACTCCTACAGAGAGTGAAGTCTCTCCTCTATATAACCATCGCTTGGCAACTATAGCCTTTTCTAGATTTGATTTTTTGAATAGTTTGGGTTTTATTGAGGTCAACAAAGGGAATATATCTCAACTGATATATTTTAAAAAAAAAAAGGTTAATTTCACTCAAGATGAAAAAATATAAAAAAGAGTACAAGATGAGAGATCCCATGGGAGTCTAAAGGTAAGAGTAAACTCCACCTGAAAAAGAGGAAAAGAAACTAAAAGAGTGGTATAAACCAACTCTCCAACAAAGAAAATTACAGGAAATGATAAAAAAATAGTAAATTACTTATGCTTTTTAGTTGCAGATCTGTGGCCTCTCCCAAATTTTCAGTATTTCCCTTGTTGGGAGTTTCACCATTCCATTTGAGCCTTGTAAGCTCCTTGTCTATTTCCCTGCAAGATTTTTCTTCATAATTCAGAGAGTATTTGTCATCTTCCACATCATAGTCTTCGTCATGATCATCCACATATTCTGCTAAATCCTGGGTAATCTCTTTACTCAGAACTTTGAAAAAATTATTGACATAGGTTTGATTGTACCTAACAGAATTGTTGGTCGACGAGACAATATTAGAAGGAGATTTCGTACTTGGAGCATCCTTCCATTTCTCATCATATTCTCTTGTAGAGGTTGAAGTTTTTTCGTTTGACATACATATCAACTGATATATGTATCTACTTGGTCAATCTTTAATTTTTAGTTATACGAGAGTTATAATTAATATGAACACCGCATGAGCCATTTGCAATGTTCCTAAGCTCATCTACTGTAGGTAAGCATGCATATTGCAATGTTTTATTGTAGTATATGAGATGTGCTCCACTTATTAAAGAATAAAGTTTAGGTGCAGAAGGTAAACACAGAGACTGATCGCATAATTTTCATCAACACCACAATGATATGTATGTCAAAGGGATATTGTTGTAGCAAAACACTAAAATGATGAACATATATTATTTTTAGTGAATATTTAGTTTACATTGGTTGATCACATAATTGTTCTTCTTCTGTAGGAACATATTATCTTGACTATCTTGCCTATACTAAATACTAGTATATAATGGGGTTTATATAAGATCAACACAATATGTGTTACTTATTAGCACTTCCTGAAGTAGGGATCTATGAATCAAAATAAAACAAAATAGAGATTCGACAACTTCCTCCTAGCTACGTACACTAGACTAAACTAGACCTTGTTAGGGTCGTTCATCTCACCTATGACTACTTTTTTCTCGTGGAATCTAGACTCAGAGAGTCCTACACCTCACTATAGGTCTTTTATGGGTCCAGCGGATTTTAATGGATTTGTCAAGATCTATAACCAAGCAATTTTGATAAAATGGGGGAGCGTGTTCTTACACGAAAAAAAGATAAGGCTTAACACTAGCATCATATAGATAAATATCTCGTATGAATGAATGTTTTTAAAGCTTATTAAACGAGGTTAAAGAGTTTCAGTCTAAACACATGCATATCATCATTCAGGTCGAGCAACTTAACAAGGTTGGGTACCCAAACTCCTATATACTACAAAGTAAAACACTGGATAGAGTTGAAGGCTATAAGCAAGTGGAATGAAGCAAAAAATACTAAGCCTCAGAAAGATATTGCCTAACAACAATTCGTCAAAGGTCACAAGACTACTAGTATGCAAAAAACATAAATCAGATCCGAATGAATCGAAATATGCACAAATATGCTCCTAAGAAAACAAAACAAATCAAATCAAAACCAAATTCAATAATAAATTAAAAAATTGAATCACAAATAACTAGTTTCATGCAAAGGCCTTACAAACGTAAATTGATTTAGTCTCCCCACAATATCGATGTAAGGTTTAGTTCCCTAAATTCTTGAACCGTTAGTTAAAGAGTTGTCGCAAATGAGGCAACCCATACCATAAAATCTAATACCAATGTAAGGTTTTACAGACCAAGTCGATGAAACTAATAGAGAAAATACAAGTCTATGGTAGAAATCGAAAGATATTAAGATTCCGACTAACCCTAGTGTTTGTGGGTGAAAATGGTTTCTGCTGATTTCGGTAATTTCGGGTGTGTGAGTGAGAAACGAATTTAAACCCTAAATAATGTACTGAAAGGGAGTACCTTAGATTCGAGAGATCAATCTGTACAAGTCCGGCCTAAACCAATAAATGGGCGTTCCAGACTTGATTCGGTCACAAAGTGAAGGAGAATGTGTTGGTTTTGGGGAGGGAAGCAAGGAAAGTGATGAGACCAGAATAGTTGATTTTTGGAAGAGTAGTTGTTTTCTACGACTTGTATCAGAAAGTGGGAATTTAACAAATGTTTTCTCAGTGTTGTATGCTCCTGAATGAAATTGTTGTTTGGTGGAAATAGGTAAGACCTATTTATACAAGTCGAGATGTAACGTACTCTGGTCTCATTAAGGAATGGAAAAATGGGTGAGTAAATGGGAGGAGGTGGTAACCGTTAATGCATGGAATTGATGTTCCATAAAAAAGAGTGTTTCACAATTACTCCCTGTATTTACTAACCGCCTCATCCTTATGACACTTCCTTATGACAGGCGTAGTGTACGCCGCAAGCTGTAAACCGCCAAACCAATACACAAAGAGGATCCCCCAGTTTGTGATATGTGTTGATGTCTCGAATGTTTTCATGGAAAACATGTAGCATATTGTTGTTTCCTGGCAAGTCGAGCTTGGGAGACTTGCTGGCTTGGTGACCTTCGATGGTCGAGATTTTGCATCTTAAAAGGAAAGGTGGTCGTTGATCGTCGCACGTTTTCGTTTTTGGTGGCGCGGCTAGGTTGGCATGGCATGCCTTGGCACGGTTTGGCGTGGCCAAACTAGGGTTTCAGGCCAAAGGTTACCATGTGTTATCTGGTAACCTTGGATGGCTAGGATTTTCTCCTGGGATTGAAGGGAGACCGTTGATTGTCGCATGCCTTCATTTTGGTAGCCTCATAGAGAAGGCCTGCATGGTGGCGCAGTTAGGTTGACATTCCATTGGCATGGCATGCCATGGCGCGGTTTGGCGTGGCCAAACTAGGGCTTCGGCCAAAGTTTACCATGCCTTGTCTGGTAACCTTGGATGGCTAGGATTTGCTCCTGAGATTGAAGGGCGACCGTTGATTGTCGCACGCCTTCATTTTGGTAGCCGCATAAGGAAGGCCACCATGGTGGCGCAGCTAGGTTGGCATGCCTTGGCGCGGTTTGGCATGGCCAAGCTAGGGTTTCGGGCCAAAGGTTACCATGCATTGTCTGGTAACCTTGGATGGCTAGGATTTGCTTCTGGGATTGAAGGGAGACCTTTGATTTTCGCACGCATTCGTTTTGGTAATCGCATAGAGAAGTCCAGCATGGTGGCGCGGCTAGGTTGGCATGGCATGCCTTGGCGCGGTTTGGCGTGGCCAAACTTGGGTTTCGGGCCAAAGGTTACCATGCGTTGTCTGGTAACCTTGGATGGCTAGGATTTGCTCCTGGGATTGAAGGGAGACCATTGATTGTCGCACACCTTTGTTTTGGTAGCCGCATAGGGAAGGCAAGCATGGTGGCGCGTCTAGGTTGGCATGGCATACCTTGGCGCGGTTTGGCGTGGCCAAGCTAGGGTTTCAGGACAAAGGTTACCATGCATTGTCTGGTAACCTTGGATGGCTAGAATTTTCTCCTGGGATTGAAGGGCGATCATTGATTGGCGCACGCCTTCGTTTTGGTAGCTGCATAGGGAAGGCCAGCATGGTGGCGCGGCTAGGTTGGTATTCCATTCGCATGGCATGCCTTGGCGCGGTACGACGTGTCCAAGCTAGGGTTTCGGGCCAAAGGTTACCATGCGTTCTCTGGTAACCTTGGATTGCTAGGATTTGCTCTTGGGATTGAAGGGCGACCGTTGATTGTTGCACGCCTTCGTTTTGGTAGCCGCATAGGGAAGGACATCATGGTGGCGCGGCTAGGTTGGCATGCCTTGGCGCGGTTTCGCGTGGCAAAATTAGGGTTTCGGGCCAAAGGTTACCATGCGTTGTCTGGTAACCTTGGATGGCTAGGATTTGCTCCTGGGATTGAAGGGAGACCGTTGATTGTCGTACGCCTTCGTTTTGGTAGCCGCATAGGGAAGGCCATCATGGTGGCGCGGCCAAGTTGGCATGCCATTGGCATGGTATGCCTTGGCGCGGTTTGGCGTGGCCAAATTAGGGTTTTGGGAAAAAGGTTGCCATGCGTTGTCTGGTAACCTTGGATGGATAGGATTTTCTCATGGGATTGAAGGGCGACCGTTGATTTTCGCACGCCTTCGTTTTGGTAGACACATAGGGAATGCCAGCATGGTGCGGCTAGCATGGCTAGGGCCATGACAAGGTGCATTTGGCATGGTGGAGCCAAGGGCTTGGCATGCCGTTTGCCACATGGTGCGACTATCATGTCAAGGGCCATGGCAAGGTGCATTTGGCATGGTGGGGCCAAGGGCTTGGTATGTCGTTTGGCACATGGTGCGGCTAGCATGGCTAGGTGCGTTTGACATGGTAGGGCCAAGGGTTTGGCATGCCATTTGGCACATGGTGCGTCTAGCATGGCTAGGTGTGTTTGGCATGGTGGGGCCAAGGGCTTGGCATGCCGTTTGGCACATGGTGCGGCTAGCATGGCAAGGGCCATGTCAAGGTGCGTTTGGCATGGTGGGGCCAAGGGCTTGGCATGCCGTTTGAAACATGGTGCGGCTAGCATGGCTAGGCATGCCTTGGAGCGGAGATGTGGCTGGCATGGTTTTCCATTGGCACAGTGGTGCGGCTGGCATGATTGGCATGCCTTGGCGCGGATATGTGGCTGGCACGGTTTGCCATTAGAACAGTGGTGCGGCTGGCATGGCTGGTATGCCTTGGCGCAGAGATATGGCTGGCACGGTTTTCCATTGGCACAGTGGTGAGTCTGGCATGGTTGGCATGCCTTGGCGCGGAGATGTGGCTGGCACGGTTTTTCATTGGCACAGTGGTGCGGCTGGCATGGTCGGCATGCCTTGGCGCGGAGATGTGGCTGGCACGGTTTGCCATTGGCACAGTGGTTCATCTGGCATGGTTGGCATGTCGTGGCGCAGTAACATGAGAATTAGGGTTTTGCACAGGTGATGTTAATTACTGTTAAGGGTTCTTCCGTGGAACATGACTCATAAAAGAAAAAAGATACCCTGGTAATTCTTACGTAAGCATGTTGATCGATTCAATAAATGTGCTAATGGTCATGATGACGTCATGTCAGATATGCGGTTTTACGATTTTAACCCTAGGCTAAAAACCACCATCAACATTAAGTCCCCTGCTTAGCTCGGAACGGGAGCATCGTTGCGAGGTAAGCATAAGATGGTGCCAAGCTAGGATAAGAAATCGAAACAACAATTCGTGATAAGATGGTCAAGAAAGTCCGACTGACCTTTTTCGAGAGGTAAAGAGAGTTTGCGTTTCCCATGTTGGCGGCCTTGAGTGAATTGCGCTAGTGACGCAGACCGTGATGCGGTGAGGTGAGAACTGTTGGTCTGATCTGGTTGTGCACCTCCTTTGCTGGGTTAGGGAAACTCGTGACGCTGGCTCGGCTAGTTTGTTGGTGTTAGCGCGGACTGCTTGGAGAGGCAAAGCATGCGCGGACGGCTTGGAAAGGAAAAGCGTGTGCGGACGGCTTGGAGAGGCAAAGCATGCGCGGACGGCTTGGAAAGGCAAAGCATGCGCGGACAACTTGGAAGGGCAAAGCATGGCGGACGGCTTGGCATGGAATGGCGCGGTCTTGGAGAGGCAAGCATGGCGCGGACGGTCTTGGCGTTGTAATTTGTCTTCGCGGGACCGGTTTCCGTTTTTCCTTATTATAATTTATTGCCTCATTCCGCCGCCAAAGTATCGCATCCCTCTGTCTCGTTCGGCTTTCATTAAGGTCTTGATGAGGGAATCCGTTTAAGGCTGATTTCCCGGTCATGATGTAATGTTCCGTTTCTCTTTCCTTCTTTAGGGTTTTCCCAGTATTTATGCCCGGTGAAGTTGCATCGTCTCCCCAGTTTTACGACAAAGGTTTCTTCTTGTCGAGTCCACCTCTCCTCATCATGTCAATCAGAAGTGAATCATCCTCGAGCCAACTAGATTCTCCAGGAAAACACAAGAGGCTTGACTCTTAAAACAGTACCCTAATCGGGGTTATTCGGGTCAAGAAGATTATACGGATATGCTTTTACTGACCAACATATGTTTCATTGTTCGCCGATAAATGACAAAAATCTTCTTCTGTGTAGAGATATCATATCAGAGCGTGCGCTACCATTATTGATGAAGATGATTTAGTCACCCCTCTTCCTTCAGGCCTGATCCCGCCAACCGCTGCATATCTGGAGAACGCCGACTTAAGAATTTCTTGTCATGAGTATCCCAATGCATGTTTGTCCTTCGGGACCCGTATGAGGTGTCTTTCCTCTAACTACCGGAACGTCGGCGGGTTCCTGGTGCGGAAAGAATTCGTGACTCTTTACACGAAGATATGGAGGATATATGGTCATATTGTCACCAGGAGCATGGTGAAGTATTGTTCGTCTGCTCTAGTTTCCATAGTGAATTGTATCTTGTTGATGGTCTCCGAAATGGAGAGTATGTCTATCCGTGTCGTCGCAGAATCAACTATTCAAAAGTGGGAGAATATGTTGTCTACTTGTGAATCTCTGGAGTTCAACGTCAGTTGGTTGCGACATCGTATTGATATTGTGAAAGTCGACAGAGCCGGTATTCTCGCTGGTGTGGTCCCTGCTACGAAAGCTATGCTGGAAGAGGAGAAAGCTTTGGCCACGGAGTCGCAGAAGGTGGAAGAGTCAATCCGGAATTTGAAGAGTAGGACTGAAAGGTATCAAAGCCGGTTAAAGCTGATGCTTTCGAGGGATTACAATCTGTTGGACGGGCTTTTCTGAGTGATGTAATTGAGAGATGTTTGATTCCTTTCTGGTTTTTAAACCGTGTTTTGCTTCTTTTTTTTTGTATCACTTTTGAAAGAATAAGAGAATTTCATTGACTTACTTCAATCAAAAAAAATGAAAGGAATTTGATATTCGAGATGTGGAAAGAAAATGGAAAGATGCCTGGATATCCGTGTTTGTGATACAGCGGGGCGCGAGCCGCGGTCAGGCGTAGTATTCCTTAAGACACTTTCCGTTGATGACTGCTTCCATCTTTCCTCCGTCTTCTTTGATGACCTTGTAGTACCCACTGTTGTATGCTTTCGTGACTATGTAAGGCCCTTCCCATTTTACGGAGAATTTTGGCGCGGACGCGTCTTGTTGAACGTGTTTTGCAGTCTTCAGTACCTAATCTCTACTTGAAATACTCGAGGCCTCACGTCTTTGTTATATGCTCTGGAGACTCGATTTCTGTATGCTCGTGCATGTTCTTCCGCCTTGGAACTTCTGGAATCTATAGTGTCCAATTCTGCGACTCTAGTGATTAATGCTTCAGCTTCATCCCATCCAACTCCGCTTGCTTCAGCAATCCTAGCCGATGAGATTTTAGTTTCTACTGGGAGGATGGCGTCTGCGCCGTAAACAAGGGAGTAAGGAGAGGCGCCGGTGGAACTTCTTGGTGATGTCCGGTATGCCCAGAGCGCCATTGGCAGTTTCTCATGCCATGTTCGAGGATTTTCATGCACGGTCCGACTGAGGATTCAGATCAGAGTTTTGTTGGTGCTTTAAGCCTGCCCGTTCCCTTGGGGGTAGTACACGGTAGAGAAGGATTGTTTAATTCTGTATTCTTCGAGTAATTCTCGTACTTGTTTGTTTGCGAAAGGAGTTCCGTTGTCGGTGATGATATGTTTAGCCACGCCAAACCGGCAGACAATGTACTCCTTAATGAATGCCACGATTGTGGCTCCATTTTTTCCTCGTAAAGGTATGGCCTCGACCCATTTAGTGAAATATTCGGTTGCCGTTATTATGTATTTGTGGTGTTTTGAAGACGAAGGGTTGATCTTTCCAATTATGTCGAGTCCCCAGCCGTGGAAGGGTTACAGACTGCTTATCGAATGCAGGGGAGTTGACGGGACATGGATAAGGTTCCCGTGTATTTGACATTTTTTTGCATATCTGGACGAAGATAGCTGCATCATCCTCCATGGTTGGCCAGTAGTATTTTTCGTGTATCTGAAGAAACAATTTCCGTTTCCCTTGATGCTCACCTTCGTGCATTTATTTCAGCATGATTGGGGGTTCTTCTTCACCCAGACATCGTAGCAAACTTCCTCCAAAGCTTTTACGATATAAGATTCCTTCGTGGAACACAAATATCTCAGACCTTTGTTTCATCTTGGCCGCATCATTCTTGTTGGTGGGGAGTGTGCCGTCACGAAGGTAACTGATGAAGGTCTCTTTCCAGTCCCCAGTGTGACCAATATTGAAAACTTCTAATTGATGCGGCGACGCTTGACAGCAGGAACAGGCTCTTTGAAGCAACCGAGATTGATCCTCCATTTCTGGCCAGTAGTAGCCAAGGCTTTGCAAACAGCGGTAGAGTGTTACCACTAATGTTTGCCCGCACATTTCATTATGGACGCGGTTGAGTTGTTGTTGTGGAGCCACGGTCTTCCCAGTATCATGTGGTAATCTGGTTCCTTTTCGATTACCTCGAACCTTACTTTTGACTGGACGGTCCTACCGATAGATTCAGGTTGACGTATCCATACGTGTTGGTTTGGTTCCCCTCAAAATCGGTCATTGTAGTGGACTGTCGCACAACTTCGTTCGGCCGTACCCTGGCCATTCTCAGCATCCTGAGGGTAAGTACGTTGGAGGATGCTCCTGTGTCGATGAGAGCCCTTTTGAATTCCGCGTCTTTGATACGGGCTGTGATGTGCAGGGCCCGGTTATGGCCTTTCTATGCCATCATGTCGTCGTTGGTAAACGTGATATTGTTGATGGACATCTCTGGCGTTCTTGACGTTCCCAGTCGTGAAGGAACCAGGGACGCGTTTAATGTTATTAGATTGATGGTCGTGAATGTCTCTAGCCGTTGATCCTTCGGAAGATGTAAGAGTTCGCATAGATTTTTCACCAGTGAGGCCGCTTCCTGGCCTACTGGTTTCCGATTAGTAGTGAAGTTGTTGACTTGGGAGTGATCATTTGGGATGTTAGTCCCCGGTCTTGGAGTTTCCGGAGCAAGTGAATCGCTCGACTCCGCCGTTAAGTTGATGAGGAAGTCCAGTTTGGCGCTGATCGCATCTTTCATTATCCCCATGTTCTTGGTGTGGATTTCCTAAATCCGTTTCAGGTCAGTCACACTTGGGATTCCTCCATCGATTGCTTTGTTGGGCGTCATGTTAAGGGAGAAAACATTGCCGTTCTCCCGAGCGGAACTTGAGGACACGAATTCAGACCTAAAACCGACCATCTTCTTGAGTTAGAGAAGCGTATTCTGAAATTGATATTGGAACCGAGAGATTGATCTCCCACTGTGGTCGTCAATTGTTTGTGGGTGAAAATGGTTTCTGCTAATTTCGGTAATTTCGGGTGTGTGGGTGAGAAACGAATTTAAACCCTAAACAATGTACTGCAAGGGAGTACTTTAGATTCGAGAGATAAATCTGTACAAGTCCGGCCTAAACCAAGAAATGGCTGTTACAGAATTGATTCGGTCACAAAGTGAAGGAGAATGGGTTGGTTTTGGGGAGGGAATCAAGGAAAGTGATGAGACAAGAATAGTCGATTTCTGGAAGAGTAGTTGTTTTCTACGACTTGTATCATAAAGTGGGAAGCTAACAAAATGTAAAACTAGCAAATGTTTTCTGAGTGTTGCATGCTCCTGACTGAACTTGTTGTTCTGTGGAAATAAGTAATACCTATTTATACAAGTCGAGATGTAACGTACTCTGGTCTCATTAAGGAATGCAAAAATGGGTGAGTAAATAGGAGGAGGTGGTAACTGTTAACGCATGGAATTGATGTTTCATGAAAAAAGCATTTCACCATTACTCCCTGTATTTACTAACCGCCTCATCCTTATGACACTTCCTTATGATGGGCGTAGTGTACGCTGCACGCTGTAAACCGCCAAACCAATACCCAAAGAGGATCCCCCAGTTTGTGATATGTGTTGGTATCTCGAATGTTTTCGTGGAAAACATGTAGCATATTGTTGTTTCCTGGCAAGTCGAGCTTGGAAGACTTGTTGGCTTGGTGACCTTCGATATATGGTCGAGATTTTGCATCTTAAGAGGAAAGGTAGCCGTTGATCGTCGCACGTTTTTATTTTTGGTGGCCGCATAGGGAAGGCCAGCATGGTGGCGCGGCTAGGTTGGCATGCCTTGGCGCGGTTTGGCGTGGCCAAACTAGGGTTTCGGGCCAAAGGTTACCATGCGTTGTCTGGTAACCTTGGATGGCTAGGATTTGCTCCTGGGATTGAAGGGGAATCGTTGATTTTCTCACGCCTTTGTTTTGGTAACAGCATAGGTAAGTCCAGCATGGTGGCGCGTCTAGGTTGGCATGCCATGGCGCGGTTTGGCGTGGCCAAATTAGGGTTTCAGGCCAAAGGTTACCATGCGTTGTCTGGTAACCTTGGATGGCTAGGATTTTCTCCTAGGATTAAAGGGAGACCGTGGATTGTTAAACGCCTTCGTTTTGGTAGCCGCATAGAGACGGCCAGCGTGGAGGCGCGACCAGGTTGGCATGCCATTGGCATGGCATGCTTTGGCGCGGTTTGGCGTGGCCAAACTAGGGTTTCGGGCCAAAGGTTACCATGCGTTGTCTGGTAACCTTGGATGGCTAGGATTTGCTCCTGGGATTGAAGGGGAATCGTTGATTTTCTCACGCCTTTGTTTTGGTAACAGCATAGGTAAGTCCAGCATGGTGGCGCGTCTAGGTTGGCATGCCATGGCGCGGTTTGGCGTGGCCAAATTAGGGTTTCAGGCCAAAGGTTACCATGCGTTGTCTGGTAACCTTGGATGGCTAGGATTTGCTCCTAGGATTAAAGGGAGACCGTGGATTGTTAAACGCCTTCGTTTTGGTAGCCGCATAGAGACGGCCAGCGTGGAGGCGCGACCAGGTTGGCATGCCATTGGCATGGCATGCTTTGGCGCGGTTTGGTGTGGCCAAATTAGGGTTTCGGGCCAAAGGTTACCATGCGTTGTCTGGTAACCTTGGGTGGCTAGGATTTTCTCCTGGTATTGAAGGGCGACCGTTGATTGTTGCACGCCTTTGTTTTGCTAGCCATATAGGGAAGGCCAGCATGGTGCGGCTAGCATGGCTAGGGCCGTGACAAGATGCGTTTGGCATGATGGGGCCAAGGGCTTGGCATGCCGTTTGGCACATGGTGCGGCTAACATGGCAAGAGCCATGGCAAGGTGCGTTTGGCATGGTGGGGACAAGGGCTTGGCATGTCGTTTGGCACATGGTGCGGCTAGCATGGCTTGGTGCGTTTGGCATGGTGGGGCCAAAGGCTTGGCATGCCGTTTGGCACATGGTGCGGCTAGCATGGCTAGGTCCCTTTGGCATGGTGGGGCAAAGGGCTTGGCATGCCGTTTGGCACATGGTACGGCTAGCATGGCAAGGTCCATGACAAGTTGCGTTTGGCATGGTGGGATCAAGGGCTTAGCATGCCGTTTGGCGCATGGTGCGGCTAGCATGGCTAGGCATGTCTTGGCGCAGAGATGTGGATGGCACGGTTTGCCGTTGGCACAGTGGTGCGGCTGGCATGGTTGGCATGCCTTGGCGCGGAGATGTGGCTGGCACGGTTTGCCATTGGCACAGTGGTGCGGCTGGCATGGTTGGCATGCCTTGGCGCGGAGATGTGGCTGGCACGGTTTTCCATTGGCACAGTGGTGCGGCTGGCATGGTTGGCATGCCTTGGCGCGGAGAAGTGGCTGGCACGGTTTCCCATTGGCACAGTGGTGCGGCTGGCATGGTTGGTATGCCTTAGCGCGGAGATGTGGCTAGCACGGTTTGCCATTGGCACAGTGGTGCGGAAGGCATTGTTGGCATGCCTTGGCGCGGAGATGTGGCTGGCACGGTTTTCCGTTGGCACAGTGGTGCGGATGGCATGGTTGGCATTCCTTGGCGCGGAGATGTGGCTGGCACGGTTTACCATTGGCACAGTGGTGCGGCTGGCATGGTTGGCATGCCTTGGCGCGGAGATGTGGCTGGCACGGTTTTCCATTGGCACAGTGGTACGGCTGGCATGGTTGGCATGCCTTGGCGCGGAGATGTGTATGGCACGGTTTGCCATTGGCACAGCAGTGCGGCTGGCATGGTTGGCATGCCGTGGCGCAGTAACATGAGAATTATGGTTTTGCACAGGTGATGTCAATTAATGTTAAGGGTTCTGCCATGGAACATGACTCATAAAAGAAAAAAGATATCTTGATAATTCTTACGTAAGCATGTTGATCGATTCAATAAATGTGCTAATGGTCATGATGACGTCATGTCAGATGTGTGATTTTACGATTTTAACCCTAGGCTAAAAACCACCATCAACACCTAGATAACTTCTTTGAAGTAATACTCAATAATATAATATACTCGCTAAAATAATAAATTTGCACGGTCCCAACTCCGTCCCTTATTGTTAAAATAATAAATTTGATGAATCATAAATAGCATATTTCAAAAGTTCCCTTTAAGCATTGATAGGTCCCCAATAAAAAATATATTTTATACATATTAAATTATCTCAAAGTATGATTGAATATTGATTGTTTTCTTTAAAATTTAAATCAAGTTGTGTTTCATCCCTAATAGTTCGTATTGTACTCAAAAGACTTGGAGTCACGTTGTTGTATTGCAACAGGAAGTGTTGAAGTGTGATTGATTCTTGGAGTGCTTGTACTTGTATTCTAATTAGTCAATAATATAATATTTGTACAAAATTAGTCGATATTGCACTTAGAATGTAATCATGATTCAACCTCCAAACTAGAAGTTATTCCTTAAGGTAGCAATATATTATTTAACTATAAAATAATAATATATTATATTATCGATAAAACAATATCTCTTTAAAATAATAAGTTTTCTTGGTCACAAACCTATTATATTGTCGATGTTATATTGTAGTTTACCTTAATGGATCTCTTTCAGTAAATTCAAAATTTTAAGCCAAACACATGTTAGCAGCATAAGAAAATCATAGTCAATTTTTTCTTTAAACCAAGATTACACGACTGAGATGATATAAGATAAAATTTAAAAACATGCTTTAAGTAATACCGAATATGGCTTTGTAGTGACTGATGTAGAGGTTGGATAAACCATTTTTAATCCAAAAAGGCACAACATAATTCGAACTTCCTGTCCACCACAACCAAATCTATCTACTTTACTGAAATACATCTTTGGTGGTGGTGGTGGTAGTGGTGGTTCTTGAAAAAAACATGAAAGTATGATGTTGAGTTACTCTCAAAGTCAACAATTCAATTTGAGAGGAAAACTCAACAAATTAATCAATGCAAACATGAAACAAATCTTAAGTTTTTTGATGAGTTTTATCCCAAAATAAACAATAACATTTGAGACAAATCCACTCAACGATTGATCTGAACATCAAAATTTACGCAAAGCAAGAATAAAAAAAGAATTTAGAAAAACAGATGTTGAAAAATGAGAAAAGGAAACTTACATGCTTGACTCGGATATCTAGAGAAATTCAGAGCTTCAAAAGATAAAATTACATGTTGAAAAGAAAACTTACATGTTGAAGAATAAAAATGGATCTCATCCAGTAAATCCAAAATTTTAAACCAAACACATGTTAACAAATCAAAAATTCAAAACCACTTCAATTTAGGGAAGCTTTTTGCATCTCTCTGGGACTTGGTTTCTGAAAGTGATGTGAAGAGTTGGTTGTACTCCTGGAACCGATTTTTCAATGCGTTAAGTTGCAGATCAATGTTACATATCTTATGGAAAAAGGAGCCATAGAAAAGAGAGACATATTGCTGAAGTATAGAGAACTAAACAGAGCTTCCCAAGAAGCTCCGTAACCTTCATTTTGATGCCTGGTGGAGGAGAACGGCTAAATAAGAAAACATTTAGAGAGAACAAAATAGTTAAAATGTTAAGGAAACCTTGCTGATTTGAATCTAGTCGATCAATGAGTTTGGTGTAGCCATCCACAACATCCTTTGTAGCCTTCTTTATAGTTTCTTTATCTTCCTTCAATTGAGCCACAAGAGTTGTTGTTGTTGTAGAGTTTCCGATGCTTTGTGCCACATGTCCTGAAGTGTTGACAATATTATTTCCCATATTGATTAAGCCTCCATCAATAGTCTGCATCATGTTCTCCACATTCATTGTAACGGTTTTCATGACTTTCAATTCCTCTCCTAACAAGTTTACATCCCCAACAAGTTGTTCCACCCTTTCCTTCTCATCTCCAACAAGTCCGTCCACCCTTTTCTTCTCATCCGATACTTGGTCCCAATAAATTTCAATGATGCTTTCACTCCCGTCAGTGCTTCTTCCAATCGGTCAAATGTGTTTTTCATTTCGCCTATGTTAATAGGAGGTTCCATGTACAAACAAAAAAAAACATAAGCAACAGAATCAAAGAAATTCAACACAAAAGAAGAAGATGATAAACCTCGAAAAAATCGTCGTTCTTCTAAACCAAACAAGATGAGGATCAAAGTTTCATGTATAACAAACAATCACATCATACAAAAACCCTTTTCTAATCGCTAAACCCCACCCGAAAACCCTAAACCAATGTTGGGCATGCCTTGGCGCGGAGATGTGGATGTCACGGTTTCCCATTGGCACATTGGTGCGGCTGGCATGGTTGGTATGCCTTGGCGCGGAGATGTGGCTAGCACGGTTTGCCATTGGCACAGTGGTGCGGCTGGCATGGTTGGCATGCCTTGGCGCGGAGATGTGGCTGGCACGGTTTGCCATTGGCACAGTGGTGCGGCTGGCATGGTTGGCATTCCTTGGCGCGGAGATGTGGCTGGCACGGTTTGCCATTGGTACAGTGGTGCGGCTGGCATGGTTGGCATGCCTTGGCGCGGAGATGTGGCTGGCACGGTTTGCCATTGGCACAGTGGTGCGGCTGGCATGGTTAGCATGCCTTGGCGCGGAGATGTGGCTGGCACGGTTTTCCATTGGCACAGTAGTGCGGATGGCATGGTGCCGTGGCGCAGTAACATGAGAATTATGGTTTTGCATAGGTGATGTCAATTAATGTTAAGGGTTCTGCCATGGAACATGACTCATAAAAGAAAAAAGATACCCTGGTAATTCTTACGTAAGCATGTTGATCGGTTCAATAAATGTGCTAATGGTCATGATGACGTCATGTCAGATGTGCGATTTTACAATTTTAACCCTAGGCTAAAAACCACCTCAACACCTAGATAACTTCTTTGAAGTAATACTCAATAATATAATATACTCGCCAAAATAATAAATTTGCACGGTCCCAACTCTGTCCCTTATTGTTAAAATAATAAATTTGATGAATCATAAATAGCATATTTCAAAAGTTTCCTTTAAGCATTGATAGGTCCCAAATAAAAAATATATTTTATACATATTAAATTCTCTCAAAGTATGATTGAAGATTGATTGTTTTCTTTAAAATTCAAATCAAGTTTTGTTTCATCCCTAATAGTTCGTATTGTACTCAAAAGACTTGGAGTCACGTTGTTGTATTGCAACAAGAAGTGTTAAAGTGTGATTAATTCTTGGATTGCTTGTACTTGTATTTTAATTAGTCAATAATATAATATTTCTACAAAATTAGTCGATATTGCACTTAGAATGTAATCATGATTCAACCTCCAAACTAGAAATTATTCCTTAAGGTAGCAATATATTATTTAACTATAAAATAATAATATATTATATTATCGATAAAACAATATCTCTTTAAAATAATAAGTTTTCTTGGTCATAAACCTATTATATTGTCAATGTTATATTGTAGTTTACCTTAATGGATCTTTTTCAGTAAATTCAAAATTTTAAGCCAAACACATGTTAGCATCATAAGAAAATCATAGTCAATTTTTTCTTTAAACCAAGATTACACGACTGAGATGACATAAGACAAAATATAAAAACATGCTTTAAGTAATACCGAATATGGCTTTGTAGTGACTGATGTAGAGGTTGGATAAACCATTTTTAATCCAAAAAGGCACAACATAATTCGAACTTCCTGTCCACCACAACCAGATCTATCTACTTTACTTAAACACATCTTTGGTGGTGGTGGTGGTAGTGGTGGTTCTTGAAAAAAAACATGAAAGTATGATGTTGAGTTACTCTCAAAGTCAACAATTCAATTTGAGAGGAAAACTCAACAAATTAATTAATCCAAACATGAAACAAATTTTAAGTTTTTTGATGAGTTTTATATCAAAATAAACAATAACATTTGAGATAAATCCACTCAACGATTGATCTGAACATCAAAATTTACGCAAAGCAAGAATAAAAAAAGAATTTAGAAAAACAGATGTTGAAGAATGAGAAAAGGAAACTTACATGCTTGACTCGGATATCTAGAGAAATTCATAGCTTCAAAAGATAAAATTACATGTTGAAAAGAAAACTTACATGTTGAAGAATAAAAATGGATCTCAGCCAGTAAATCCAAAATTTTAAACCAAACACATGTTAACACATCAAAAATTCAAAACCACTTCAATTTAGGGAAGATTTTTGCATCTCTCTAGGACTTGGTTTCTGAAAGTGATGTGAAGAGTTGGTTGTACTCCTGGAACCGATTTTTCAATGCGTTAAGTTGCAGATCAATGTTACATATGTTATGGAAAAGGAGCTATAGAAAAGACAGACAAAGTGCTGAAGTATAGAGAACTAAACACAACTTCCCAAGAAGCTCTGTAACCTTCATTTTGATGCCTGGTGGAGGAGAACGTCTAAATAAGAAAACATTTAGAGAGAACAAAATAGTTAAAATGGTAAGCAAACCTTGATGATTTGAATATAGTCGATCAATGAGTTTGGTGTAGCCATCCACAACATCCTTTGTAGCCTTCTTTATAGTTTCTTTATCTTCCTTCAATTGAGCCACAAGAGTTGTTGTTGTAGAGTTTCCGATGTTTTGTGCCATATGTCCTGAAGTGTTGACAATATTATTTCCCACATTGATTAAGCCTCTAGCAATAGTCTGCATCATTTTCTCCACATTCATTGTAATGGTTTTCATGACTTTCAATTCCTCTCCTAACAAGTTTACATCCCCAACAAGTTGTTCCACCCTTTCCTTCTCATCTCCAACAAGTCCGTCCACCCTTTTCTTCTCATCCGATACTTGGTCCCCAATAAATTTCAATGATGCTTTCACTCCCGACAGTGCTTCTTCCAATCGGTCAAATGTGTTTTTCATTTCGCCTATGTTAATAGGAGGTTCCATTTACAAACAAAAAAAACATAAGCAACAGAATCAAAGAAATTCAACACAAAAGAAGAAGATGATAAACCCTGAAAAAATCATCGTTCTTCTAAACCAAACAAGATGAAATCAAAGTTTCATGTATAACAAACAATCACATCATACAAAAACCCTTTTCTAATCACTAAACCCCACCCGAAAACCCTAAACCAATGTTGGGCACTTTTATTTTCTTTACCATTATTGATAAGACCCAACATCGCGAAATCACATCAAAAATATTGGGAAATCACTGAATATTGCGAAATCAAAGTCTTAAATAATGAATTGAAAAGAAATTTTGAAATCACTGATTGCGAAATCAAAGTCACAAATAATGAATTGAAAAGCAATTACCAAAAAAAAGGTATCCAAATAGAAAGAAATTGAAAAGAAAAGGTACACATACAAAACTAGAACGTAATATCCAGTAAGCTGAAAAGAGAGTATGTAAAGAAAAGGAAAAAAATCTATCTTGTTGTTGATTTTTGTCTAAAAATCATCAATTGATTTGAAACAAACACTCACAAGAGAAAATCATAAAAGAGAAAATTTTAGTATTGTACTTGTTCTTCTGCGAGCTCGAGACAGAATTTTTTTAAATCCATTTTCCCTATTACCTAGTCCTCCCATGATAATCAAAAGAGATTGAGGAATTTGTGTGATGTGTGGATTTGAGAGATTTTGTTTGATATTTTATAGAGAGGGAGGCATAACGGCTGTGAAAAGAGTCGTTCAGAAGAAATTCAAATCTAGGAAAGAAATGAAAGGATATGGAAAATAGAATACAAAATTTGAAAGGGCCAACGACATTAAGTGCTTTTTTTGGAAGCATGGGTGAGCAATGGGCGGGTGAGTGCTGATTTGGTACCACGTGTCCAATCTATTAGAATAACGGATATTAGAAATGCACCGACGTTCAGTCCATTACCCAACGGGTAAAATACTTATGGATGAACTGGGTGGATGCGGTTGGATTAGAGGATTTAAAAACATAATTACAAAAAACTAATATTAATACTCTATGTAATAAACACCAACAAAAAAGATTAGTGATCATGCATATTGAGTCCGTAGTATGCTCAACTCAACTTTGTCCCTCTATTTCATTGTGATCATGGTTATTTCTCTGGCTTATACATGTAAGTATACCTAGCTCACGTTTTAGCTTATCCTTCATATTTTGGTATAACACCAAAACTCCCCTCCGTATTGGGTGTCCAACGGATGGATGACATATCACCTGTGTCCAACCAGTGAAAATGACAGGTTTCAAAAATTTACCTGCATCCAATCCGCCGAGAAAAGGATTGGGTCTCCACCCACTAAAATGCGGGTTAGTTTGGATAAAATTTGTGGATGTGGGTGTTTTTGCTCGCCCTTACTTGGAAGATTCGAGACTGTTGTTTGATATTCAGAACCAGTTGCTCACTTTTGAAAATCTTTAGGTCATATATAGCAACTTTGACACAAATGAAGTTGCTTACGACTTGGACAAGTATTTTCTTTGTCTTACAGTATATCTGATGTATGGACTACGGATGTCCCTCCTTGAATTAGCAGTGCTTTGGACCAGGACTTATTATGAAGTCTTTGGATATTAAAAAAAAAAGCTGAATTGCGGACTCCAAAAATATGTGCGACATACTAAAGTGTCACCAAATAAGATTACAACAAAACTAATATGTACATTTTCAACAGAGAGAATACATGACACAGTATAAGAAATTGAAATGGAACAAAACATGAAGCGTTGCTATGACAAAGCCCGGACAACTCTGATGGGATCAAACTTTTCGTTCTCCTCCTCCTCTAGACTCTTGATCTTCTCTCTCAACCTACCCTTTAACCAAACAACTCTCCCCTCAAGTTGTACCAACAAACAATGATGCTTACTTTCTACAATAAATGTGCTTTACTTCTCGAGACCTTCATGCTCATACTCCCTGGAATTTGGTTTCTCTCTATAAGGTGTGCTTCACTTCTCATTTTGGCATCACTCATAGTCATACTCCCTGAACTTAACCACGATAACGATAAAAAAAAAATTGCAGGTCACCTGCTGGTTGAGATTTGATAGCTTGATGTTGGAGGATATGAATTGTAGCTTGACGGTGTTTTACTCAATGAAAGAGTATTTCAAAACTGATTTCATAAGAACTAAAACGACATTTGAAGAAAGTTTATTGTTCAAACATAAAAATTATAAGGATGATTCTTGGCTCAGGGGATTAACTTACAGTGTTTTCCATTTGTATATTGACAAATTGATGGTTAAAGTAAAGTTGATGAAAGATTGGGATGCTAATAAACTTTATGAAGTGTGTGTTTGTAAAATGAATGAATCTATGGGACTTCCGCATCTCCATCAAATAAATTAGTATGTGGATGGTGTTGTACCTTTTGAGAATGTTGATAGTTTTTCGAAACAATTGAGTTTTGAACCTTTCCCCATTGAAGATCCCGATTAAGAGATTTGGGATACAAGTTATGTAAAAAGATGAACTCAGATGTGATGAAGTGCACACTGAGGTCAAAAATGAATTATTTACCACAACTTGAGAATAGTCTACCCTTTCACCAAGGAGGATCTTTTGGAACCTGAAAAGGGGAAGACGAAAGGTAGGAAAAACAAATAATTATCAAATAAAGAATCAGAAAAAGCTCAAGGTATTGGCTATTCAAAAAGATATATCTGAAGTTGAGGATCACGTTCCAAACTGAAAAAATAGGGGTCTAACAACCACACCCAATATTTCTCTTAGCAATCATTGTGGACTAACTCCAATATACTTTCAAGAGAATCAACTAGACGGTCAGACTCAATCTTGAGAAAAGTATATCAAAGAGTTATATCTAAATTTCTCAATTCAGCCTGCAATCAAACAAATAGGAATTTGCGAGCCCGATTGAATATAAGAAATAACTTGGACAATATCAAAAACCAATATCTAAGTGTCAATCAATTTAATCAACAACCAAAGGTCGGATTCCCAATTGTTTGAACGCACATCCTGTGATGTTTCAGTTATATAAACAAATATAATACAGAAAAGAAATAACACAAACACCAGAAGTTTTGTTAACGAGGAAACCGCAAATGCAGAAAAATCTTAGGACCTAGTCCAGATTTGAACACCAGACTCTATTAAGCCGCTACAGACACTAGTCTACTCCAAGTTAACTTCGGACTGGAATATGGTTGAGCCCTAATCAATCTCTCACTGATCAAGGTACAGTTGCGCTCCTTACGTTTCTGAATTCTAGCAGGACTCTACACACTTGATTCCCTTAGCTGATCTCATTCACAACTAAGAGTTGCTATGATCCAAAGACAAAGACTTGATAAACCAATCTGTCTCACACATAAAAGTATATTGTATAGATAAATCTGTCTCCCACAGATAAACTTATGAGTTTTGTTCCGTCTTTTGATAAATCAAGGTGAACAGGAACCGATTGATATACGGGACTTATATTTCCGACGAACAACCTAGAAATATCAATCACCTCACAATAATCTTAATCGTATGGTAGCGATACAAGATATTGTGGAATCACAAACAATGAGACGAAGATGTTTGTGACTACTTTTTATCTTGCCTATTGGAGATTAAATCTCGAGCCAATCTTAAAGAAGATAGTACTCAATCACGATAGAGAACAGCAAGATCAAAACACACAACTACAGAGAAAATAATTGGATCTGGCTTTACAAACCCAATGAAGTCTTCAAGTCGTTAACCTACAGGGTTTCGTGAAAAACCAAAGGTTAAAGTAGAATCGACTCTCGTCGCAACTAGTATCACACATGAGGTGTTGGGATTAGGTTTCCCAGTTGCTAGAGTTCTCCTTTATATAGTCTTCAAATCAGGGTTTGTCATCAATGTTACCTTGGTAACAAAGCATTCAATATTCACCGTTAGATGAAAACCTGATAGACTCAGCTAATATTTTTCAACCGTTAGATCGAACTTTGCTTGTTACACACAAATGTAAAGTGACTTCATTTAGATATGAGTAACCGTACCTAAAATTGTACACCTTTGTTGGCTCAACAACAGTTAACCGAAGTTAGCCATATGAACACTTTCATATCAACTATATTCATCTTAACCATAACTAGTTCAAATGACTCAAATGAAACTAGTTTTAGAGTTGTTCAATTGTTTATATTCACATAGAAGTATACAATACACAATTGAAACAAAACGATTTTGATTCACTCGAATCAATTCATGAACATTATAGCCACGATTTGCAAAAGATTGCATTCCTTATTATATAAATGTATTAGTTCATGAACAAACCGATTTTAGAACATTATCCACTTAGGTGTGCGAACGGGTACGCATAACTTAGTGGCCAGACTAAGTTTGGGTTCGCCAGTATGCAAACTTGTACGCATACCTTCCAAACTCAGTAGAAATTCCCGGACCTGAACCTCACGCCAGTACGCGTACCGTTATGCTTACAAGGTTCTCGAACTTTCACAAAACCAACTAGTACACATACGTGTATGCAAACCATGGTTCCCGGACATGGAGTACATATATGAAAGTACGCATACTATGCTTATATCCAATTGTTCTAAACTCTCGTGTCAACCATTGAAACATTCTTGGAAGACGATAATAGCTATCTTACACAAACTATTAGCTTCAAAGCAATTTTCAAGTGAACGAATGATCAATACGAAACATTCCAAGTCTACATCAAATGACTGTCTCACACAAATCATGTAAGATGTTACCAAGATATTTTCACATGATCATATTTTGACTTTCGTCAAGAATATAAGATGAACTTCATTAAAGCGAAAGCTTACCAACACATATTTCGAGAAATATGTAAGCGAGTGAAACTCAGCTCGAAATATCAAATGTGCATAATTGGAGTCTATATAGCTAGACGACTTTTGTCTCAAATAGGAGATAGAGTAGATAGACTTTTGAGTGATAGATTAGTTCAAGTCTCCATATACCTTTTGTTGATGAAGTTTCACAAGATACCCATAGTAGTTCTTCGTCTTCAATCAATGAACGCCGTGAAGTCTAATGCTCAACTACACTTTCTATCCTAATCCGAGACTTAGTTATAAGTAGACTAGATATCAAGAATTATAGTTTTGGCAACTAAACTTGACAATAAGCTTGAGATAGCAACGCTTGCGAGTTCGACCGAGCAGTGCTATAACACAAAATACGAAGAGGATAAAAATGAAATAGATAAAGTGACAAAGTTGGGAAGAGTTAATATTTCTAGGAAACGTGGATGGCCGAGTAAGGATAAAAGCAAAACAAGTAACCAAAATGATTGTCAATGAGACATTAAACCCAAAGGTAAAATGTATCCTTCACAGAAAATAGGAAAACTAATCAAGATAAAGGAAAAAAGGACCGTGCATGCGGTGGGTAAAATGAAAGGACCTAAAAAGGATAAGAATGGTAAATACTTGCGGCCTACTAATATATGCTAACTACATGGAGGAACTACCCGATATAATTTGTAAGCATATTATAACCATGAACGATTTCGAAGGGGATGGGAATTGTGGTTGTCAAATGTGAAATAACTAGGACCTTTTGAAGAAGCAAAGAATCCGTAGTGGCTAGGGGAAAAAATCAAGTATATAAGGCACCGATTGCTACAAACATCACACTGTAATCGAGACTTCTACAAGATAATGATGAGATCGGGTCCAATAGGAGGCCAATGGGTGCTAGAGGAGTATATTAGATTCGAACGATGTTTGCATGGGTATTCCGTCATCAAAAGAGATCATTAGATGTTTATGCCAATTTGTGGGTTTCTAATAGCAGATACTTTCAATTGCATGGTTCATTGTTTCGGGTTAATTAGTTTGTTCGAGTTTTCTTACGCGCCACCAATAAAACCTTGCCATGAGGATATAAAAGATAGAGGACTTGTTATTGTATTTGATCAAGGGTCGTCTTAAAACTTAGACCCGTTTTCCCATTACCTCATTTGTGTTATAATTCCTTTTGGATGAGACTCGATCGAAATTACTCGATGAATTGGTGTGAAAAAATATGCAACGGAAATAGACCTTTGGAAAGCTTCATATATCTTGCTTGTGAACCAAAAAGTAATTGTATCGAAGGATGAAGAAGTAAGTGAAGATGACGAGGATGAGATAACTGAAGGCGCAATAAGATTAGGAAATATATAAAACATAATATGAAGTTTGTGGGAATGTAATAAAGGATCGATTGGCTTCTTTGTTTGTTCGGATGGTGATGATGAGGTAAGATTACGAATGTCATAAAATATATCCTTAAATACACCTTATGAATAAAATATTATGTCTTATTGTTACTTGTGTGTTTGTTGATTTTCTTCTAGGACATCAAATAACGTTCATCAGGGCTTTCACAATAAGTCGAAAAGAAAGCTTGAACAAGTATTAATTACATCAATCATCTTCTACGGTGAATGGTTTCATTTATTCTTACTAGAAGTACAAAAACAAATTTAAGTAGAGAAAAAAAAGCTAGACTAGGTTCAACATTTAGTGATTGGTACAAAATGAGTTACAAAGTGACAGGATTTTATAGAGATAACCCCTAACGGATATATTTTATATAAATAAATAGGTATTTTGTAAAAGGATCGTATATTTAGAATCTAATTAGGGTCCGGGTCGTTGGACTTGCAGTTGATGCACTAGGGGCTTTGACCGACTAGAGACCGTCAAATGAACTGTTACTTGACTTTTATAATAAGGTGAAGCTAACCTACGTCTTGGAAATGTTAACCTTCACTAGGAAAACCATTGCACGATAAAACACACTTTCTTTATAAGCTATAACAAAATTAGGCAGCGAATTCTTTCTACCGTTGTAAACAAACTTTCAACAATTTCAACTAATACTTCAACTTCGAAAACAAAGATTTTACTGTATGGTACTGAAACTAAAAGGTTCAATACAAAAGCAACTTTGTCACCCATACCTGGACCAATATATTCCATTAGTTCCACTAGTAGCTTCATAATATCAAACTGAATTACTTTTATTTTATCATATTTTAATGTAAGTAAAACTGTTGATGCATCTTTTTCCTCACGAAAACTACCATTTTCTAATACTTCAACTTTTAATTCAATTAAGAGTTGGTCTTCACAAAAATCGTCGTTGATGCTTATGATTCTCTCACATTTGTTATATGTTTTGATAGGATCTTCATGATTGTTCCAAAGTCCCCCCCAAAGTTGTTAAGAACGTTTTTTTGCCATTAATTTTATTACTGTTATTTCAAAACCTAATCTTAGATTCAACTTCAGCAAAATAAGGAACAACAACTAGTTTCCAACCGATCATCTGTGTCTTTATGGATTATTACAAAATAAGGAAAAAACGAGTCAGTTACAAAGTGAGTCTGATCAACTAAACCAATCATCTGTCTCTTTAGGGTCAGGATCATACTTGGGCTTCCATGAACCAGTGGTTCTCTTAGTCTCCTTAGTACTACCCTTTGGAAACAACTTGAAATTTTCATTGTGGTCCACCAGTACTGTTTGGATACATCCAAATTGGTGAAGTACTCGACGAGGATCGAAAATTATAAACCTTTCTGGATAAAACAAGGGTCCGTAGTACATTCCCAAAGTCATATCTTTATCTTTTTTAGAGGATTGTTTGGTTGAATGATATTCATGAACACTTGTGTATTGTATACATTCCCCCTTTTTCAATTTTAGTGACAAAACTATCAATACATATGGATTACAAAATAATTAAACTTTGTAGCTTTTCATCCGAATGCTTAATTTCCTTGGTTCTTCAACATTCCTCGAAATCTTCGTCACTTCCAAGTACTTCAGTGATTCTGAACATGTTCAACTCAGCATCATATTTGTTGAAGTTCCGCAGCCATAACAATAAGAAAACATATGAAAACATCTCTTCTCAATCATTGTTATACAATGTCATAGTATTATCACACATCATCAAAGTTCAAATGTATCACAACTTTGACAATAATACTATGGTGATATGTAGCGCTCCCCCTTAGTCAATACTTTATCTTACAATGAAAACCACCCCCCTTACATAATGATCCGTAAACAATATGTATATGTACTGTGAACTACAAAATAATTCTCCCCTTTTTTGTCAATATAAATTGGCAAGCGTACGAAAACTAGCGGGATCATAATGAAGTTATCAAAGAGATTATTCATGACTAAAAAAGAACATATCAACTTTGTTTCGATGATCTCGCATAGTAGAAACTTACTCTATTCATCAAGGAGTTTATAAATATACAAGATAACTCCTAAAATATTACACAACCGCATTCCCCACAGAGATTTGGCAATTAAGCACAAGTTCAATAAGAACTCTCCCCCATAAAATGTCATTCCCGAAAGAACTACAAGAGCGACCTTACTTTTACAAGAAAAGAAGGATTTCTTTGGACATTAACAAATCACATGAAACATGAATTTGTATCCAGAAAACTCAATTAAATTAACCACAAAGAAACTTAATTATTAATTTAATCGGAAATGATCAACATAAGAAATCTTACGGAGCCGAACAGTACTTTCACATAGAAAGTGGATCAGAGAAAGATCAATACCGCAGAATATTCAAAATTTCATTCTATTTTTTTATCAATATTTGCATAAAGACATATAATAAACTTAACTTTTGAGCATATATGAGATATCATAGTTCACAGATGTAAACCAAGACATATCTCATACCAAATTTACAATATATAAAACCAATAAAGATTAATACTTCAAAAATCATCTTCAAAATAACTTAGAATTTAAATAAATAAATATAAAACATTGCAAGATGAAAACTGTTGGAAATAGCTAAGTGTAATCACAATACTTGCTATTTCAAATCCTAGTTATATTTGTTAAAACACAAGAATAAATTCTCATAAGAAGTTTCGTAGACAAAATAAATAAATACTAACATCAAACAGAAAGACTCAGGCATAATCAACAATCAGAGAACGAACAAGAGTGAGTTCAACGGTTGCTTTCTCCAGTTTTGCTTTTAGAAAAACAAGGTTCCTTGTTGCAATTTCAAGTTGTTCATGCACAACCGAAAAATCTTTGAGAAGATTCCCAACCAATTGAGATGATATCTGGACTGGTTGATTGTGAACATGATCTACAACATGATAATAGGTTATGTAGAGAGGATTCTCACTAAACTCGATAACCTTTTTTTCTTCAACTTTGTCTTCCTTTTTGCATCCATCCATCGTGTAGTTCATATACAACAAGAGGGTTTCTTGAGGTTACGGATCAAAATATATCAAAAGAATATCAATACTTGATATATATATATATTCACATAGGAAAACCCTAGAGACGCATATTTGTCGTTTGGTCATGCACCAGGTGCATAGACTGTTCGTGGCTATAAACCAAAGTTCAAAACCAAGGAACCAATGTAGCAAACGTTAGCAACTTGATATATGACAAAGTAAAAAACAAGTTCAAACATAAGGCATAAAATCTTAGCTCAAGAGGTTAGAGCACAAGACATTTATAGAGAACAAATTAACTGTCTTATGGGAAGAACTGCAAGAAGTTTTTCACATCTAGCAACAAGAGAACTGTTTTTAGGAGAAAATGATCGCTTAAACAAACCTAGAGCAAAGCTCAACAGTAAAAATATCATAAAGGAAATTATAAAAATACAACAAATACCACTTTTTCAGGAACAAGATATCTTCTCGAAAATCATGTGCATCCTCACACGGTCAAAAAAGGAGGATGCACAATGGTAAGTAGTCAAGTTGTAACCTGATGAGCATTTTGCTCATCAAGGGTGTTGAAATTCCCTTCTTTTTTATCCTCAAAACTATCGGAGAGGTCAAGGGAAGTAGACTCAGAAACATTAAAAAAAGAAGGACAAGAGGTACCTGACGTTGCTGTCTTCTTTGCTTTCTTAATGCTGCGCTTGAGACGATTTATGTTAGTCTTGAGTTCCAAAACACGGTTGTTGATAAAAAAAGTATTCAGCATCTATTGACATTTTTGTTCCGGAGCATTTTTCCGTCATAGAGGAAGAGATTGACGAATTCTTCCTACTCTTTGGATCAACAAGACAGTCATTTGACCTTATAACGCCATTCTTTTTACAGTTGTAAAAAGCTTAATTTGTGTTGTCTTCCTTGGACATCTAGGTATGGATATTATGAAGTTTTTCATTTCTCAAGCGAAAACGATATCTCCTTTCAAGGTGACCTTTGTTTCCGCGATAATAACACTTGACTAAAATATTGTTATCAGCTGATATCTCATATGAGTTGTCTTTTGACAATTCTGGTTTTTTGAGACTTCTATTGCCAAAGGAAGATTTTCAGTTTTTCCGTCAGTGAAAATTTTCAACTGGACATTTTTACTAGCACAAACAAAACTAACCTTATTATTGCTTGGAGTGTCTATTCCTTCATAGCCTAAACCTCGTGTATCACGATATTTTTCACATGCTCCCAGCTTAGAAGATAATTTTGTTGAGGTAGATTTAAACTTTTTCAAGTTTTCTTCCAGTGACTTGACCTTCTTAAGAGCAACAACAAGGTCAGCCTCCAATTTCGAGAGAGAAAAACACTTTCTCTATCATCAAAGAAATTTTGTTGAGAGCTACACTTTTCTTCAAATTCAGCAAGTTATTCTTTCAACATGAAGAAATTTCTGTGAAGATTTTACATTCAGAATTCTTTGAACGCACATCTTCTTCACGATCTTTAAGAAACGACTGAACGAGATTATACCCACAATCATAACCCTTAAAGAGCTTTCCCATCTTCTTGTTTTCTTGACAGAGAGGAGTCAGATACTCAGCCAAACAGGATGTCGACTTTTTCTTTTTTTATGAGATGGTCAAAAAGCTTGATGTATCGGGAGACTTCGTCATCAAAATATTCTCTACCATCTGAATCACTTCCATTTGAAAGATCATCCAACTGTTCATCTATGCGTGATTCTCAGTTATACATAGTTTTAGGAGACATAAGGCTTTGAACAAAATCAGAATGTTTCTGAACTGGTGATGCGTTATCTGAGATAAAAATTTTGTCCATAGTTATATTTCTACAAACATAGACTTATGAGGTCTTTAACGTGTTTGCCTACTCTGATACCAATTGAAGGGGGGGAGGGGGGGGGGTACAACAACCACACCCAATATTTCATTCGGAAATCTGTATGGACTAACTCCGGTATGATTCTGAGATCACTAACTAATAAAGAGAGATCAACCAATAAATATCAATGATTTGTATCTTAATTTCTCAATACAATATGCAATCAGATAGAAATGTGCGATTCCGATTGATATGATAAATAACTTGGACGTGCGGTATCAAAAACCAATATCCAAGTGTCAATTAATTTCAATAAACAACTCAAGGTTGGATTTACCAATTGATCGAACTTACGCACAACCTGTGATATTTCAATTACATAGACAAATATAATGCGGAAAAGAAATAACATAGACACCAGAGATTTTGTTAACGAGAAAGCCGCAAATGCAGAAAAACCCCGGGAACTAGTCCAGCTTTGAAAACCACAATGTATTAAGACGCTACAGACTCTAGATGACTACAACTTAACTTCCGATTTGAATGTAGTTGAGCCCTAACCAATCTCACACTGATTAAGGTACAGTCGCGTTCCTTACGTCTCCAGAACCACGCCGAATTTTACACACTTGATTCCCTTAGATGATCTCACCCAGAACTAAGAGTTGCTACGACTCAAAGTCGAAGACTTGATAAACAAATCTGTCTCCCATAGAAAAGTCTATTCAAATAGATAAATTTGTCTCCCGCAGAAATACCTACGAAGTTTTTGTTCCGTCTTTTGATAAATCAAGGTGATAGGAACCAATTGATATACCAGACTTATATTCCGGAAGAATATCCTAGAAATATCAATCACCTCACAATAACTTAACTATATGGTAGTAGAACAAGTTATTATGAAATCACAAAGGATGAGACGAAGAGCTTTCTGATTACTTTTTATATCTTACCTATTAGAGATAAATCTCTAGAAAATCTAAGAGAAGATAGTACTCAATACGATAGAACAAGTAATATCAGAACATGCAACTACAAAGAAAATAGTTGGGTCTGGCTTCAGAATCCCAACGAAGTCCTTAAATCGTTAACCTATAATTGTTTTAGGAAAAACCTAGGTTAAAGGAGAATCGACTCTAGTTAGAACTAATATCACATAGGAGATGTGGGGATTAGGTTTCCCAGTTGCTAGAGTTCTCCCTTATATAGTCTTCAAATCAGGGTTTGATATCTTAAAAACAAAAAATAAATATTCACCGTTAGATGGAAACCTGATTTAAGATTCAAGCTAAGTTTTCTTAAAACCAAAGCAATATCTCTCCATAGTTATATGGTCTTAGCTTGTTAGACACAAATGAAATATATCTTCATTTAGATATGGACAACCGTACCTAAACGTGTATATTGAGTTGGCTCAACAATAGTTAACCGAAGTTAGCCATATGAACAATATTGTGTTAACCCTTGTTTATCTTAACACTTCTATATCAAATGATATTAAAATGAATCTAATTGTGTTACTCATAGAGTTGTTCAATTTTTTATATTCTCATAGACGTATAAAAGACACAATTGAAGCAAAATCGGATTTGATTCACAAGAATAAATTCATGAACATTTAGCCAAGGTCTGAAAAGATTGCATTCCTTAATATATAAATAAATGTATTTTTTTCATGAGTATGAAATCATACTAAACCGATTTTAGAACTTAAACCAACTTAGTTTGCAAACGGGTACACAAACTTAAGTTCCGGACTTTGGTCATGTCCGAAAGTTTGCAAATAGGTATGCATAATGTCATTTCGGACCTAACTCAGGCGAAAAAGTTTGCAAACGCATAATAAAACTTAGTTCCCGGACTTTAACAGTTCAAACAGTACACATACGGGTATGCATACTTAGTTCCAGGGCCTGAATCATTCTTACAACAGTTTGCATACTGGTACGCATACTGTGCTATATCCAGACAATGGTTAATTGTTAAAAACTCCCATTTTAATCATTGAAACATTCTCAGAAGACAGGAATATCTGTCTCACACAAAATATTAGCTTCGAAGCAATTTTCAAGTCATCGAATGATCAATACGAAACATTCCTAGTCCACATCAAATGACTGTCTGACACAAATCATATAAGATGTTACCAAGCGAATTTTACATGGTCATCGTTTGACTTTCGTCAAGTATAATGATGAACGCGGTTAACAGGGGGTTAGTCAATTGAGATTTGTGGAGATATTGAAAGAATTTTAGGGACTTCTAAAATCTCTTGTTAGTCAATAGAGAGTTCTTCAAAATCTCACACAATCTTTGTTACTGGATCGTGACTTTCTAAAAGTCTTCATAAAAAGACTCTAAATGTTTCTACTAATCCCAATTAACTAATCCCCTGTAAAGCAAAAGATTAACAACACATATTTTGAGAAAGATATAAGCGAGTTAAACTCAACTCGAAATATCAAATGTGTATAATATAAAGTCTATATAGCTATACGACTTTGTCTCAATAGAAGATAGAATAGAATAGACTTCTGAGTGATAGATAAGTTCAAGTCTCCGCATACCTTTTGTTGATGAAGTTCCTCCAAGATCCCCTTAGTAGATCTTCGTCTTCAATCGATGAACGTCGTGAAGTCTAAAGCTTAACTACACATTATATCCTAATTCGATACATATCTATAGGTAGATTAGAAATCAAGACTTATAGTTCTAAAAACTAAACTTGATAAAAAAATCTTGAGATAGAAACGCTTGCGAGTTTGACCGAGCAGTGGTCTAACACATCCTATGATCTAGAGTCTCATATATTCTCTTTTCCCAAAACTCCATGTAACCAATCAACACCTTTCTTGCATCTTTCGAAAGACCATAAACTAGGTTATTCCTTTGGGAAGGTAATATGTTATGATCATTTGGTATATGAAGCTTTGTCTTCAGTGGTACACAACTTTTTTTTTTGTGGTTGTTGATCTTCTTCACCATCTTCATATTTATCTTCTGACGATTCAGATTCATCTCCTTGGGCGACTTATTTTACATGGCTTCGCGGTCGTCTTTGGTCATCTTATTCTTCATCTTCATTTACATTTACTTGTACTTTCCTTCTGCTTTCAATCTCTATGGTAGAAAAAGTATTTCCCTCGTTATCATTCCTTCCTTGTACTTCTCCTTCTCCTTTTTATGGTAGCGGAAGTATTTCCCTCGTTACCTTTCTTTGCTTGTACTTTTCCTTCTGTTTGTATCTCTGTCTCTGTGATATTTTTGGCCGGAGGTCATAGTCCCCCTATTACATGCCTCCAATTTTTGCGGCTGGCTCGAGGTTCAGGATTTTTAGCACTAGAAGGAGTGAATTCCATAGACCTTTTCTTATTCTTTTGAGACACAACTTTACCTCCACCTTTGGTTTGTTTCCTATAACAAAGTATAAAATGTACTAATTAATACATAATACATATCAGGTTCACCTTATAAAAAAGAGAGTTTGAACAACAAATGATACAAGTTCGATTATGAATAACATGGCTCAGCTGATAATTCTAAGTATTGGAATAACAATACAATGTTCGGCTAATAATGGGTCTCCCATTATTTTCCGAACCTATGATATGCAATTTTCTGAAATCAATTCCAAATGTTCGGTTGAAATCAATTGCAAGCCAAACCTATGAGAAAAAAAATTAATTCTCAAGTCAAAGTTCGGCTGAAAATATACCAAAATCAAATCATCCGAACTTAAAAGTATTCTAAACTCTGTACAAGGTTCGACTCAAAATTGATATTTTCATATACCAAAAATGACTTGAAGACTTCATTGGGATTGTGAAGCCAAATCGATACTACTTTCTTGTAGTTGTGTGATCCGATCTTGCTGTTTCTATCGTATTGAGTACAAACGTAACGATTGGCTTGAGATTGATATCTCCGATAGGCAAGATACAAAAGTAATCACTAACATCTTTGTCTCATCATTTGTGATTCCACAATATCTTCTTTCGCCGCGTCGATTAAGATTATTATGAGGTGATTGATAATACTAGGTTGTTCTTTAGGAATATAAGTCCGGATTATCAATTGGTTCTGTTCACCTCGATTTATCAAAAGACGGAACAAAACTCGTAGGTATTTTTGTGGGAGATAGATTTATCTATTACCGTAGACTTTTCTGTATGATACAGATTTGTTTATTTAAGTTTTCGACTTTGGGTCGTAGCAACTCTTAGTTGTGGGTGAGATCATCTAAGGGAATCAAGTGCATAATATCCTGCTGGGATCAGAGACTAAGCACGCAATTGTACCTTGGATCATTGTGAGATTGATTGGGGTTCAACTACAGTACATACCGAAGTTAGTTTGTAGTAGACTAGTGTCTTTAGTGGCTTAATACAGTGTGTGTTCAATCTGGACTAGGTCCCGGGGTTTTTCTGCATTTTCGGTTTCCTCATTAACAAAACTTCTTGTGTCTGTGTTATTTCTCTTACGCATTATATTGTTTATCTTTATAATTGAAATATCGCAGGTTGTGCGTTTGAATCAATCAATTTGGAAACCCGACCTTTCGTTATTGATTGAATTTGATTGATCCTTGGACATTGGTCTTTGGTACTGTTCAAGTGATTTCTCTTGTATTCAATTAGACTCGCAGATTTCTATTT
Organism: Papaver somniferum; assembly: GCF_003573695.1. Taxonomy (NCBI): domain Eukaryota; kingdom Viridiplantae; phylum Streptophyta; class Magnoliopsida; order Ranunculales; family Papaveraceae; genus Papaver; species Papaver somniferum. The sequence continues at coordinate 1,210,365 of NW_020622270.1, read as the reverse complement.
GCTTGAGTAAGAATTGAATCGAGAAAGAGAGACATAACTCTTTGATATACTTTATTAAGATTGTGTCTAGTTGATTCTCTTGAAAGTATATTGGAGTTAGTCCATACAGATTTCTAAGCGAAATATTGGGTGTGGTTGTTGTACCCCCGCTTTTTCAATTGGTATCAGAGCAGGAAAACACGATAAACCTAATAAGTTTGTGTTTGTTTGATCCTTAAAAATTGCCCGATGGAAAATTTCTTTGGAAAACTTGCTCTTGGCATCTGTAACGCACGCCAGAAATTCACAAGACTCAATTGAAGCAAAAACGATATGATTCACTCGAATCGGTTCATGAACTATGTAGCCACGGTTTGAAATTTGCATTCCTTCGTTTATATAAGAATAAGTTCACAAACATTGTTTTTAGATATAACCTACTCAAGTTCCCGGACGGAGTTCACAAACTCCAGCAGAATTTCTCTGGTCGAGAACTTCCGCCAGTTCGCGGAATGAGTTCGCGGACTTGGCTCACGCCACTATTCCGGTTCTCTTGATCAACAAAGTTCGCAAACTTCGGTTCAAGGAATAAGGACTTATACATATATGTGTTTCCACAATGATGATTATATCCTCCAATAGTTGTATAATCTAAACTCTCATTTCAATCATTTGAAACATTCTTAGAGGACGTTGATATTCTATAGTTGTTATTCATAAACTATTTTTCGTCAAAGTAAGTAATTTTCAAAGTGATTGAAACTTGTCATGACTTTCGTGACTAGGTAAAGATGAACTTGGCTAAAGCGAAAGCTTACCAACACATATTTCGAGAAATAGATAGGCGAGATAAACTCGGTTCGAAATAGCAAATGTGTATAATCTAAGTCTATATAGAAAAACGACTTTTGTCTCAAGATAGGAGATAAATACACTTTTGAGTGATAGATAAGTTCAAGTCTCCACATACCTTTTAGTCGATGAAGATCCACCGGTTCCTTGAGTAGTCCTTCGTCTTGTATGATGATTGCCATAGAGTTCTTGAGCTCAACTACACTTTCTATCCTATTCCGAGACCTTAGCTATAGTAGACTAGAAATCAATACTTGTAGTTTTGATCACTAATATTGACAAACATGCTTGAGATATAAACGCATGCGAGTCCAACCGAGCAATGCTCTAACAATCTCCCCCTTTGTCAATTTTAGTGACAAAATTATCAATACATATATATGGAATACAAAAATACATAAATTAACTTTTGTAGCTCCTATTCCACATGTCTAATCTTCAACATTACTCGAAATCTTCGCCACTTCCAAGTACTCCAATGATCCCAAAGGTCGTAAGTTCAGCATCATCGTTGTTGAAAATTCGTAGTTATAACAACGAGAAAACAAGAGTTCTCAATCATTGTTATACAGTGTCATAGTATCATTACACATCGTCAAAGTTCATTTGTATCACAACTTCAACAACAATACTATGGTGATATGTATCACTCCCCCTTAGTCACTACTCCATATCACATGGAAACCACTCCCCCTTAGATAATGATCTGAAAACCATATGTATTTGTAGTGTGAACTACATATCAATTCTCCTCCTTTTTGTCAATAAAATTGGCAAAGGTACAAGAACGGGATCCTAATGAAATTTCCGAAAGAGACATTTCACGACCAAAAGAAAGAAACACATATCATCTTATTTAGATGCAATCATATAGACGAGATAAATGCATTCATCAAGGAGTTTATAAAGATACAAGATAACCCCTAAAATATTCCACTGCCGCACTCCCCACAAAGATTTGGCAATTAAGCACAAGTTCAATTAAGAACTCTCCCCCATAAAATGTCATTCCCAAAGGAACAACAAGAGTGACTTTAATTCGAAAGAAAAGAAGGATTTATTTGGACACAAAAAATCACATACAAGTATGAATTTGAATCCTAAACACCCAATTAAATACAATTAAATTAACCACAAGAAAACCCATGATTAATTTAATCGAAAATGCTCAACATAAGTGAACTTATGAAGACTCAAAAATATACAATTAGATTAATCACAAGAGAAACCATAATTAATCTAATCGAAATACACAATCAAACTAATCACAAAAGTAATCAATTTAATTGGTCATGCTCGATATAGGAGAACTTACGGAGCAACAACTAAATAACCAAACAAGATGATTAATTTAGTTGAATATGCTCGACATAAAATATCTCGCGGAACAACAACTAAGCTAATCATAAAAATAATCAACTTGGTCGTTAAGTGCTCAACATAAGACACTTTACGGAGCCTCACAGTAATACATAAAATATGGGTCAGGGAACACTAGTGGAAATCATCAATTTCGCGACCGACAAAGCAAGTCATTTAACTATTATCTATGACTTCCTTTGTCGGTCAAAGAAAGGGTCGTTGTTTGAGCGTCTTTTTCAACTATGACGTGTCTCTGGGGGTCATTAAAAATCTTATGTCAACGACCGATGTTAATGGTCAGCATGTGATGACTGACCCCTATCAGTCGTAGATATAAATCTTAATATAAAAAAAAAATTGATTCAGATTTGGTTGTCTGGCCTGACTGAATCTGACTAAATCTCAAATCAAACCCAAATTAAACTCAAACCAGAATTCAAATGAAACTCAAATTAGAATAATGAGAATCAGGTGAAACTCAAATGTCAAATCAAATTAAGCGTGCACACAAAACATTATTCAGTTTAACATTCATTGATTCATTGGGTTCCAATTACACAAAAAGGATTAAAATCTTGAGTTCTGACCAATGTAAATCTTACAAGAAAAGCCACTAAACAAGTGTTAGAAACCAGCATTATTACCTGAATATCTCCATCCCAATACTCATCATCTCCAACAGTTGCCGAAATTGAGGAGCTTCATTTGCAGTTCCAGTGAAGACAAATGGATCTTCATAAGCATTCTTGTTGGGGTCTGATCTTATTGGAGATTCGAAATCCAAGTACCAATGCTTCCTTGGAGATCACTATTGCTTCTGATGTATATTCCGCAAACCCAAGTTTAAAACCTGAAAGACGAAATATAACCTTGAACTTAATACGATTGTAATTAGACTTAGAGAAACTAATAACAACTAAAAGGATAACAAGGAATAATGCCCAGATAGTTTCTTTTGATTTACCTGAGTCCGCGCAGAGCTTGTCCATTATTTGTGTTGCTCAATCCCCATCTCTTATCAATGAAATACCAAGAAAAGCAAGTTACATTCAGAAACAAAACTATGTAATAGCCAAACTAGGAGATAGAACATGTTTGCTGCGAAACAAACCTCAAACTTCTTTGTTGAGCTTTGATACAAATGGCACTTTCATATAATCGAATCCGTCTTCAACAAGTAACCCCTGGAATCCACAATAGCATTAAGATTCAACTATTTACAATAAAATCTGTACATACCCACTGAAGTATTATATATACAATGCACGAACACCCAACTAAAGTATTCTACAAGGCATGAATACTTCCAAGAGGAAAGTATATTCAACGTAGTTTTATAAAGAGTAAATCTTAATAACCAAAACTAAAGGAGTTCTTGAAGCTAAGCACTCACTTTCCTTTGATGTGAGCCCCGTGTCTGTCAAGTATAACACACCCCTGAGCATGGCGCATGACTTATCTGCAAAATTTAAGATGAAACTAATCACAATGGTGAACTGAGAATGGAAAATGGTTACAAAGTTGATATAAAGACAAATTCCAGCGAAATGGAGTTGTGTGAAAGAAAAAAGACCCACCTAGTGATACATTTGACACAAAAAATACTCATGCATAACTCAATATTATGAACTAAGAGTAGGGTTCAGTCACAAGAACCATGACATGATATTTAAACCTTTGATGGAATTTTCTTATTTGGTTATCTTACAGCGAAAATAACATTATTCGAGTATGGGAGTATCTTAATCAAACTGCCATTACACAAATTAAAATGTAGTGACATATGGATAGGTGTGCATCCAACGGAGAAATACATAATACACAAAGTTACTAAGCTGCGACAACAACGGTGTGTAGGATCAGAATCTCGCAGCAATAATGCCTCGGTGAAATTATCAACAACACAACACAACAACGTCGCAGAACAATTTCAGAAATGACATAATAAACGACGCCAGCTAAAATCATGAGAAAAATATGATGGTTCTGCGAAAATTAGAGAGTTTGCGAGATTAACATTTGTAAGGTTGCGAGAATGTCGCAAGCCATATCCGAAAATAAAGGACAGATTAGCTGTCATCCACCATGTATTTCCCTATAAATAGTCGTTCAGTTGTAAAGGAAAGAGAAATATCTTTTTTGAGTAAGAAACAAGTAAATAGGAGAGAGAAAATCTAGAGCAGTGGTTATTCATGATTCCTTTATCTTTTCTTGTAAGATTGTTCAAAGATTCATCAATAAAGTTAAGATTGTTAATCTAAAAATGAGTTGAGTGTTAATGAAATCATATGAGGGGTGTAGTGTAGGATTTCCTGCAACTACATAATGGCGCTAGAAACAGGGAGCATTGAAGATTATTCTAGAAAAAATTGAAGATTAATATTGAGATTTGTGAAGATTTGGAGTGATTGATTAAGAATTTTACATAATTTCTTGCAATTCGTTATTATTGAAGAAATGGCTAGAAGAAGAAATACATCAGAACAACCAACTACTGTTAGAAGAAGCAAGAGAATTGCTGGAAGGGAAAGAATTGAAATGGGAGAATCTACTAGAATGAGAAGTAATAGAGAAAATCAAATTCAACCACCAGTTCAACAAACACTAGTACAAGGGAGGAATACAGATTATGATAGGGTGAGTATACACACTTGGCAATCAAATTCAGCAGAAGAAGTAGAAGAAGAGCAACAAACAGGAAACCATAGACAGGTAGAGAGAAATCAAGAAGAAGATGAAGGAATAATTCATGGAGATGAGGAAATTGGAGCGTTAGAAACGTTGAGACGAAGAATACACGAAGAAAGAAGATCTGAGGCAGAAGAACGTGCGAATTTAACAAGACAAAATCACGAATTGAGGATGGAAAATATGAGACTATAGAGTAGAAGATCGAGAAGTATTACAAAATCATATTCAAGATCGACTAGAAGATAAATGAGGCGAAACTCACCCACAATTAATGCTGGAAACAATATTCAAGAAGAAATATCAAATCCTAATGAAGAATATCGCGAAAATAGAGAAAGAACTGATGATCGTTACGTTCCACAAAATGAAACTTTTTATGATAGGCAAAATGGTAGAAATCAAGAGAAGGACAACGTCAGGGACGAAATGACAAGATGGCGAAGGAATCGAGAGGAAGGAAGGAGAATTTTACATGAAAGAGAAACTCAAAGAAATCAACAACGATTGAAGAAGAAATTGAAAGACATTATGCTGAACAAGCACGTTTAATTTGCGAACGTGAAAGATTGAGAGCGGAAATGGAAGAACAAGAGCTTCAGGAGACAATTCGCCAGAACAATCACGACAATCGAGAAAGAAGGCGTACACAAAACCGGAATAACGGTAATATCAATGAAGAGTATGATAGAATACAGAGGATGGCTGAAAGACAGCGAATGGAATTAATAAGAAATGAAAAAATCATGAAGGGGAAAATGAGAGACATATCATATGCGAATTCAAGATAGAGATGAGAAGAGACTCGCAGAAGAAGACGAGATGAGGATAATGAAGAAGAAATGCAAAATTTCGCGAGAGAAGAAAGACATGAACGCAGAAGAAGGGAGGCGAAATTAAAAGACCAATGGATCAAAATTCAGGTGTAAATAAACAAATCTTGAAAGATTAGAAGAAATGAGAGGAATGCTAAATAATAGAGGAGAAGTAGGCAGAAGACAATTGGATGAAGCTATAGAAGAAGCTGCGAAAACTCCATTTACAAGGGAAGTACAACTAGGAGGAATACCACCGAAATGCAATTTGCCCGCATTAACCAGCATTTTTGATGGAACAACTTGTGCAATTCAACACATTAAAGCCTACGTGAGGTGCATGTTGCAATGGGAAAATCATGATGTGTATTATGCAAGTATTTCACATCCAGCTTAACAGGGGAGGCGTTAAAATGGTTCGAAGGTCTACCAAAGAATACAATAACATCCTTCAATCATTTGCAGACTACATTCCTGGGGCATATATAAGTAATAATTCTTCGCGACCTGGTATTGAAGACGTGTTTGGATTAAAACAAAGGATTGGCGAAAGTTTGAAGCACCTAACTAAAAGATGGAGGACTATGTGTAGCGAAATGGCTGGCCGTGTAGATGAGAGATATCTTATCTTATCATTTATCAATGCTATGTTTGCAACCAACCTATTGTATCCAAATTTTCAGAGTCAAGAATACGATCACAATGACTGAATTGCGAGAACTTCAAGAAGAATATATTGCTCTAGAGGAAAGGAAAATGAAATGGAATCATACCCAGTTGCGAACACCAGTTCACAAACAGCGAATGCAAGCTTATTACCCAAGCTAATAAACACAGTGGCGAACACTTCGCAAGTACAACAAGAGAAGGTGACGGGTAACAATCAACAGAAACTGGTGGCTATGGGAAGCCGAGATCAAGAAGTATGAAGGAGAAAGAAATTTCTACAATCGTGGTGGAAATAACAAGATTCAAAGACTCGATCAGCCACAAGAAACTTATGGAGGTCAAAGACAAAACTATAATAGAGGACAAGGAGGTCACAAGGTAGTATGGGAAGAAATCAAGATGCCACCTCTAAATGCAAGTGTGGAGAAAATATGGGAAGCTATAATTTTGATGGAGAATATACCAACACCATGGAACATGGGAACGGAACCACCTCCAAACCAAGTCATGAGTTTTGTTCTTATCATCATTTTCATGGACATACTACAAATGATTGCAGAAATGTAAAAAGAATTATTCTGAGAATGATAGATCAAGGAAAACTAAACCACTTTTTGGTAGGGCACCCACAATCTCAACCATTGCCACCACCACCAGAGCATCACAAAGTAAACACGATGAAAAAGAAGGAAACATTCTTCATAGAAGTTGGTGCAAAAGCAAAGAATCTATTCTGTCACTCTATCGTACATTCATACAAGACAATTGAAGATTTTCATGACAATGTTTTGAGTAGAGTGTTCGCAAGAGATAATGATGGAAGAGAAATTATGAATATTGCGAAAATCTCGCCACTAGAGGAATGGCAGAAACAGATTATTTCTTTTACCGCAGAAGAAATCCCGAAGGTGAAGAGGTACATGATAATCCATTGGTAGTAAAATTAGAAATTAATCCAAAACCGAAAGAAGATGAGGATGATGAAGCTGAAGATTCATGGGCAATTAATAGGATTCTAATCGATACTGGAAGCTCTGTGAACATCTTATTTTATCATACTTATAAAACTATGGGAGGAGATGATGATCTTATACCATCAACATATAAGATATATGGTTTTAATGGTACTGCCAACAAGCCTAAAGGGGAGGTTACTATGCGAATTCCATTGAAGGGAATATCTTCTGAAATCCTATTCTGTGTCGTTGATGTAGAATCACCCTACAATGCATTAATTGGTCGACCTTGGACATGGGATTCTAGGTGTAGCTTCAACTTTCCACCAGTGCATCAAATTCCCTCACCCCAGCGGTGTAGGAATCATAAAGGGAGATTGGGTTGAAGGAAAGAGGTGTTACGAAACTGAGATAATCTTGCGAAGGAAGAGCAAACAAGAAGGAAAATTGGCGACACAAAATCAAAGAGACACAAAGAAGTGAGAGGTTGATGGTGGATGCAATCGAAAGAAAAGAAGAAGAGATGTTGCGAAACTAATGCTAGCTCAGAATAAAAATGGAACATACCACTACCAAGGAAGCAGTAGCAGAAAATAACAAAGAAGCAGAGGATGCAAAGGTAATGTATGAATGATTATTTGTTGCGACACTCTCGCAATAAATAAAATTCTCAAAAATACATTTTATTGAATGACAAAATTGAGATTGCGAAATGCAAATACAATATGATGATGTGCAAGAATCTCGCAGAGATAATGAATTCTACAAAACAATCAGAGAACAATGACAAAAAGAAAGGGCGAACCTTTATGGCACCCTAGTTCGCGAATACAATTTCGCAAGAGGCAAATGTAAGACCTAAAGTACGTCATATAAGGGGGTACCTGTTGCATGGCTCAGGGAAAGGCTACACCGCCACCGGAACCTGAGTCATGGAGATTTGGGGTCAATAAAGCCCATCCGGGAGAGGCACCTTGGATTCTCAGCTTAAGCATATGACTTAGGTTGGGCGACTAAGGTAATAAGGACTCTCCCAAGGAGTGCAGAATCTGATCAAGGCGCCGAGGTACACGGTTGAGTCAAGAGTGCCAGGGGCGTTTGAAGCGTACCTTGCCATTCTTGACAAGTCTTGGCTTATACTGCACTCGGCCCGAAGAAAACCCCACTTAGGGTGCAGTCTCGTAACCATAAGCCCTATATGTAAAAGGGATAAGAGGCTGCGAAAACAACTGGTTGTTGCTAAGACTGGATGGTAGGAGCTAACCTTGTATGGTAGAAGTACGCCTCCTTGAAGGGGCAACCAGGGAAGATAAGGGCTGCACCCTCCATTAGGGAGCTGATAAGTGTCTTAAGACGCAAATGTCATGAGGGATTTTACTCGCAAGGGTATTAAGGCTTGTCATATTTGTGCAGTAATCCTGAAGAGGCAATAATACAAAATAAAAAGATAAGACGAGATCAATGGGCTTTCGCATGAAAGTGCGAAGACGTCCTGCGATTTCGTCGCGAGACAGTAATGTCATGGGGCTTTATTTTCGCAAGAATATTTAGGCCTATCATATTGTCGCAACATTCCTGAAGAGGCCATAATACAAAAGAAAAAGTTAAGGCAAGATCAATGGGTTTTTGCATGAAAGTGCAAGAACGTCCTGCGATTTTGTCGCAATGACAAGAGGTGGCATAATAAGACCTTTAATTAGGAAGGCAAAATAAGACCACACATGAATGAGATTTTGAAAAGAATCAAACAACTGCGAAGTTGAGACACAAAATAAGAAAAATCTGCAAAATCTCTCGTTTGGATACAAATACCAGAGGCAAGTATGGGAATGAATGAAATTAGAAAATGTTATTTGTCTCCACATGATAGATTTATGCAAAAATTAACGATTATATTGATTAACCATATTGCAAGGAAGAATTGTTTTAATGAATGCAGGTCAAAATGAAAGAAACTCATATATTAAGGAATATGGAAAACCAAAAGAATTCGCAAATATACAGAAAAAAGGAATAAATGTACAAGTATTACAGAAGATTAAAGAAAGAAACAAAGACTACTTCTTAGTTGATCCTTCATCATCTTCATCAGACTTGTTCCCTTCTTCGTCTGCATCAGAACTTTCATCTCCATCAGAACCTTCATCACCATCAGATTCTTCATCATCAGCTTCGCTATCAGAAATAATCAGACTGGGAATGTTCTTTGGGATCTCCTCCAAGAGACAAGGATAATCAGAATGAGGAATACTATGGTCATCACAAACCATTTGAATAGTTTGTTTGCGAAAATGCATAGCATCATTCTTAAAGTTCGCAACAGTGATCTTGATTTGATTCTATAATCTAGAATACTTGTCGTTGCAAGAAGAAAGATTCTTTGCGAGTTCCACTTTTTCAGCTTCAAGTTCCTCAATCCATTTGCGATATCTACTTTCCGAATCTGCGAGCAAAAGGTAATCAATTAATAACTTGATGAAAATTCATAAGAAACAAAAGATTAGTATTGGAGAACAGTTAATAACCTTCTCTGTCAGAAATCATATCTCTAATCAAGGTTGTATGCTCAACTTGGAGACTAACATTTACACCTAAATCTTTTCTGGCATCGTCTAAGATTTTCGCAGTCCAAGCGAATTCATCCTCATTACTTATAAGAAGACGAGAACGAATTTGGTTTTCTCTTTCGCAGAGTTCGGTATTCTTGCGGTTAGCTTCATCTCGTTCAAGTTGAACTTCAAGAAGGGTCTCTTGGAATTTCGCCAAAGCCTTAGCACCTTGATCAGAGATGCGATCCTTATCATCTATGAGACTGCTAATTTTGGTTCTCAACTCATTGATTTTCTCTTTAGAATTAAGAAGGAGACGCTTAAATCGGTTGGCTAAGCCTAAACTAGATCTATGGTCAATTTCTAAGAGGAGAAATTTGGATCTTAGTTCATTCATAGAAAGAGATGAAAGTTTATCATTTGAGAAACTATTTAAAGATTTATTAAGACGCTCAAGAAGGGTATCATTATCTAAGGCATTAGGAAAAGAACGAAGAATGGTAGCTTCATCAGAAAGACCATAAATGTCTGCAAAAAGGATCAATTAAATAAGATAAAACAATAGGATGAATGAATAAAATCAAAGGAGAAAAGTAACATACCATAGAGCTGATTATTAGCTTGCTAAAGACTAGAGATTTTGTTCTTAAACGAAGAAGAATCAATTTCTAGTTGTCTGTTTTTCTCGCGAAGGCATTTGACTTCAGCTTCCAGTTCCCCATTATTTGTGCGAAATTGAAGATTCTTCTTTTCAAGATTTTCGCGTCTCCTCTCTAGATCCGAGGCAACAGCGAAAGAAGCTTTTCCATCCTGCGAGAAAATATAAAAAGTATTAAAATAGAAAGAGATTTTGAGTTACAACAATGAAGAAGTAAAAGGATGAAAACATACCAGACTATTAAGAGAATGCAGGAAATTGGGAGTCACTGATCTAGAAACTCCGCGAAGAGAATTATCACCATCCAACAAAGGAACATCGCAAATTGTAGCGAGAGCTTTACAGGTGTTACCGAATTGACTATCTCCCATTCCTTGCAAAGAAACAGAAAAGAGGCCAGAGAGCTTAGCCATAGAAGATTCAGATGGAGAATCTTCATTTGCAGCAAGGTCATCATTATCCTCATCATTCTCGGAGTTTTCATGAGAAGGAATATTTTAAGGAGAGGAAGAACGAACTTTTATTTTCTTTGAAGGAGGAGCAGTTGGTTTTTCCCTGCGAAGAACACCTTTGCCTTTATTACCAGTCTTCGCAATATTGGCAGATTCTTCTTTTTCAGCAATAATCTTCACACACAGATAGAAATAAGAAATGGAAGCAATAGTATACTGTTTAAAATCATAAGAGAATATTTCTTACCTCATCTGTGTATGAGCGAAGAGCTAACAAGGTACTAGTCTTCCCAGTCCTGTTATAATTATCTTTCAGTTTTTGGATCTGTAGAATGTCACAAGAGTCGGCGAACAAAAGAATAAAGACAAATAAAGAAATATAAAGTGAGCGAAACTGGAAGAAACATACCTCTTTCTCCTTCTCGGGCCAAGAGAATACCCAAGGTTGATAGGTAGCGAGATTCTCAGGAAGAACATTTGACCCAGCAATGTAAGGTCCTTTTAGCATCAAGGGAAAAACACACCATTTATCATCTTTGGATTGGCGAGGAGTTGTGTTCTTACCAGAATGCCAATCAATGTCTTGCATGAGTATTTTAGCTTCATCAATGTTATCTTTCCTTTTCAAACGAATACCCCAGCGAGTATTCTCTTTCTTCATGGAGATCAATTCATAATTTTCAAAGAAACTCGCTACTGTGTATTTCTCAGCAATTATCTCTAAGCCTGCGAATTTAGGATCCATAAGTTCTTTGGAGTACAGAGATCCTTTACCAGCACCACATTTAGCGAACTCTAGCATCAGACGGATGCAATCCCCACTCAATTGGAAGATAGTTCGCGAAAATCCCGAGTGAGCGAGAATTTCATAGAACAGAGGAATATCTGGGTCATAAAGAGGAATGGGGAGACCTGCGAGAATTTGACCTAGTGGAATTATGATTGATTGATCATCACAATATTGATCAAAGAAAAGTTTGATAGAAAGAATTGACTTGACACTTTCACCAGGAATAGTAGAAAGTGTGAAACCTTTCTCAGCAAGATCTTTTTGGACGTCTTTTAAGTTTTTGTCATGTTTATGGCCAATTGGAGACATATTTGAATATATAGTATGGGAATGAATAAAAAGTAAGAAGATTGAAGAGGGAAGAATTACAGTAGCAGAACTTACGGAAGAATAATAGAGTTGCAGAGATGAGAGAATAAAAAGAGAAGAGAAAGTAAAAAGAAAATGGAAAGAAGAGTAAGAAGAATATATAAATAAGATTTTTTACTCGAAGAAATAGACACTATTAAGGCGAAAAGACGTGAGCGGTTGAAAAACAGCGGTTACAGAAGACGTGTCAAGAAACAGATGGAAGAAAGAATACGTGTGATAAATGCAGAATATGAAGAGATGAATAACTGTGGAATTTATTACATCATTCTCTACTTTGCAGAGAAGATATGAGAAGAGGCAAGATGTAGGATCAGAATCTCGCATCAATAATGCCTCAACGAAATTATCAACAACACAACACAACAGCGTCGCAGAACAATTTCAGAAATGACATAATAAACGACGTCATTTAAAATCATGAGAAAAATATGATGGTTCTGCGAAAATTAGAGAGTTTGCGAGATTAATATTTATAAGGTTGCGAGAATGTCGCAAGCCATATCCGAAAATAAAGGACAGATTAGCTGTCATCCACCATGTATTTTCCTATAAATAGTCGTTCAGTTGTATTGGAAAGAGAAAGATCTTTTTTGAGTAAGAAACAAGTAAATAGGAAAGAGAAAATCTAGAGCAGTGGTTATTCTTGATTCCTTTATCTTTTCTTATAAGATTGTTCAAAGATTCATCAATAAAGTTAAGATTGTTAATCTAAAAATGAGTTGAGTGTTAATGAAATCATATGAGGGGTGTAGTGTAGGATTTCCTGCAACTATATGGTGAATGGTTACCTGGGTTGTTTTCAACACAACTAGCCCTTCAACTACAGAAGTCAACCTTACGACACCGTCCTTCTTCACTATTGCTTCTGCTATATGTTTCGCAGACCCGAGTTTAAAACCTAAAAGATAAGTTCAAACAAGCAAAAATGATTAACTGCCCGACAAGTTCAAAAAATGGCATATGACACTGTAAGAGTACCTAAACATGAGAAAAGTAGGGAGCAACTATAGTTATATAAGCAAGCTAATCCATTCATAGTAATACGGAAACCAAGAAGAATCACATCATCATGCACCAGCAATCACACCAGCAAATACCAAATGAGGAACTAAAAAAATCAAATCTACTTAGAAGATCAAACTTCAAGTTCCGCATTGCCAATCTTCTCCAAAGTTTGAAAGAGATGAAACAACACCCATAATCTGTCAGCAAGAGAAACATTAATAAATAGTCTATGCTTCCACTTAGAGAGTACTAAAGATCCATTATGTTACAGACCAATGACCCTCAATAAAAAATGCTTATGTATCAGTTATACAACCATTTGTAATGATTATGTATCAGTATAAATGATCCGTTATCGAAGTTATAAAACCATCTAATGTAACAGTTAAAATCCGAGACAAAACGAAACCAAGAGTGAGAGAGAGACTTACTAATGTGGTGTTTTGTAGGATGACAAACCCAGTGAAAATAGAAGTCTGTGTAGTCATTTAGGACCCAAAGTTAGCAGTCTTGAAACTAGAGTAAAGAAACCATTCAACTTTGAGCTTGGACTTACCGATTAAAAAAAGTCTTCAGAAGAGATGCAATATTTATTCACAAGGAAAAGTTGGGTCCAGATAGCTTAGCTATGAAAGGGTAACTTCCCAGAACCATAAGAGATAAAGCCTTCAAACAAAAACGCAGTCACAAAGTTAATGAAACCAATTACCACAATTGAACAAATGAAATTCAAATCTTATACAAAGAGTGGTACTTGAAAGCTGGAGAAAAATAGGAAACAAGAAATATGCTGTTTTAAGAAGAAAATATAGAATAATATGCAGTTTCAATATCAGTGAGCTAAGATGTAAACAAGGACCAGGAAGGTCACCACTCTTATGAAGAAGTGTGTGAACTGTGCAAGAAATGCTTTCCAAATAGTAAGATCTAGAGACAATGCTACTCTATCGATCACTGCTCTCACCTTTAGGCTCGTTGTACATCTGCCCAGCTCCTAACTAATCTCACCCAACCGGAGAACAAATTATTTAGTTTCTCCAGCAGATGCAAAACATGCAAAATGAACAAACACAAACCAGTTCAATTGTTCGAGTTATTTAATCAGGTATTTTAGTAGAAAACTATGCCAGTAGCCAGATTAGAATGACCCTTAAATGAAAAACATGCCCTATAACTTCATCTATTGTTATAATTACAATTCAAGGTTATCCCTTATTAAACTTCAAACTGTGACTGCAAAAACAAAGAGTAAACTGTGAAGCTTTCACCTACCCCTTTTACTTCGACAGACGTTGTTAATGCCAAAACGGAAAGTGTGTCGGTTAGGTATTTCTGCACTTAAAAAGTATAAGTGAAACAGATAAGTTGTCAACTAATACAGGTAAGTCAGCCTAAAAGGATAAAGGGACAAATTGCACCTTGAACTCTGAATCTTCCAAAACGAAAAGTGTGTCGGCTAGGCATTTCTGCACTTAAAAAGAATAAGTGAAACAAATAAGTTGTCAAATAATCCAGATAAGTCAACCTAAAAGGATAAAAGGACAAATCGCACCTTCAACTCTGAATCTTCCACTGTTAGAAAGTATCTAATGTTCCATAATGTGGGTGGAGAAACTTAAGTGGTTTTGCAACAAAACTCATTGAGCTAGTCGAGGTACGAATTTCCTTCCTACAAGATATAAGTACAATTGAGTTTAAAATTGGACAATTGGACATGATAGTTAAATGTTATAAATTTGAAAACAATTATACCTAATGAGTGAATGGCTTGCGAAATAGTCGGTCACCCTGCTGCAGATGACAAATCAACAACCATTTACAACTTAATCATAGTAACAACTCGGTTCATTGGTTTTCTAATAAAAAAGAGATCATTCCACACTGTTAATCACCCAAGTTACTTTCACGAAACTACATATGTCAAACTCCATTAAGTACCTCACTGTATACCACAGGGCAAACAAACAGTAATAGACCTCACACTCAGTAACTGTGGCTTGTTTTATAGACTTCAGACTCGCAATCCTAAATATAGTCCAAGTATTGTTTCACATTCACATACATCATAACCAAACCTATTCATAACACTACTACTAAGCTAACAACCATTTACATAGTATAAAGAGAAAGAGTGAGAGAGTGACCTCAACTGTATAGAATCATCTCCATCACCAAAGAATTTGACATCATAATTAAGCAGGTCCATTATGCTCTTGTAGTAAGAAAATTGGTTCATCCACTGAAGACGATCCATACCAATTCCTTCACATAAACCAAAATAAAATAAAAATACTTACCAATTCTACTAATTTCCTTATCAAAATCTGAACTTTGAGAAAACCCAATACTCACTTTTGATTTGTATTCTTGCTAAACCAAAGATTACAAAATAATAATAAAAAAAATTCTTAAAAATAGTATATAATCCATCAGAGTACAATCTAGAATATGTAAACAAACTAGAAATTTCAATGACTATAATGGAATCAAAATTGAACTCAACCCACCAATGATACCCATTTCATAAAATACCTCAAAATCACCACCCGAACAGAAACAACATCAACTCATGATATCAGAAAATCCCTGAAAGCCAAATCGAAGAAACAAAAAATAAACATAAAAAACAAGCAGTGTAACGAGAAATATTCTAGTAAATCATTCCATTAAAAAAGAAGTAATTACCTGACCTCACAAAACAAACAACAGTGTAACGAGAAGTCTTCTTAGCAAACTGACCGTCTTCTACTTCATCACAACTACCGCACCATCATCATCAGGAATCAGAATAGGAACCAGTTGAAGTAATCCGCACCCTAATCAAGAAAAATAATATTTCAATCGAAGAAAAAGCAAGAGCTTGAAAATTTACCCTAACCCTAATATTAAAATTAAATTTCTGTAATTGAAGATGATGAAGAAGAATGAACCTTAAATAATTACCCAGTTGGTAGCGAGAAGGATTTTACAATTGAAAGTACAATCTACCATTGAAGTCAATTTTCTTTTTAAGGTATTGACTTGTACTCCACCTTCTGGATCTGGAGACTTTGTAGAAGAAGACGATGGAGGCAGGTTGAGAAGGAATAAGGAAAGAGATGAGAAAGGAAGTCAATGAGCAGACTCGATCTCCATGAAAACTTACAAAGAAAAAAAATCAGAGAGAGAGGTGAGGAATTCCGCTGAGAAAGAGGTGAGAGAGAAGAAAAATGAAAGAGGTGAGAAAAGGATAAGGTTATTTGGGATTTAATGTGGAGATAAGATATTTAATCACAACCCTAGATCAGTGAGCAGATTCAATCTCGAGAAAATCTAACCACGGAATCATCTAGGCTCAGCGGTCGCGCCATCGGTAGTTGGAGAGGATTAGTATGGTTATAAAAATTTGTTATTCAACGACCGTTTTTATCCATTAAAGAATTTTTTAGTGTTTTTTATTAAATATATGGCCGTTTTCACCGGTCCACGGTCAATTGACCGCCATTGAGGGTCGGGGCTGTCGGTTAAGAAAACCCCATTTTCCACTAGTGGAAGATCAATACTGCGGAATACACCAAGGATTCATTCTATTTTCCATCACTATTCACATAACGACATTCAATAGACATAATCCTTGCAAACAAAAGATTTTAACCTATCTTTCATCAGTAATTGACATAATAGGCTTAACTTTTGTATTTGCCAAAAGTCTATTCATTCTTTTATCAATACATGCATATCGACATACGAAAGACTTTACTTTTGACAAGGTATGGGACAATCATAGTTCACGGACGCAAACATAGATATCCCATAACAATATTGAAATATATAAACCCATAAAGATTAACACTGCAAAAATCATCTTCCAAACAAATTTAGAATTTAAACCAATAAATCTAAAAACATGAAGATGAAAACGTAGGACATGGCTATGTGTAATCACAATAATGGCTATTCCAAACTCTAGTTATTCTTCTAACAAAAACAAGAACATAGAAGATTTACTAGGCAAATAAACTCCTATAGAGAATATGATCTGAAAAAGACTAGACCCGGTCAGAAAACAGAGATTGAACATGAACTAGCTCATCAGTTGCTTTCTTCAGTTCGTTTTTCAAAAACTCAAGATTTCTTGTTACGATTCCGAGTTGTTCACGTACGACTTCAAAATCTCGAAGAAGATTTCCTACCAGTTGTGATGACATCTTAACTGGTAGTTTGTGTTCATGATCAATGGCATGATAACATGTTATGAAGACAGGATTCTCGTGAAACTCAATAGTCTTCCCCTTCTTGACTTCATCATCTTCGTTTCCTCCATTCACTGTGCACACCAAAAATTGGTAAAACCCTTTGACCTTTCAGAACAGTGTAACAAGGGATGACACACAAGTGTATAAATAAGCTCCGTGAAAACCCTAGGAGGACTTGTACACGTTCGTGTGGGTCAGGAGTTCGTGCACTGGTGGTCACGGCCTTAAGGTGTGACCAAAAGGAAAGAGAACGAAGTTCGTATGTCAAGACTAATAGTTGAGAACCAACTATTTGAAGGAAGCACACGCAAACAGGAAATTTTCTCAAGGACGAAAGATCATGATTATCTACAAGAGAAAAACTGGAGTGAAGCTCAACAGATTTTAAAGATCAAATAAAAAAAAAACAAAAAAAAAACAAGAAAGGAAAACATACAACCTTGACAACACTTCTCAAGACACACTTCTTGAGGCTATGAGCATCCTTCTTAACTACAAGAAGAATGCTGCATTGAATAACTATCATGTTGTGTTTAGATGAACATTTTTCTCACCAATGCTGACTGCTTCTTTTTCTCCTTCAAGATAATTTACAGAAGGAACACTTGACTTTCTTGAGGAAGTTTTATCAAGAGAGAAACAAGAAGTACCTGAGTCAGCTGCTTTCCTTGTCCTTTTGATGCTCCGTTTGAGTCTTTTATGCTGATCTTAAGCTCTGAGGCTCGATTATTGATAAGAATGTAATCTGGAGCAGGAGTCTTGGATCTGCAACCTTCTTCAAGGTGAGACAAGGAATTCGACCTTTCTTTCTTTTTTCTATGCCTTCTTCTCTTTTCATAGTTATTTAAGAAGTCAGTTGCTCTACTGCCTTTCTTTCTTCTACCATTGTCGGTATTTTTTGTCTCAAACGCACAATTAAGAAAAGACTTATCACAGTATTTTTCTTGTTTGTCAACAATGCCTTTTACTCCGACAATATGAGAGACAGGTTTAATAACTTCATTAGACACCCATGCAAGAATGTTGTGAAGTTTTTTATTCCTTAAACGAAAACGACATTTTCGCTCAGAATGTCCTTTATTTCCGCAATAATAGCAGTTAAAGGAATTATTCTTAGCTGTTCTCATGTTAGAAGGAGCACAATCCTTGTTCTTAGACACATTAAAAGCTGCAAACGGTTTTTCATATGAAGAATTATCAATAACTTAAACAAAATTGATCTTACTAGTTTTTGGAGCGTCTATTCCTTTATAGCCCAGACCACGTGTATCACGATGTTCTTTACATGCTCCAATCATAGAAGACAATTTTGTAGAGCTAGAATTGAATCTTCTCAGACTCCCTTCCTGTGATTTCACTTTATCAAGAGCAGCTGCAAGGTCAGTCTCCAAGGATTTTTCTTTGGCAAGAAGACTGAGTTCTTTGTCATCCAAACATTTTTGTTGAGAGTCATATCTTGCTTCAGCTTCTGCAAGTCTTTCTTTCAACACAAAGAGATTTCGGAGAAGATTATCACATTCAGACCTTTTTGTGCGTACATCTTCTTCACGATCTTTAACGATAGATTTTAGGAGACTATATCCACCATCATATCCTTTAAAGAGTTTTCTCAATTTTTTGTTTTCTTGACAAAGAGGAGTCATGTACTTACTCAAGAAAGTTGTTGACTTCTTTTCTTTCGAAGCATGGTCAAACAACTTGATATATTGAGAGACTTCCTCATCAATACTTTGTCATTCTTCTGAATCACTGTCATCCAAAAGTTCATCCAACTTCTCATCAAGAGATTTTTCCCAGTCGAATGCAGATTCAGTCAAGGAACAGGAGGTAGAGTTTTCCTCGGAAGCTTCAGGACTTTGAAGCTCACACGAGAGTCTCTGAACTGATGTTGCGTTATCAGAGATAGTACTCTTGTCCATAGAGTCAGATCGCTATAAACACAGACTTGTAAGGTCTTGAATGTGTTTGCCTGCTCTGATACCAATTGAAAAAGTGGGGGTACAACAACCACTACCAATATTTCGCTTAGCAATATGTATGGACAAACTCCAATATACTTTCTAGAGAATCAACTAGACAGTCAGACTCAATCTAGATAAAAAGTATATCTAAGAGTTTATATCTCAATCTATCGATTTGATATATACTCAAGCAAATAGAAATCTGCGAGTCTTTATCAAATACTAGAGAGATAACTTGGATGGTACCAAAGACCAATATCCAAGTGTCAATCAATTTAAATCAACAACCAAAAGGTTGGATATTCTAATTGATTGAACAACGCACAACCTGTGATATTTCAATTATATAACAAAATATAATGCGGAAAAGAAATAACACAGACACCGGAATTTTGTTAACGAGGAAACCGCAAATGCAGAAAAACCCCGGGACCTAGTCCAGATTGAACAGACACTGTATTAAGCCGCTACAGACACTAGCCTACTCCAAATTAACTTCGGTCTGAACTGTAGTTGAACCCAAATCAATCTCACACTCATTCAAGGTACAGTTGCGCTCCTTACGTCTCTGATACTAGCAGGATACTACGCACTTGATTCCCTTAGCTGATCTCACCCACAACTAAGAGTTGCTACGA
Organism: Papaver somniferum; assembly: GCF_003573695.1. Taxonomy (NCBI): domain Eukaryota; kingdom Viridiplantae; phylum Streptophyta; class Magnoliopsida; order Ranunculales; family Papaveraceae; genus Papaver; species Papaver somniferum. The sequence continues at coordinate 1,190,384 of NW_020622270.1, read as the reverse complement.
CCCAAAGTTGAAGACTTTAATAAGCAAATCTGTATCACACAGAAAAGTCTACGGTAAGAGATAAGTCCGTCTCCCACGAATATACCTATGAGTTTTGTTCCGTCTTTTGATAAATCAAGGTGAACAGGAACCAATTGATAAACCAGACTTATAGTCCCGAAGAACAACCTAGTATTATCAATCGCCTCACAATAATCTTAATCGACGCAGCGAAAAAAGATATTGCGGAATCACAAACTATGAGACGAAGTGTTTGTGATTAATTTTATATCTTGCCTATCGGAGATATCGTTCTCAAGCCAATTATTACAATTGTACTTGTACGATAGAAACATCAAGATTAGATCACACAACTACAAGAAAGTAGTATCTCTCTGGCTTCACAATCCCAATGAAGTCTTTAAGTCGTTAACCTGGTTTAGAAGAAGAAACCAAAGGTTAAAGGAGAATCGACTCTACCTTAGCACAAATAGTATCACACATAAGGTGTGGGGATTAGGTTTCCCAGTTGCTAGAGTTCTCCCTTATATAGTCTTTCAAATCAGGGTTTGCAATCAATGTTAGCTTGGTCACAAAGCATTCAATATTCACCTTTAGATGAAAACCTGATTAGATTCAAGATAATATCTTTCAACCGTTGGATCGAAAACTAGCTTGTTACACACAAATGAAATGCACGTTTCTAGTCTTGTGTAACCGTACCCAAACTTGTACATTTGTTGGTTCAACAATAGTCAACCAAATGGTTATCCATATGATCACTTTCATATCAACCATATTCTTCTTCACCGTAACTAGTTCAAGTGACTCAAATGAACTAGTTAGAGAGTTGTTCAATTGCAAGGAAATCTTATGTAACTATACAAGACACAATTGAAGCAAAAACGATTTGATTCACTCGAATCGGTTCATGAACTATATAACCACGGTTTGCAATTTGCATTTCTTAGTTTATATAAGAAAAGTTCACAAACATCGTTTTTAGATATAACCTACTCAAGTTCGCAGACTGGGTTCGCGGACTTAAGTTCCCGGACGGAGTTCACAAACTCCAGCAGAATTTCTCGGGTCGAGAACTTCCTCCAGTTCGCGGACTTGGCTCACGCCACTATTCCGGTTCTCTTGATCAACAAAGTTCGCAAACTTCGGTTCAAGGAATAAGGACTTATACATATATGTGTTTCCACAACAATGCTTTTATCCTCCAATGGTTATATAATCTAAACTTCCATTTCAATCATTTGAAACATTCTTAGAGGACGTTGATATTCTATAGTTGTTATTCACAAACTATTTTTCGTCAAAGTAAGCAATTTTCAAAGTGATTGAAACTTGTCATGACTTTCGTTACTAGTTAAAGATGAACTTGGCTAAAGCGAAAGCTTACCAACACATATTTCGAGAAATGGATAGGCGATAAACTCTGTTCGAAATAACAAATGTGTATAATCTAAGTCTATATAGCTAAACGACTTTTGTCTCAAGATAGGATATAAATAGACTTTTGAGTGATAGATAAGTTCAAGTCTCCACATACCTTTTAGTCGATGAAGATCCACCGGTTCCTTGAGTAGTCCTTCGTCTTGTATGATGATTGCCATGGAGTTCTTCAGCTCAACTACATTTTCTATCCTAGTCCGAGACCTTAGCTATAGTAGACTAGAAATCAAGACTTATAGTTTTGATCACTAACATTGACAAACATGCTTGAGATAGCAACGCATGCGAGTTCGACCGAGCAATGCTCTAACAAAAATCACGAATGTTGTAAGGCAACAATAAACTTTTACATTTTGTTTGCATGATATTTTTTGTTTAAAGTATCTTTGAAAAAGGAACAAGAGAAATTTATCTACAACTCTTGCGAAACAACTTAAGTATTTTGAAGAGAAAAGGAAAAAAAGAAAAAAAAACATATGAGTTAAAACAATTCAGATGTTGGAGTAAACTGTTGCAATAGTTATAAAATCTTATGACTATTTCTATTGCTACTGGTAACAATCTACTTTTAATATTTGTTTTAATCGTAAATTATGAAATAACTTGGATTGATCATGGAGATTAACAATTTGAGCACCAAATGGGCAAGAAAAGGTCAACAAAGACATTGGGTTTTGATAGTTTTGATTGCAACAAATCCAATTGGGCTCTTATAATTTCATGTTTAATTGAAATTTTTTGTACACCTTTTTCCCTCTAAACCTCCTTTTCATCAAGAGGAAGATCAAAAAGGAAAAACAATTTTTTGTTTTTTGTTTTTGGATTATCGCTCATTCTTCGTTTCATTAATAACCACTAGAACAAGATGTTAATCGGGTTTGGATATACATTTAGAAGTTGTTTTTTTGACTGTCAGAAATTAGTTTGGCTACACAATTGCAGCACAATAAGTGGGTCCCACAGTAAATAAACCCCACCCCCTATTTTTCTCCTGGTGGGTTCCAGAGGTTTCTCTCACTCGGTGTATTTTTGGGTGAAAAATACCTGATGTGTCTAGCAAAGCCGATTTCAGAATGACTTGTGAATATGGGTGAGCATTTGGTCCGTAATCCGTGGATTTAACCGGGACCAATCGTATTTTTGCGGATGGATGTTCGGACCGTTCGCTAATGGGTTGGACGCGGATGGAATTTTCGACATCCAACGGATGACAGATTGGGTCCAGATGCAACCTTGAAAATTCGTTGGGCATCCATATCTGTTAATTTAAGAGCATATATATAGTTTTAGAAAATATTATAGATAAATTGAAAAAATTTCAACGTGGTTGCTTGGAGTGTTTTCCATGGCACATATATATTTGTATACATATATAGGATATGTAGGTTATATGAGAAGTTACTTATGTTGCCTTTATTTTTTTTATTATAAATTTTAACTAAAACAAATCCATTGGATTACCCGTATCCAATCCGTCCATCCATTGGATGTTGGATTGGATGCGGATGCTAAATTTGAAATCCGTTGTATACTGGATTGGATGCGGATTGGGTGAAAATCGGTCTATGCCACCCCATGCTCACCCCTATTTGTGAAACAAAATATCTTTACTTGTATACTTAGCAGGCCCACGCCTTAACTACTCGGCCGAAGCGACAATTTCGTGAACCCAATAGCTCAAATAATTCAACTTTCCCATCAACCAACAGAACAAAATTCTTATCCAAGAGAATAAATAATTGTTGATTTAACAAAATTAAACATCAGCTGAGAGAAACAACACACCAGAATCTCTCCACTGAAATTATACTGAAATTAAAAGGATAGTAGAACTAGAAGACACCCCATAATTAAATCAATCTCTAATGGAACAACGGGAAGCTCGTCTCATCGTTGAGGAGGAGAAAGAAGAAACAGCACCAAATGAACAACTACTTGCTCATCATCAGAAAACAAAACGTGTTGCATCTCTTGATATCTTCAGAGGTCTTACTGTTGCGGTAATTCAATAAAAACCCTTCTTCTTCTTCTTCTTCTTCTTCTTCTTCTTCTTCTTCTTCTTCTTCTTCTTCAAATTCCTAATCGTCTAATTTCTGAACTTATTTTTTTGGAAATTTTGATTGATTTTGTGTTTTGTTTTATATTTTATATTGAAATTAAAATTGGAGACTAGAAAATTTGAAATTGGACTTAGTTACTTATCATCTAGACACAAATCATGCTTCAAATTTTCATTTTGGAGACAAATCGAACTGGTGTTTAGTTGATTTGTCTTTGCAAAAGTAAACTAAAAAGTAGGCTTAGTCTTTTGGTGTGTGTGGTGTGGGAGAGGCTTAGTGAGCCAGTGTTAGGGGCAATTGCCCCATGATGGACGCAAGCTTCGCCTCTGGGATGAGGTGTGAACCTCACTGAGATGTGAAACCGTTTAAATTCTGGTGTTATTTTGGAGTCCAACTTAAGGGTCAGTAGTCATATGGAATGTAACTCAGATTGATATCCATCTAGTAAAATAAAATTGGAGTCTCCGGAGTGATGGGACTTTGTCAGACGACACCGCAAAAACAAGCAGTGCGTCTGCTATTTTTGTTTGGTCCTGCAATGTTCTTTTTTGGAAAAATTGATAGTCTCAGCCTGTCGTAGTTTGTAAAATGTATGGCTGTTGATAGACTTGATGTGGGGATGCTGGCATTAAGTTTTGATATAAACGCTACTGTTTCTAGCACTGGTTGCAGATACTGAAATGTGTGAGAACAAGAAACAGGATCTGTTTGATTTGTTACTGATTTGAGTGCCCTGGGGTTTTAGTAAGAGACTAGAAAATCTGGAAAAAATAAACTTAATATCATTTAGAGGCACTCAAAGGGGTGTTTATTTTTTGCTGGATCGAGGATTGGAGGAGCCACAATAGCTCTATAGTGGGGGCAAAAAATAAAAAGGGACTCTTGTCATGTGTGTGTGCTTGGGGGAGAAATATGCTTAGTGGGTTAGCTGTTAGGGGGCAACTGCCTCACGACCGATTGTGGTTTTGCCTTTTGACCAAGGTGTGAATCTCCCTCGGATGTCAAATCTTGTTTTTTCTTAGTTTTGTGCATGTCATGTATGAATTAGATGTAATGATTGACTCAAGTATCATTAGTAATACGTAACTTGGATGGACATCCTTGATTCATGGGATTTTGGAACGAGTTGATTCAGCTGAGTAAGCTTCAGATGAGTTAGCAAACAAAAGCACTCGGTCACACTTTTCTGATTTTGGTTGGTGGTGCAAAAAAATAATAATCAATAACCGTAGCTAGGGTAGACACTCTTTTGTGGCACGCATGCATGTACAGAGACGTGGATACCCTAATCCCCAATGAATGGGGAACAGGTTTGGGTAGCAGGGTGGGTCCCGCACGAAAGCCATTCGTAATCTATGGTGAAAGAGGGGATTACGCCCAAAGTGACGAGTATTTAGCGAGGAAGTCGTGTCAATCCTAACATGTTTGAAACAAAAATTCTAGAGAAAATGATAGTTTCAGCTTGTCATAGTTGTTAACGTTCTAAAATGCATAGTTGTTGAATATGGACCTGAAATGGAATGCCTCTTCCAGTTTGCAGCAAATTGATTTTGCACACTGATATGTGTCAGATATATGATCAGTTTGATTCATGGGTTTGGATCTTGCAATGTTAGTGTTATGTAAGCTGTACAGATAGACAACAGTGACTAATTGATTGTGTACACTTTAGGTGATGATATTGGTGGATGATGCTGGAGGAGAATGGCCAATGATCAGTCATGCACCATGGACTGGCTGTAATTTGGCAGACTTTGTCATGCCATTTTTTCTCTTCATTGTTGGGATGGCTATTGCTCTAGCACTCAAGGTTTACTTTCTTTTCTGTAACTAAGCTGGTCGAATCTGAAGTCAAATTGAAACAACAGAGATGATGTGATTCTTTCATATGATCTCCCGTGCAGAGAATCCCAGACAGGCTTGTTTCTATAAAGAAAGTGATTATTAGAACAATCAAACTTGTCTTCTGGGGTCTCATCTTACAAGGTTGGTTTCCATGGCACACCTCTTGCAAACGTTCAGTTTAAAATAATAAAGCGACTTCATTATGTTGAGTCAACTTCTGAAGCTCCAGAGTGGTTTTTTTTATGAAGGAGGGTACTCGCACGCTCCTGACAAGCTAACATATGGAGTTGATATGAAACATATAAGGTGGTTTGGCATCCTTCAGGTGTTGTACATCACATTTTCATTGTTGTCACATGCACTCAGCTATTTATACAAAACTTGTGTTGTCTGAAAAATCTCATTTCTTGGGTTTTAGAGGATTGCTCTTGTGTACGTAGTCGTTTCACTACTGGAGATCACTACGAAAAATGCCCAAACCAAGGATATTGCACCTGGTGGATGGTCTATATATACTCTATACAGTTGGCACTGGTAAGAACTTCCAATATCTATTGGACGGTCAGAACTTCCAATTTCTGTTAGGCGGTTGTTTTAATGAAACAGCTAGAAGGATTACCCTGTTGATATTGAATTTGTAGGATAGCAGGTGCATGCATTCTAGCTGTATACTTTTCCGTACTCTATGGGACTTATGTTCCCGACTGGAAGTATACTGTCCACAACAAAGACAGCCCTGACTATGGGAAGGATTTCATTGTGAGTCTTTTACCTATTATCTCGAAATTAAAGCATAACACTTTTGCAAGTACATATGTTTTCTTTCAAATCCGAAGTTAGCACCAAAAATTACTCATGATAGTCTTAAATGTAGGTTGCATTACATTTCCTTTTGGTTCTGTACTTTTCTTTTAAAATGTTTACAGCACGGCATCCAAATTTCAATTTTTCATTTTTCAAGAGTGAGTTAAACGAACACAGAACTACCTTGAGTCGTCAGTTGCTAATTTCCGAGCTAATGTTTACTTGCTACAAATGCTGACATCACTGTTAAAGCTTAGGTTATATGTGGTGTAAGGGGAAGATTGGATCCTCCTTGCAATGCTGTGGGATATGTTGATAGAGAAGTATTAGGAATCAATCATATTTATCAACGCCCAGCTTGGAAGAGATCTAAGGTGGGTATTTAGTTCCCTCGATATCCGTTCTTATGGTTCAACTTTCACTCACTACATTATAGATTGTAAATGTTCTTTTTCTGTGAAGTTCTGCAGGCTTGCACTGATCGATCCCCTTATGAGGGGCCTTTCCGTAAAGATGCTCCATTATGGTGCCAGGGACCATTCGAACCTGAAGGACTTCTAAGGTCCTCCCTACAATAGCTCAAAACCTTACTTTTTGCAAAATTCCACAATAGTTGTTTAGTTGGCTATTTCTGGGTCTAGATTGTGATGTTTTAATGTTTTTGTGTATCGACTGGCCAGTTGAAAAATTAGCTTTAGTTAACTATTTCTTAAAGCTTTTACTCGAAATGTCTGTGTGTGTGTTTTACTTACATTCTCTCATTATATTCTACCGGAATTCTGTGTTAATGGAATCAGATGGCACACTTTTTCACATCAAACCTTACATTAAAGAAACATTACGAATTGCGCTAATAAGCTCTTGTCTAGATCATCATCATAACTCTCTCGAATTATAGCTTTTAACTAGACGTTTTCTTTTACGAATTATGCAGCTCAATAGCAGCTATCCTCACGACAATCATTGGGGTGCATTTTGGACACGTTCTCATACACATGAAGGTCGGCTTTGTGGTTTCATAGTCCTCTTTCAAGATATTTATCCTTAAGGTCCTTGAAGATTTTTATTTATTTCTTTCTTTTCTCATGAAATTCCAGGGTCACTTGGATAGACTGAAACATTGGCTGGGAATGGGTCTTTCACTCCTTACATTAGGACTTGTTCTGCATTTCACAAATGGTTAGTAGGAATTGACTTGGATGTGAAAACTAATTTATTTATTTTCTCTTCATGTTCCATAACTTTGTTTCCTTTTTACCGCAGGTATTCCATTAAACAAGCAGTTGTGCAGCTTCAGTTATGTTTGTTTGACCGCAGGGGCAGCAGGATTGGTGTTTTCGACCTTATATGTTCTGGTATGTCACTAAAGTGAACCAGATATGAAATCTTTATAACCAAGCACTTTCTGTTGGTCTCCCTCATATTGTCCATCAATTATGTTCAGTTTTACTTTTGAACTCAGACATCTGAACAGTGACTATTGTGTCTTCTGTTAAGTGTTGTAATACCACCTAGACCGCATTAGTTTTTTGTATCAAGTTACTATAATATCTGAAGTTTGTAACTTCGGCATTGTTCTACTTATTAGGTTGACATCTTCGGGTTGGGTTATCTCTTTTTGCCTCTGGAGTGGATTGGTATGAACGCTATGCTTGTTTTCGTACTGGCAGCAGAAGGAATATTTGCAGGATTTATCAATGGATGGTACTACGAAGATCCTCATAACACATTGGTATGTCTCGATGACTATTAAAAAATAAACATATTTGCCAATTTTATGACGAGTTTGTAGTTTAATGGGTTTTATTTGTCTCTAAGCCCTGTATGAAATGAAAATGTAAAAGTAGTCAATCTGAAATGAAAATGTGCAAGTAGTCAATCCCATCCAAGAAATATACACACATTTCCACAGGCATTACTATGCATGGTGTCCTTAATTTGGTCAATGAAACTTCATATACGTATGCATATTTGTACAAGAACCATCACCATCTATCAGGTGTTATACTTCAGTCACTCATCCTTTGATCCTATAACATACACCAGACAGCATGAAAATGACACGTTCCTGTTGAAGTCCATTTCTTGGAAGTCTACATAAAAAAATTATGGATATATGAGTTGGATGCTATACTTGATGGAACCCTATCAAATAAGTGTGCACTGTTCGAATGCTATAAAATCCTCGATGACGGGTTTGAATCAATTTCTTGTTGCAGATATATTGGATAAAGAAACACGTCTTCATAGGATTGTGGCACTCAAGAAAAGTAGGCATTTTACTTTACGTTATATTTGCAGAAATCCTATTCTGGGGTCTTGTTGCGGGCGTTTTGCATCAGTTTGGTATTTATTGGAAGCTTTAGTAGCTTATTATGATCGGTTATTCTTAAATCTGTATGAACCAAAAAAAAAAAAAAAATTATCGGAAGCTTTAGCAACTTCTGATCAGATATTCTTAAATCTGTATTAATTCAAAGCACTGAAAAATGAACTTTGTCATTTCTCTGATGATGGATAGTGTTAACTAGCCTTGCCTGTCCTTGATAGCTTATAGTAGTACCATGACAAATTTACACTCTTACTATCAGTGAATGGTAACAGAAACTTCACAATAAGAGCTGCTAGTTCTCACATGTCACCACTAGTCCATAAATCAGACAAATATCCATACCAAGACAGTTCAAGTATTTATCTCGTCTTCTATTATACCTGCCTCACAACTTAAAGTGGTCGAGTGCCGGAACGCCATCAAGCCCTTTGGAATAGTAATATTTGGCATATTCTTTGAATGTGATCTCTCTGTATACAGGAGAATTATCTTCTGACAATAGCTCCTTGATGGGACCATAAATCTTCTTGGAGGATGTTTGCTGGATCGTTGGTCTAAAAAACACTAATGGAAAAAATGATTAGAGATGGGACCATAACTGCTGCTGATGGTCTTGGTCCAGCATGATTAGAGATGACCCTATGTTCAGCACTTCTAAACTTGCCATTGCTCATTAACTGGATGGAAAAAATGATAGTTAGCAGTGTACATGTCCTGAACCCTCCGAACAAATCATATTTCTAAATTACCTGAAGCAGATCACCAATGTTTACTACTAAAGCTCCAGGGGTTGGATTGACAGATACCAAATGGTTCTGATGATAATATTGGAGGCCACCGATTTCATCTTGCAGAAGAACCGTAAAGAAGCTAGGATCAGCATGCTTGCTTGCACCCAATGTTAGCTTTGGCTCGGGGCATGCTGGATAATAGTGAAGGACAACTAGCAACCATTCAGTACAACTCATGGCTTTAAGGTGATCAGGTTTAAGTCCAAGAGCTTCTGATAATAACTCCGTAAGGACATCTCCTAGCTTCACAACATGCTTCAGATACTCCATTGTTTCATCTCTGATTGAATAGCAGTAGAATAATATGTATAAGAAGCTTGCCAACAAAGTACTAGCAATACACACAAGCATTTACTAACATGTGTGAGTATAACAGAAACTGTAAACTAAATGCTTATCCTGCACTGCTGTATCTCCTTATCCTGCACCACATCACTAGCATAGACTGCACGTAAAAGCAATGGATTTATAGGGGAAATACCTGCATGTGTATGGCAACTCTTGAGGATCTACAGGATCATGAGCAAACATATTAAAGGCAAGGGTGTCTCTCCAGTTAGCATACTTTGTTCTATAGAGATCAAAGTTGCTATTAAACCTCACAGTTTTGTTCAGATCCCTTGAGTAGAATTGTTTTTTAGTTTCTAAATCTTGCTCATTGAAACTACGAATACCTTTCTTCATATCTTCCATTACACTATTGGGTATCCCATGATTCACCAATTGAAAGAAACCCCATGTTTCTGATGCATGTCGAATCTCATCAATGATTGCCTTACGTCGGTCGGTGTTGTCCAACCCTTCAAAATCAATCATTGGAGTCTCAAATTCATTAGTATAGACTAATTCATCCGCAGCGACTTCATCTGCTGGCCGAACAAAGATCCTGGGGACCTTCACAACACCGGCATCAACTATTCCTTTGACACCGGCTTTCGTTTCGTCGAAAGCCTTTAACTCTGCTACTCGATCATAGCTAGCGACTTCCCCTGCACCAAAAACTTCCATTAACTTTTTTGTTTTTCTGGGTGAAGTATCGAGTAGTTAGTGATATCGGAAAAACTAAGATCAGAAAAGTATCAATCTCAACGACAATCAAATTCTAGTGACTTTTAGAATTTCGCTGGTATTAAAAGATTTGTTACGACCGAGATCCAAAATCATGAACATAATCTAATCTTTTAATAGAGATGTTGATGCTCGATGCAAACAATACGATTTTTTCTGATCAGCAAGATTTTCTTTTCTAAATAATTAATCGACTGAAGAACAGTAAGAGTTCAAGCAGTTTATGCAGACCATGATAATAAGTAACTCATAGTTCAAGCAGGTGAGTATGCATGTAGTGACATTTTGCATAACAGGAGATGGTTATCTGTTCGCTTTCTGCTATTAGGATTACCGATGATCAGTTTTTGGATGAACATGAGGTTTTTGATATCGGGTTTGCTTCTTATAGTCGCGTTTGACTGATTATTTTTGGTTTGTGATCAAAATCGGCAGGAAGGTTCGGAATTTGGTTCTTGAACTTGAAATTGTAGAGTGGATGTCCTACTCATACAGTAGAATCACAAAAGCATTTGAGTTTTAAGAGAAAATTCAAAGGGAAGAGAGGAATACATGGTTCCAACTTCCATGCTGTGTTTAACTGGTCGGACGATGGTCCATGGACATGTCATATCCATTTCTTGTCCCCATAATTTTCCCATGCCGTAGCTCTCATCTAAACCAATCTGAGAATGGTGGATCTTTAGAGGCCGGCGTTGGGTTCCGGCTGAACATCCATGAACTAGAGGTTGATTTTCCAGATTAGAGAAGTCACTACTTGATATTTGCGGGGGTTTAGTTTTTTCCACCGTTATGTCAACTACCTGAGAACTAATTAATCTCGCCTTATTTGGTGGTCGTCTGCTTACTAAAACATGTTGCTCGCAAACTAAGATCCGTGGACAGAAGAATTTCATGCTTTTCTCATATATCTCATAGAAAGAGTTTGATTAAGGAGCAGCAAAAGAAGTAATGTTGAGGCTTCTGGAGCATATTCAGGTAGATATATTTCTATCTTAGCTTGTGTCGGAAAATAGAATTGAGTTACAAATAAAGACACAACCGAGAAGTCCAAGCCTCCGTAAATTACACGGGGTTCGCTCTTTTTTGCGTTGGCAGATTTATGCTCGACTATTTATAACTTCCTTTAGCAAGTGACATGTCGAGTAGAGATAGTACCGCGTAACGATAGGTCTTTTCATATATGCCGCGAAGTTTTTACACCGGTTGCCACCACGCCGAGACGCAACCCACCCGAGAATAGGGAAAAATCCTTGACACATTCCGTGTTAGAAGGAAATATATGCATAAAGGTCATTACTTGGTGTATACTCCAAGTAACTTCTATATTTAGGATAGTTGCTGTATTTAGGATGGTTACTGTAATTAGTTTTTATTACTTGTAATACATTGTAATCAAAACACTATAAATATAAAATTATTCTTACTCTTCTTTAACAAGTCGATCTTCATAATTTCTCATGGTATTTTGAGCAGGTACGTTTCTTCAAGATTTTTCTTCTTCTTTATTTTCTCCTTCTTTCTTGATTTTTTTTTTCCTTCTCACTATGGTTGAATCACCACCATTTCTCCATCTAAAGTACGAGGACCTAAGTCTTGATTTTTTTAGACCCTTACGACGTACCAGCGTCGGATAATCCGTCGACTGTGCTCTATTCCCCTATCTTAACGGGTGATAATTATCCCACATGGTCACGGGGTATTGCTCAGGTCTTAAGATCCAAGAACAAATATGGTTTTGTTGATGGTACAATTGCCAAACCAATCGCTTCTGATGACACACTTCCATCTTGGATTCGTGCAAATAATCTGGTTTGTATTTGGATTGCCAATTCCTGTGAAGCTGAGATAAAACGAAGCATTAGTTGGATAGAAAACGCTAGGGATATTTGGATTGATCTTGAGCATCGCTTTTCTGAAACAAATATGCCTAGAATTTTTGATTTAAAACGTCATATATCAACCCTCAAACAAGAAGATTCTAGTATATCTTCTTATTACACCAAACTTAAAAGTCTATGGGATGAAGTAGGTGCTCTTACTCCAGTTGAACCTTGCCCCTGCGATAATGGAAGGCAAGTGCTTGAACAGCTGAACAAAGACAAAGAAATGGAGTTCTTACAAGGACTTCAGGAAAGATTTTCGGCCGTAAGAAGCAATATCCTTCTCATGTCTCCCTTTCCAACGCTTGAGAAGATTTACTCCCTTGTTCGTCAGGAAGAACAACAACAATTCATCAACGTTGCTGCTGCACCCAAAATTGACAACGCCGCCTTGTCCACCAGATTTGCATCTCGATCTTCCCCTTGGAGCAACACCAACGGACCAAGCAGCAAGAAGCCGCGTCCATCTGTGATCATTGCCGAAAGATCGGTCACACAAAAGACCGCTGTTATCAATTAGTCGGTTACCCAAAGAAGTCAGGAGATGACACAAGCACAGGCTACGCGGGAAACTCTATATCACTTGCTCCAAGTAGCTACATGGCTGCTGCTCCACAGTTGACCCATGATCAATACAACCAACTTTTAGCGTTGCTCCAAACAGGTCCTATGACCATGACTGCAAATCTTGCAGGTATGTCTTTTTTTACAAAAAATTCTCTTTGGATCATGGATACAGGATCATCAAATCATATTTGTTGTTCCTTGAAATTTTTTTCATCTTACGTTAAAACACCTTCACCTATTTCGGTTCAACTTCCCAATGGAAGTTCTCTATCTGCACTTCATATGGGAACGGTTCACTTTTCTCCCACCTTCAAATTTACTAACGTGGTTCATGTACCTACTTGCAAATTCAATTTATTATCGGTAGGACAATTGGTTCGCTCTAAGCGTTATTCTGTAAAATTTGAATCTAACCACTGCTACTTTCAGGACCTACAAACGAAGAAGCTGATTGGTCAGGGTGATTACTACAATGGTCTATATTATCTTCGTGCTGTTACTGCCTTTTCTATTTCGCTTCCGCAAAATTTTCAATTTTGGCATTGGAGATTAGGCCATCCGTCCTCCCCTAAATTAGATTATTTATCGAAGAAATTCTCTTTTATTAGTTCAGACAAAGGCGTCTGTGGGATATGTCCACAAGCAAAACAATCTCGTTTAAAGTTTCCTTCTCGTTGTAGTTCTAGTTCTAGGATTTTTGAATTAATCCATTGTGATATTTGGGGACCGTTTAGCGAACCAAGCCTCACAGGGATCGTTATTTTTTATCTATTGTTAATGATTTTTGCCGCTGCACTTGGATATTTTTAATGAAGGTTAAATCTGAAACTCTTAAATACTTACAATATTTCGTTTCTTATATTCTTTCTCAATATAATCATTTTATTCATACTCTCTCATATGGATCGGGAGATGTTTACTTACCTCAAATTCAAAAAATACGTTCCCATAATGGAACTGAGTTTCTGTCGAAACCCATGCAAGAGTTGTTCTTAAAACTTGGCATCGTGCATTACCGAAGTTGTGTTGCCACACCCCAACAAAATGGAGTGGTCGAACGCAAGCGTCGTCATCTTCTTGAGGTTGCCCGTTATCTACGATTTCATTCCCATCTACCTCTAAAGTTTTGGGTGAATGTGTGCTCACTGCCACTTTTTTGATAAATAAACTCCCAACTCCATTACTTGGTTACAAATCACCCCATGAAATTTTATTTGGATGTCCTCCGAACTATACCTCCCTCCGTGTCTTTGGTTGTTTATGTTACGCTAATAACACTAAGATCAAACATAAATTTGATGCTAGAGCACGTCCTGGAATTTTTATTGGTTATCCTTACGGTCAAAAAGGATACCGTATATATGATATCGACGCCAAAACGATCTATGTTTCTAGGGACGTCGTCTTTCATGAATCTATTTTTCCATTCTCTATTTTAGTCGATTCCAGTTCCTTTCATAAAGAAGACATAATTCACCATGATCCGGTTGTGATAATAAACCAACCTCCCGCTGCCTTAGATTCCAGACTTTCACTGGGCAGCAATTGATGTATTTTCAAGTTGTTGTAGAGATAGTGGTAAAAGTGGGTTCTTTTCAGATTTGTGAAGATAACAAAATTTCTAGATTTAAATAAAATTTAGGAAAATAGCAAACTGACGTAAAATTTTATGGAGAAATAGGGGTTAAGATTCCACCATTCAACAATACTTATGTGATCTAATATTTTTTTACTATACAATTTAAATAATTGGGTTGATTCTAAATATTGCCAAAAGCAGATTTTCCAAAATATCAAATGTTAATCACAAGTATAATGCATCAAGAGTCTAAAACTAAGCATGCATTATCAAGGGAAAACACAGTTGATTAATAAAAACCATTTAAATCATTTTTATCAATGCAATTAATCATATAAAAACATTGCATAAATTAATAAAATAGAGATTACCACATAATTATTGTGAGAATGGCTTCCTCTGTCACCCCTGGGATTGGGTTTAGCTACTCATGATGAAAAACCTCTCAAAAGATTTCATTGATGCTCAAAAGTGTTTTACAATGAAGAGAAAGATAAGTAAATAGTATAAAACAGGATTCTGCGACCAACAGAAGGCGTGAATCAACGACACAGAGATAGTGATGTTGGTACAACGACTCAGTCGCGGAAAGGAGTGGAAAATTGTCGCAATAAAGCGACAGTTTTTAACGACTTTCCTGCCTCGTCTATTGTTCTTCGTGTTCTTCAGTTCCAGCAGCAGCAAAAACTTTCTTCACAGCGTCTGGTTCTTTGATTTTTACGTCTCTAACTCTCTCCCAAATTCTCCCTAAACTTCCTAACCCCTTCTATGACCTTCAAGGACTCTATTTAAACCCGAAGCATGCATCGAATCTCCTCCATAACTCCACAAATCCTCGGCAGTGAAAGAAAATATTTTCGGATATTTTCTTTCCTGTTTTAGCTTTTCACGCGTTTTCTCGGGTCCAGCACGCTCCAATTCGATTACACATGCTCCAAAAGGTTTCTCGATGCATGAAACACGAGCAGAACACACACAAAATCTTCCAGAAGTCGTAGAGAAACTCTTCTGCATGTGTTTTACCTGTTTTGAGCCCGTGAATTGGCTAGACAATTCTAGCCAAATTTGAGCTAAGAGAACACTCACAACAACTTTTATATGTTAAATCACAACTTCTCACCAATTTTCAGCGATTGAATCGCACTAGAACACCTTCATTTTGCTGATTAAAAATCTGTCAGGAGTGAAAATGGTTTCCCGCCAAAACACGAATTTGAATGTTGAAGATGATATGCCCCATATCCTGAACTGGGGTGCGAATAACAGATGCCTTGGGGGTGACCTGGGGGTGCCCCTTAGTAATTAGGTTACCCCTATATCCAAAAGCGAGAGTCCGAATAACACTTGTCCTCTGGGTGCCAAAATGAACTTTTCGAGCCGAATTTTCTAAAAATGTTTATTTCCTAAAAATACATAAAAACACAATATTAGTACAAAAATAAAGTTCCAACAATACAGACATTGAGGACAAAGTAGACACAAAAATGTATCTATCAAATACCCCCAAACTTATTATTTGCTAGTCCTCGAGCAAAACTAATAAAAAATAAATAAAATCGAGTTAATCTCGGGAGGGTTTACCAGAGGTGTGCCCACAAAACCATTACTCTAGACCCTAGCTTATCTATGCAGAACCTTGGAAGGCACTAATGAATCTCCTTGGTTGGCATACTTATTGACTATAGGAGAAAGTACCCTGATACGAAATTCCAATTGCTGTACACGAGTTTGCACTCAAGCATACTAAAATTCATATAAAGTGACAGAGCTCTACTAAGATAGTTGCACTATGGACATCATATTCGAAGTCAAACTAATCATATGGATAGAAAAATGAGATGGAAATAGAAAAATTTAGATGGTTTTGATGTTAACCAAATGATCGATGTTTCACATATCTGTTTGAAGGCCACTGCCAGAATGAACCTATCCTAATGGGCTGAGATACCGGTCTGACTAATATCAACACAACTGACATATACAAGGGAACCAGTGGTTAATAACTTAAATCTAGATCAACAAACTGGCAAATACAAGGGAACCAACAGTTGACTACACTGAACAATAACAACTTTTTTTTTTTTTTAACTTAACGACATGAATAGATCTTTTTGATCCAAGCACATGCTTCTTGTCAGCAGATTACACGATAGTTCCCACGGGTCCTGCATTCCACGCTTGCTTAGGCGACGGAAACAGGGAGAACACACACATATTGCTATCCAAGTTTTAATACTTATTCCGATTGGTCTAACTGGTCCGGTCTTTTTTTTTTAGTAACTCAGTCACTCTAATTCATCCTAGCAGTGGTAACAACTTGAATCGTGTGCCCAACCTAATCATTTAGAGAAACATAGTTTAAAATGAAAATAAAATAAAAATGAAAACGACTCAACGAGATATGGTGCAACTATCATGTTATTTCTAACACCTGAGCTCTGTGCTTTTATGAATAGACTCTATAGATGTTTCCATCTAATCAGATTGGTTCCTCAACTCCTACAACCAAGATGCTTCCGTCCACTTAGATTAGTTAGTGCCATCCTGAATATGCATAAATTTCTAGGCTCTGGAGTTTATTTATTGCAACTAAAAGATTTTCCCATACCCCCAAACTTAAATCTAACATTGTCCTCAATGTTTCTAATGATAAAATTAACAGCATGAACGAGGAGAAATTATTACCACTTGAAGCAAAAAGGGTTGAGGAAAGATATTACCGTGTTGCGTGAGATTAGGTTACCTCCCAAGAAGTGCTAAGTTTAAAGTCTTCAGCCAGACATCAAATACCTCAAAAAGGATCTTCACCTTCCAAAGTCATATACCAATAGCCGAAAAAGTTGTGGGTTCATAATACCAAATATAGCTAACACCAATATGAGACAACTGCACTGGTTCAGAAAAATGAACAGAAGGAGCACATCCTCATCTAAGGTTTCTTGCAAGACAACCGGATCTATCCAGAGCCTCCAGTTGGGATTCATAAGAGTGTCTTGAAAAATAGATTCATCCGAAAAACGGGTTTCTAATATATGGATTTCCTCCTGAACAGTATCAAGCGGATCAGGTTGTGGAGTCTGAATAGACTCAAGCGATACCTCAGCACTAGGCTTGAGTCCCAAGTTAGGGACTTCTACTGGGGATAATTGACAATCTACCCCCAAATTTAGGGTAATCACTATTCTCCGTAAGACCTTTAACTATGGCTTGAATTTCCGGATCCGGAGAGTATTTAAAATACTCTAGAGCTTCTTCTAGTTCACTACCCCCAAACTTAGAGTTTTGGGTGTCCTAGATAAACTAGTCACAATATTCCCAATTTCTAGACCATCCGGTTCCTGAAAAAGGTCAATTGCTTTCTCTGAGTTATAATCAGGTGGTTCATCCTCTAAATTCTTTTGAGGTATACTAGCTATAACTTATATGTTTCATATCCTCTATGGTCATCCCTAGAGTTTCCTTATTGTGTTGAAGCACGGTTACTGGCCTAATCTCATGATCACTATCCAAATCGGAAGTTATAGGCAAAATCTCAGATGGGCCTACAAATGCATAATTGGGGTCCAACTTAGGAGGATCTTTAGGCTCTTCGAAATAAGGGCTTAAGGTAGATTCGGTAGCTAGTAATGGTTCAAACCTAGATTTCCATCTATCGGTATCTAACATAGGAATAGAATCCAACAGAGCATTTACTTGTTCAATGTTGCTATCATCGTCGAAATCCATGCTAAAACGGGCTAGACAACTCTCTAATGGATCTTCCGATTCGGTGTTTGGTACAGACTTCGGAACTAAGGTTCCTATCATGTTGACCTCTTCAATGCACGTGTCATCTAGCTCAGAGGGTAGCTTACTAATATTAAAAATGTTCAGCTCAATAGTCATATTACCAAAAGACAAATTCATAATACCATTTCGACAGTTAATGATCGCATTGGATGTAGCTAAAAACAGGGCGACCTAAAATCACTGGTATTTGGTTCTCTGGGTCAGGGATAGGTTGGGTATCTAGGATAACAAAATCCACCGGATATATAAACTTGTCGACCTCTATGAGAACATCCTCGATCACACCACGAGGAATTTTAACGGACCTATCAGCTAACTGAAGTGTCATCTGTGTAGGTTTCATCTCACCAAGTCCTAGCTTAAGGTACACATGGTATGGCAGTAAGTTCACACTGGCTCCTAAGTCAAGCAACGCTTTCTCAACACGGTACTTACCTATTGTACAAGCAATGGTAGGGGACCCTGGGTCTTTATACTTAGGAGTAGTGGTATTCTGAATAATAGAACTCACATGACTAGCTATGAAGGCTTTCTTCTGGACACTGAGCTTACGCTTTCGCGTACACAAGTCCTTAAGGAACTTGGCATAAGAGGGAATCTGCCTAATTGCATCTAATAATGGAAGGTTGATATTAACCTGCTTAAAAACCTCCAATATATCATTAAAGTTGGACTCCCTCTTAGTCGGAACTAGCAGCTGGGGGAACGGGGCTCTGGGAACAAAGCCGGGCTCATCAGGACCCTCATTGGTCTCTTTGGAGACTCTATCAGTCTCCTCATTTTCTGGCTCATAAGGGTGAACTACAACATGTTCACTATCAGGCATGGCAACCTTATTGTCAACTTTCTTTCCACTCCTAAGGGTTGTAATAGAGTTCACATGATTGTACGATTTCTCTGCTTTAGGATTGGGTTGAGTTTGACTAGGAAACTTACCTTTTTCCCTCAAAGACTCATTTATATGACTAACCTGGGTTTTCAACTCGGAAATAGCCTGAGAGTTAGCCTGACCTATTCTCTTATTTTCTTCTATACCTTGAGCAACAGATTGCTGAAACTCCATAGTGTTACGAGTTAACAAAGCAAGAGACTCTTCTAAACTCATAATCTTCTTATCCGAAGGGTTCTGAAACTGTGCCGGGGCTGAAGGATTCCTAGGATAGCCAAAACCTGGGGGAGCTTGAGAGTTACTAGACTGACCTTGATTCTGGCCCTTAGACCAAGAAAGGTTGGGATGGTTTCTCCAGCCAGGGTTATAGGTTTCTGAATAAGGGTCAAACTTCTGACGGTTATCGAATCTAGTGTTGTTATAAAGAGAATTGGCTTGCTCTTCAACATTATGGTCTTCCCAAAAAGGCTATATTCTACCACTAGTACCACTAGAATGACCTAATTCCAACGCTTCTAACCTTTTGGCTATGGCTGCTATTTTTGCATCTGACTCATAGGATCCTTCTACCCTATTGACATTTCCTCTACTTAGAAGAATTTTTTTATGGGGTTCCCTATTATTTTCCCATTGTTGGGTCTTATTGGCGATTTCATTCAAAAATGTCATCGCCTCATCAACAGTTTTATTCTCAAACCCACATGTGCATAAGGACTCAACCATGGTCGTTGTTGAATAGTCTAAACCCTCGTAGAGGATCTGAACTAACCTAACCTTCTCTAAACCATGATGAGGACATTGAGAAATTATGTCATTGAACCTTTCTAAATACCTATATAAAGATTCTCCCTCTTGTTGAGCAAAAGTACAAATTTGTGTCCTAATAGACGATGTTTTGTGCCTTGGGAAAAACTTATGTATAAAGGCAGATGTAAGTTGTTCATAGGTTTCAATTGACTCAGAATCCAAACTATACATCCAAGATTTGGCTTTATCTTTTAAAGAAAAGGGGAATAACCTAAGTTTCAGTGCATCATCACTAAGGTTTTTAATTTTCAGAGTACTACATACTTCCTCAAATTCCCTAACATGAAAATAGGGGTTCCCATTCTCTTTTCCTAAAAAGGTTGGGAGCATCTGTAAAGTCCCAGGTTTGAGTTCATAATTTGCCTCGGTTTCAGCTAACTTGATACAAGACGGAAGAGAGGTCCTAGTTGGGTTCAATAAAGCTTTTAAAGTTGCCATTTATGGCACTACCAAAGGACTAGTAGAACTTTCTTCACAAAGACGCAGATTCTCAAAACTGAAGTTTCCAAAAACGGGGCTCTCTAAAGAAGAGTCTTCGAGCTCCCCGCCTTCACAAGAAGAACTACTAGGTTTATCACTAATCAGACGACCTAGAGTGTTTCTTTTCCAAGCCCGTTCTACCTCGGGCATACACTAGAAAAACAAAACTAAAAAGAAAAGCCCTAAAAGGGAAGGGAAGTTCTATGAAAACACAAACAAGGCTGACTCCGCCACAACAAACCTACTGAATTCTAGCAAACAAAAAGCATGATGGCTCCACTTGATTGTTTCTAGACCAGCTTCTAATCCTTCGAAAGGGAATTTGTTACAATTTAAGCAAACCCCTCTGGAGTCAATCCGAGTCAAAGTAAGTTGAATTGAGGCGAGGGAAGCTCAGTGGAGATTTGATACCCAAGGCCTCACCGCTATCACAAGGCGGCGCAGTCACGCATTCAACTCACAGAGACCATCATGAACTTCGAAGTATGCTAAAAGAGTAACCAATATTTTTCGAATGAATGTCCTATTAAGCTCGTTACCCTATAGGTCTCGTTCTAGTCAAAATTTTAGGCTTAGGTTCGCGTTAGGTTTCGTTTTCCTAAGGCGGGCAAGAAGGGAACGGTGATGAAATCTGAACCCTTATCTTGTATTGGCCAGGTCTTTCCCTTTACTAGGAATTTAAAAACAGTCCGAATTCGTCCTCAATCAATGAATCACCTTAGGGAATACAGTAAATCGCTTACAGGAGATTCGCGAGTGTTTCGATGGACTTACCTCCCGTACCAGACGGGGGATGAACCGTTGAAGTCGACTCGGGCCACAACTCCTATGTCATGTACGAACCCGAGGGGCCGAGACGATATCGTAATCGTCGTCCTTCCCTGCACACAGTTTGTATTTAAGGTACCCTTCCGTAGGGTAAAAATAACTTAAAAATGTCCAACGTCACAGTCCAAGTCCAAAGTAAAGTGCAAAAATATTACAAAAATTTCCTAATACAATTCTAAAAAAAAATAAAAAATAAAAAACTAAATCCTAAAAAAAAATTATTTGTTTTCTTTTTTTCTTTTCTTTTAGGTTTAAGCTTTGTTCCAAGTCCTTAGTATCCAACTTCAAACCTTCAAATCAAAGACACACCCAAAGAAACGTAAAAAGGAACAAATGAAAATAATAATAAAAGAATCTAAAAATGCTACCTAAACACAAATCCCCGGCAGTGGCGCCAAAATTTTTGATGTATTTTCAAGTTGTTGTAGAGATAGTGGTAAAAGTGGGTTCTTTTCAGATTTGTGAAGATAACAAAATTTCTAGATTTAAATAAAATTTAGGAAAATAGCAAACTGACGTAAAATTTTATGGAGAAATAGGGGTTAAGATTCCACCATTCAGCAATACTTATGTGATCTAATATTTTTTTACTATGCAATTTAAATAATTGGGTTGATTCTAAATATTGCAAAAGCAGATTTTCCAAAATATCAAATGTTAATCACAAGTATAATGCATCAAGAGTCTAAAACTAAGCATGCATTATCAAGGGAAAACACAGTTGATTAATAAAAACCATTTAAATCATTTTTATCAATGCAATTAATCATATAAAAATATTGCATAAATTAATAAAATAGAGATTACCACATAATTATTGTGAGAATGGCTTCCTATGTCACCCCTGAGATTGGGTTTAGCTACTCATGATGAAAAACCTCTCAAAAGATTTCATTGATGCTCAAAAGTGTTTTACAATGAAGAGAAAGATAAGTAAATAGTATAAAACAGGATTCTGCGACCAATAGAAGGCGTCAAGAATCAACGACACAGAGATAGTGTTGTTGGTACAACGATTCAGTCGCGGAAAGGAGTGGAAAAGTGTCGCAATAAAGCGACAATTTTTAACGACTTTCCTGCCTCGTCTATTGTTCTTCGTGTTCTTCAGTTCCAGCAGCAGCATAAACTTTCTTCACAGCGTCTGGTTCTTTGATTTTTACGTCTCTAACTCTATCCCAAATTCTCCCTAAACTTCCTAACCCCTTCTCTGACCTCCAAGGACTCTATTTAAACCCGAAGCATGCATCGAATCTCCTCCATAACTCCACAAATCCTCGGCAGTGAAAGAAAATATTTTCGGATATTTTCTTTCCTGTTTTAGCTTTTCACGCGTTTTCTCGGGTCCAACAAGCTCCAATTCGATTACACATGCTCCAACAGGTTTCTCGATGCATGAAACACGAGCAGAACACACAAAAAATCTTCCAGAAGTCGAGAGAAACTCTTCTGCATGTGTTTTACCTGTTTTGAGCCCGTGAATTGGCTATCCAATTCTAGCCAAATTTGAGCTAAGAGAACACTCACAACATCTTTTACATGTTAAATCACAACTTCTCACCAATTTTCAGCGATTGAATCGCACTAGAACACCTTCATTTTTCTGATTGAAAATCTGTTAGGAGTGAAAATGGTTTTCTCGCCAAAACACGAATTTGAATGTTGAAGATGATATGCCCCCTATCTTGAACTGGGGTGCGAATAACAGATGCCTTGGGGGTGACCTGGTGGTGCCCCTTAGTAATTAGGTTACCCCTTATCCAAAAGCGAGAGTCCGAATAACACTTGTCCTCCGGGTGCCAAAATCAACTTTTCGAGCCGAATTTTCCAAAAATGTTTATTTCCTAAAATACATAAAAACACAATATTAGTACAAAAATAGAGTTCCAACAATAAAGACATTGAGGACAAAGTAGACACAAAAATGTGTCTATCAGCAACGCACACGCTCATGTCGACGATACTGCTGCCGCTTCTGCCCATGACGATGCTGTAGACGCTGCACCTGCTGCTGCTAATGATACTGCACCTGACAACACTGACGCAGCTGCTGTTGACGCCGCTGATGTTGATGCTGCTGGTGTAGACGTTGCTGTTGTAGACGATGCTGCCGTTGACACTGCTGCACCTGAAACACTGATGCTTCAAATGTTGCTGCTTCGACGTCTTCTTCATATGTGATGCCGGAGCCAACTCCAGTATTAGTGGACAGACAGCAACGGGTTCGTGTTCCTCCTTCTTACTTAAAAGATTATGCATGTAATACGGCTTTTCCTCCATCCCCTACCGAGCCTTTATACCCTTTGTCTCATTATTTGAAATTTGAGCAGTTTTCTCCTGCTCATAGACATTTCCTCTCAACTATTATTACTCAAAACGAGCCTCGCACCTTTCAAGAAGCCATGCAATCTCCAAAATGGAAAAAATCCATGGTTGCAGAAGTTACTGCCTTGAAAGAGAACGACACATGGTCTGAAGTACCTCGTCCCCATAATAAATCTGTTATTGGATGTAAATGGGTGTACCTTATCAAATATAAGTCCGATGGCACAATTGAGCGTTATAAAGCTCGTCTAGTTTCCAAAGGTTACACTCAACTTGAAGGAGTTGATTATCATGATACTTTTGCACTAGTTGCAAAACTTGTCACTGTTCGTATGTTATTATCCATCGCCTCCATAAAAGGATGGTCTCTTCACCAACTTGACGTCAATAAAGCCTTTCTTCAAGGTGATTTAAATGAAGAAATTTTTATGGAGTTACCTCCCGGTTTTCAACGACAGGGGGAGAATCTAGTTTTTCGTTTACAAAAATCTATGTATGGCCTTAAACAGGCTTCTCGTCAGTGGTTTGCAAAATTTTCAACTACTCTCATTGCAGAAGGTTTCAAACAATCTGTAGCATATTATTCCCTATTTCATTATCATAAAAATGCTAGCTCTATATATATTTTAGTATATGTAGATGATATTATTATAACAGGAAATGATCCTAAACTGATTCAACACTTCAAAAAGGTTCTTGAAAAGAAATTCTCAATCAAAGACTTAGGTAAGTTACAACATTTCTTAGGAATTGAAGTTTCTCGATCGCCGAAAGGCGTTTTCTTATGTCAAAGAAAATATACTCTGCACATTCTCCAAGATGCAGGGCTCACAGGATCACGCATATCATCATTCCCTATGGAGAAAAATATCAAATTAACACCTATATATGGAAAACTCCTAGATGATCCTTCATCTTATCGTCGTCTGATTGGACGACTTCTATATTTAGCAGTCACTAGGACTGATATAGTATATGCAGTAAATTATCTTAGTATGCACAAGCCCACAACTACGCACATGGATGCTGCCAATCGTATTTTGCGATATTTAAAAGGTTCCATTGGTAAAGGAATTCTCTTGTCATCAAATAGTGATTTAATCTTATCAGGATACACAGATTCAGATTGGGCAGGCTGCCCAACAACTCGTCGATCAACCACGGGATATGTTACCATGATGGATAATAATCCTATATCTTGGAAGAGTAAAAAACAACTCACTGTAGCTCGATCATCTAAAGAAGATGAATATCAAGCTTTAGCTAATATTGCAAGTGAAATTCAATGTCTCACTTATCTCATGCAAGAATTTAAAATTAAGATTCATAGACCAGCGAAAATACACTGTGATAACCAAGCTGCAATTCATATTGCAAATAATCCAATTTTTCACGAACGAACAAAACACATTGAAATAGATTGTCACTTTGTTCGTGAAAGAATTATGTCAGGGTTAATATTACCAACCCATGTCAAATCCAAAGATCAATTAGCAGACATATTCACAAAGGCATTAGGAGGAGAACATCATCAAGGCATCGTTAGCAAGTTGGGCGTATACGATATCTCTCATACGGCTCCAACTTGAGGGGGAGTGTTATAAGGAAATATATGCATAAAGGTAATTACTTGGTGTATACTCCAAGTAACTTCTATATTTAGGATAGTTGATGTATTTAGAATGGTTACTGTAATTAGTTTTTATTACTTGTAATACATTGTAATCAAAACACAATAAATATAAAATTATTCTTACTCTTCTCAATACAATGACATAGAGAAAACATATCAGTCTTCATAATTTCTCATTCCGTGTCTTGTTCGGTTTCGGTACAGAGGGTGTAGTGGTACATCACTTCCATGGGATTACGCATTCGCGACCATTTAGGTGATGGGTCCACGTACTACATGTCCCGGCTGCAGGGCTACGGGGTGATTCCCCTTCACGATCCTGCGAGCTGCAGAGCTACTGAGGGATGATCCCTTTCACAATTCTGCCAAGGAGGTTTACTGGTTCTCGGTTTGCACAATCCTACTAAGAGAGAAAGCTTCTGACAAAAAATCAACAGGTAGAGAAGGTCTAGCCACGCACCTCAAGTACATACCTCTTTCACGTGGATATCTGCCCTCCACGCTGTTCTGTCGAGCGCCAACTCTCTCTCCAAGCGTCGGTCTTTCATATCCCATTTAATCAGTTCATCCCAAGTTAATTTCGGTCGTCCTCGTTTCTTCATTCTCCCTTCAGCTCGTTCGATGCGTCCTACTCGTACCGGGGCCTCAGGTGGTCTCTGTTGGAGATGCCCGAACCAACGCAGCCGGTGTTGCGTCTTTTAAAACTGTTCCCATCACTTGGAAAACGTTAGACAGTTAATAATAATCCCACATTGGAGAATGCCACCTCGAAAATTGTGTATATAGCGACTTATATTTGAAGCAAATATCGCCAATCAAGCTATGAATTGTATGCCAGGTATTCGGGCCCCTTGCCTTCTTCTGAAGGTATTCGGGGCCTCTACATTCATAGCTGATTTGGTTTTTTAATATTCGGGGCCTCTACATTCATAGCTGATTTGGTTTTTATTATTTGACGTTCTGATCACTTAAGCTATTGGTTCGAGCTTAATTTTTTCATCCGAAAACATATTACATGCACATTAAGATGATCTCAAGGCACTAAGTCATCAAATTCAGTCGATTAAACTCGAAGGTGCATGGGTACACCTGGATAAGGAGATTGCAATGACAGGAGACACAAGGCAGTTCGATTACTGTTAGCATGATAGAGTCATAACTAAATCATCTCTAAGTTTTCTTTTCTTTTCAAGTCATCATCATCTTGAGACTCCAAGTGAAAATGATCGGTTGTCTTTTCTGTTTGTTCGGATGGTGGGGACGAGGTAAGATTGTGAATGGCATAAAATATATTCTTAAGTACACCCTATGAATGAAATGTTACGTTTTTTTTATTGTGGTAGGATCCAGTGACATGGTTATGTTGACATAATCATGACATGGTTTGACCATTTTGTCTACAAAATCCAAGCGACAACGTATTTGAAGCTAATTTTTCGGTGACATGTTTCTATTATGTAGCTCTACATTCCTACCAAAAATAAGAGAATTCCGAGACATATAAGACTACCATCTACCATTTTGAATATCAACCACTAAAGATTAACGGTTGAAATTAAAATTTGTAGATAGTGAAGTTTCGTACATCGGAATACTCTCGTTTTAGGCAGGAATGTAGATCTATATAAGTGGAACATGGCACCAAAAAATTAGCTTCAAACTCGTTTTCTCTTGGATTTTGTAGAAAAAAAGCCAAAGCATGTCATGATTATGTCAATATAACCATGTCATTGGATCCAGCCTCTTTTTTATTTGTGTGTTTGTTGACCATCTTCCAGAACATCGAATAACGTTCATTAGGGTGTTCACGGTATGTCAAAATGAAAGCTTAAACAAGATTTACATCTTCTAATGAATGGTTCAATTTATTTTTACTAGAAGTACGAAAACAAATTTAAGCATAGAAGAACAAGACTAAGTTCAACGCTAAATGATTGGTGCAAAATGAGTTATAAAGTGACATGGTTTTACGGAGATAACCCCTAACAGATCTGTTTTATATAAACTAATAAGTACTTTGTAAAATGATCGTATGTTTATTATCTAATTAGGGCATGTATTTTTGAACTTGCAGTTGATGCACTAGGTTCGTTGACCGACTAGAGACTGTTAAATGAACCGTTACTTGGCTATTATAATAAGGTGAAGCTAACCTACGTCTTAGCAGAATTACTTGGAAAACCATTGTACTGTAAAACACACTTCTTTACAAACTATAGCAAGATTATTTCAATACCACCTTCATTGACAATAACGGTTTTAAATAGTGGTACTTGAACTAAAACATTCAATACAAAAGCAACTTTGTCACCTGATGTGATCTCAATAATGTTGTAGTAAAAAGGTTCGTTGAGGCTTGTGAAAGCAATGGATTTTATAAGCTGTCTAGGAGCATTAATTATCCCGATATGAGCTTGTCGGTAAGTCATATCCTTTATATAGTCAGGGTAAACTCGTTGTTTGTTCCTGAAGACGTTATCGCTCTTTACTAGCAGAGCAAGCTGTCTAAGAGCCGTCCATCTCGTGATACTATATAGAAATAATCACTGAAAGTGTTCAGTGTTCATGAGATATGCCGTTGTCCATTCGTGAGACTACATATCTACATGTATTATGAGAGAAAGTATTCTCCGTTGAGAATTCGATGAGAGACCCATGTCTCAATACTCACGTCTGATTGCTGGATTAGAGCTTCGTATAATTATGAGTTCACGATTTTAGCCCTTGTCGAAAATCCACCATCTACATTAAGTCCCTTGCTTACTGAGGAAAGCGATGTTCCTCAGTCAGCATTAAATGGTGATTTTCCGGCCATAAATAACAATACCAGTAATTGAACATAGTCGTAAGTTGAGATGTTACCGGATTTAGAGAGCATGAGCAGACCACGACTTGATGAAGGCTTTAATGTCATGATTGGAGTGTCGTTTGGTGAGCATAAATTGGTGTTGAACCGTTGGTTTGGACGACGGAACCTTGGTCGTTTAGGATTTGCGGGCCAGGCCCAATAAGGAAATCCTTGGAAAATTAGGTTTTAGATATAAAAAATTGTATAAAAGGAATTAATTTTTTTTTTAATTTCTCCACGTCCAGCTCTCCATCACCTCTCCTCCTTCACGCCGAAGCTTGAAGTTCCGCCGCCACCTGATTGCCCCCGCCGTCGCCGCCGGCCAACTTCCGGCTGATTGATGAAATCATATACATGTGTGTATATTAGTGTGAGTTTTATGAAAAAACCCTCGTTTTTGTAAACGTATGTTCGTTCGATCGTTAGTTTTAAAAACTAACTATAATCCCTGATTTAGGAGAGATTTTGTTTTTAGTATATGAACCTAGGTCCAGTGATAAAACTTAGTGTATGATCTTACATGTATGCCTCGATTTTATCATAAAAGGAGTAAATTTTCACGAAATCGAAATAATCCTTCGTTTTAAAGACAAATTACGACGACTCAAAGGAAAATTCATATGATGAACTTGTGTCCAGTGATAAAATTTTGCTTATGAGCTTTCATGTAAATACAAAACTTTATCATATGTATGAGATGTGAGCTTTCACAATATTTTTGAAATAACTCTTCGTTTTAAAGACAAATAACGACGATACGAAGGAAAAATAGTTTTTTTTTTTTATATGCAGCCGTGACATATATTGTGAAAAATATGATGATATATTTTATTTTCATGAGTTTGTTTTCATTAAGTAAAATCTTTGAGAGTTCATGTATGCAAGTTGCATTAATTGCTGCTTTTTTCGAAAAATTAAAGCGTGTGTTTTGAGGAACCTTCGAAGATAGACGATATATTTATGATGAAATATTTTATTGCTATAAACTTCATAGGTCAGTTGTGTGAATGCTCACATTATGAAAATTGTGTCAGTGATTTCATGAAAAAATCAGTTTCGGAAATTAAATAAAGTTTCGTTCGTTTTTGCAGTTCTCGAAGGGACGAACGATTTTGAGGTGTTAACTCTTACGACATAACTACTACCATTAGTAGAATTGTAAAGAGGTAAGAGTTCAGAGTTACCTTTTTTTTTATGTTGGTTTATTTACATAGTAGTAATATTTGATCTTCCGGTTCCAGAAAATGTCGACCAACAATAACAGCAATTACGATTACTGGTATTCCTCTTCTTCCTCTGGATCTTCTGATGAGGATTCCGACGCTACTGTAGTGAAATCAAAGGCTAGGGTTACCCATGAAGGGGCGAAGCCTAATGTTCCCTTGGGTAAGCGAAGAGTCTCTTTTGCTGAACTCAAGAAAAGAGGAGCTGAAGACAAAAAGGAGGATGCCCGTCAACGTGAGAAAGATCGCACCCGACATAAGAGACAGAGGGTTGAGGAGAAGCGTAAATTCTTGGATGGAGTGCCTTCTGATTCTGATGCTGATGCTTCTGAAGAAGAGATCACATGGGAACCATCCGAGCGTTACATCAAGCCTGATCGATATGAAAGAGAGCATCAGAGGATGATGAAGAAAATTGAAGCTGAAGCTGCAGCAGAAAATGACTCGGATTCAGATGATGATGATGTTATCTTCCATCCACCGGACTTCACCAATGATTCTGACAGTGACTTTGAAGAAGATGATTTCGAGAAGGATAGTGACGATGAATCTGACAATTCAGATGAGTCCGACGAGTAGTTTTACTTCCATCTTCTTTAAACGTTAGAGCATTCCCTTTTAGTCTTCATAGTGGATATCTTTCTTTTGACTGTTTAGATGACTTTACTTCAATTAGACTTTTATTCTGAATGATGAACATTTTGTTAACGTCGATTTTTTCTAATCCATGACATGGACCAATGTCCATACATCCAAATTCTTCATGACTTGTCGATTTTCATGAGAAGTAACATAACACACGGCTGAGAATTCATGACGTGTACAAGGCCGCGTGGCCTATCCTTTGACCCGTGATATTCAGTCCCCGGTGCGTTATTTTCCTCCGCGTCTTCAGTATCGATCTTCGCAGCCTAGGGTTTCAGTGAAACTCGTAACTGAGTTGGCTATTCGCGATTAATGACTATCGCCTGATATATATATATATATATATCTTCAAGACTCCAAATCTATGATCCACGCAAATATTTCTTCCATTCCTGAGTCAGTTTCATCGAGCAGAGAAGTTTTGATCCTACCTCCTTGCCGTCATGTCGAGCAATAGAATTTATTCTCAAGATGATCTTCAGTCGAAGCGTGAAATAACAAAGTCTATCTCAGTAAGTTGTACACTTCTTCTTCTCCTCCTTTTTTGTCTCTGTTCGATCGAGATTGTTGATCACAAGAGAATGATTTTTCGTAGGACTGTAAGAAGAATGCTACTCCTCATAATTCAAGGCCTAAGCGGACTGTTAGAGCTCCTGACCGGTACGGATCGGCTCGTGCTGAAGCTGGATCGTCTGTAAGTAAACGTATGACTCTTGAGATTGTACTGAGTCCAGGGATTAACACTCCTTCGTTTCATCGTAGGCGGATGTCCGTGTCATCGTCGATGCTAGACGAAGAAAGAGTGGAAAGTCCGTGACTTTGGTTGAGGTTGAGGAAAGCATCAACCAGGCATGTGAAGATTCTGCAGGATCCGTGGAGACTGGAGACAGTGTCCATGTTCGTGAATACCCAACCGCTGGACTCTTATTCGAAGCTCCATTGATTAATACCTTCCCAGGCAATTAAATGGTCGGTGGATTCGTGATTATCAAATGTCATGCGCCTCTGTACACCAATATTTGGAAGAGGTATGGTCACATTGCTACCACAGAAGTGTGGAAAGGTTTTCTTCCAACTCTTTTAACCACGGTAGCGGGGCTATTGCCGATCATCGAGGAAATGAACCAGATGCATTTGCGAGACGTCAAAAAACATGAACTGCACAAATGGGATGAAATGATCTCGAATTGTGAGCTATTGCGATTCAATGTAAGCTGGATCCGTCGTCGCCTTGAGATAATCAAGGTTTATAAGGCGGCAGAGGCCGCCGATGCAATTTCCATGAATGCCGCTTTACTGGATGAGGAGAGGATATTGGCTCTGGAGTCAGCAAGGGTTGACAAAGCGGTTGAAGACTTGAAGGCAAAGACCAAGATTTTTCAGAAGAAGCTTGACGAGGCTTCTTACAGGGATTATCCGTTGCTGGATGGTTTGCTCTGAGTGAGCATTTGTGGTTGTTTTTTTTTTTTTTGAATAAATCTGAGTTTCTAGTTAGGTGAAACAGTTGATCATGGTATGAACGAATTTTGCTCATTTATAAAATGTTTAATAAACAAAGGAGCATTCGTATGCTCTTTGGAGGAATGAAATTACATTTTTGAAAATGCTTGAAATGATGAAGAGGTAGTTTGTTTCATGGATCAGGCATAATAAGCTTTGAGACATTTGCCATTGATGATATTTCCTTCCTTTCCTCCATTGATTGCTAAAATTTTGTAGTATCCGCTAGACACCGCTTTGATAACAACATATGGCCCTTCCCATTTAGGAGAGAACTTAGGAGCATACATGTCTTGTTGAATGTGCTTTGCCGTCTTTAATACCAAATCTCCTACTTGAAATGTTCGAGGTCTTACCATTTTTTGTAGGCTCTGGAGATCTTCTGTTTGTAAGCTTCCACATATTTTTCCACCTTGGTTCTCCTTGATTCAAGCATATCTAGCTCAGCGATCCTTGATCTGGAGATTTCAGCCTCATCCCATTGTACACCACTGGATGCTGCAATCCTGGCTGAGGGAACTTTGCTAAAAATTTTATAATCTTCTTCCTTTTTCTGTGCGGTGTTTTTACTTTCCATCCCCGTTGCTGAGTTCGAAGAGAGGGTGACTTGCGTTGTGCTAACTCAAGTTATATCGGGCAGTCTTATCCTGGAC
Source organism: Papaver somniferum (assembly GCF_003573695.1). Classification (NCBI taxonomy): domain Eukaryota; kingdom Viridiplantae; phylum Streptophyta; class Magnoliopsida; order Ranunculales; family Papaveraceae; genus Papaver; species Papaver somniferum. The sequence continues at coordinate 1,158,398 of NW_020622270.1, read as the reverse complement.
ACATCTTCGACGTGAGAGGTTTAGCATTACTCAAATCGAGTATACCCGTGAACTAATGTGTTAAGAACAACTTATTGAACCTGTGATTCTGTCCTCGTCAAGTTATTTCGGTAGAGTTGTTTTGGATTAGTTCTTTACATATTATTTTGATATGTCTAAAGTGTTGTTCATTGTTGCAAGATCCCAACAGAAACTTCAGAAAAATCAAGAACACCCAACTAAAAATGAAAAAATAATATCCAAAAGGTGGAGGACGATGTTTTAAATATTCAAGGCTCGTGCTATCACACGAGCAATGAGCACGCACCTTCAATCGGATGTTTATTGTGTTTCTATGCACTGTTGCCATGGTGCGTGTGTATATATTCAATAAAATAGATAAGGAAATAACTTTCAGTTTGAGAAAGCCTTGACAAAGCAGGCCGTTAACAGCTGAACCCCACTGTCCTTGATGGAGAAGAAGTTAAGCTAAGGCTTCCTTCTGGTGTTCAATCATCTTCCTTTACCATTTTTTACAAAGCAAAAACAAAGAACAGATTTTGTAAACATAATGCCCCAGTACCTTATTATAAAACTGTTACAATGCGCCCATTAATCAATCAAACATGATATCAAATCCAATAACGATATGAATGCATGTAAAGAAACAACCCTGCAAAATATACTTTCACAATGAAACTAAACTAATGCTACTAAGTAATGGAGAATTGTAACAAATTATAGATATAATCAAAATAGTTATTAATCTTTATGAAATCTTAGAAGTATACGTTGTAACTTTGAGGCCCAACCCTCTCTCTACTCCAAAAGTTCAATGAAACATATGGGTGACAAACCTAATATTTTCCAAATCTCTTATAACAAAAAACAATTAACTAGACCCTACACAGGCGTTCAAATATGTAGACACCAGTAGAAACCTACGAATTTGATGATTTATTCACATTCAGAAATACCACAGTCGTCTATCGTACTAGGTCAATACACCTTATTATCACAAATCAAAGGAAGGAATTCTAGGAGCATATACAACTGCTCGAATACCTTTATCCATACACCCTACTATCTCAGAAATCTTACAAGCATGTGAAAGCATATTATAAAGTACAAGTCTATTCCCTTGTCTCAGCAACAACTCATTGTTTTTGATCTGCACAACTTCTGTGATAAATTTGTTTTCCCAATCTAGTACGTAAGGACGACGGTAGTCAAGTGGGATCACAATTTTTCTTGTACTCCAATACTGTGTTGTGTGGTTATAGATTGACAAGAGAAGTTGATGACTATTAAAACTTACGAAATCACACAAGCATAATTCCTCATCCATTTCTGACAAATGCAATTGATCAATCGCCAACATTCCTCGACTAAAGTCTCCGCCAGGTTCTGTGGTGCTATACTTGGATCCTCCAGGTTCCAGTGTGCTAAATTCTTCTGTTTCAACATTGAACGACATAATAGAATCCGAGAATGGAGGACGAGAAACACCGTTAATGGAGAAAAATATCTCTGACCGATCAATCATCCAGTATAATAAGGTCCCTTTTATGATAACAGGAGCTCTATGTCTAGATGGTGGATAAGAAAACCTGCCAACGTCTCTCCTTATTTTAGTTGTTAAATTATATGGGCCGAAGTTACAATATTGTCCGAATGGCGCATGGTCATTAGTAGTATAATACAACAATTCATGACTCTTTCTAAATGGATTGAAGAATAACCCACATGTATGCATATTCTTGACTTCCATTGTGAATTGTTCTCCTGTTATAAGATTCCACATGCAGAAACTTTGAGGCAAGCCATTAAAATCAGAGAACGTAAGAAATCCATTGCAGGAACCCAAAAGAAACCGTGGGCTAACAACATACGAGGGGTAACCAACTGTGTATAATGATCTCATGAATTTTTGTTCAATCCTTTCAAACTCTTTGTTCATGTAACAAAGTTTTGTAAATTGAGAGCCGGGGGATTGTTCTGAAGAATGAAGTTGAACAACTATTACCAAAGTAGATCGTTGACGTTGCATGTGAGTGAAGAATGGGGTAGTGGTTAAAACTTGTAAAGATATAGACTCACATTGACAGTTGAAGATAAGCTCGGCTGGAAGTCTACTGAGTATGTCCAGGATGATATCGCGAGGGAGATCAATGTCCAGAATGATATCGCGAGGGAGATCAGCATGACGAGTTTTACTTTTTATATGCAGTAGCTTACTCGCCCAACTTATAGGATTAATCCATGTCATTCGGTTGATAGTTTTCATCTGTAATCAAATAAAAAAGATGAGCAAACAAGATCCTAGTATTAATGTATCAAATTAGCCTCAACGTGCTTATTAATTTCCACCCTCTTCCTTCTTCATAAAATTGGTTAAAAAGACCAAAATCAACAATTTCTGGGTGAAAATGACATTTAGATTTTGATATTGTTTAAATGGACAAAAATGTAAAAATAGTCAGGATGTAAACAGTTTCATCCTACCCATTTTCAAATACTTTTTTTTATTTTTAATTTACATCAGGATGAATCCAGTTCCATCCTTACTATTTTTTAAGTTTAAGTCAGGATGAATCCAATTTCATCCTTACTATTTTTTCATCTGTCATTCGCTTGATAGTTTTCATCTGTAATCAAATAAAAAAGATGAGCAAACAAGATCCTAGTATTAATGTATCAAATTAGCCTCAACGTGCTTATTAATTTCCACCCTCTTCCTCCTTCATAAAATTGGTTAAAAAGACCAAAATCAACAATTTCTGGGTGAAAAGGACATTTAGATTTTGATATTGTTTAAATGGACAAAAATGTAAAAATAGCCAGGATGTAAACAGTTTCATCCTACCCATTTTCAAATACTTTTTTTTTTATTTTTAATTTACATCAGGATGAATCCAGTTCCATCCTTACTATTTTTTATAACACAACTAGGAGAGAAGCTACTGGAATGTCACCTTTTTGTTTAACATACGGAGTTGAAGTGGTATTACCAACAGAAGTTGTTATTCCGACGACAAAGAGAGAAGCTTGGGAGAAAAATCTTAGTGCGGGTTTGATCTTAAGAAAACTTGATGAGTTAGAGGAAAAAAGAGAAAGATATTTACAGCATATGGAGAATTATCAGCGAAGATTAGCCCGAGAATATAATAAACGTGTCAAAGTACGCGAATTTCAACCAGGAAATTTAGTTCTGTGAGAGACACCAATATATCAGCGAGAAAATGGTGTAAAGTTAGCGAAAAAATGGGATGGACCTTACATCATTAAGGAGATAGTTGGGACAGAAGCTTATAAATTAATGGATCCTAAAGGAAGAGATATTGGTCATAGACTTGACAGACCATGGAACAGATTGTACTTAAAGAGATATTATCCAGAAGAAGCTTTGAGAATTTATGTATAACGCAACAAAACGATTGCGAATAAACATTCAATGAAAGAATAGTTGCGAGATTATTCAAAACAAGATCATGATACGCGAGACTTTCGTAGAGATAATCAGAGAACAATGACAAAAGAGAAAGGGGCGAACCTTTATGGCGTACACCCTAGTTCGCGAATACAATTTCGCAATAGGCAACTGTAAGACCTAAAGTACGTCATATAAGGGGGTACCTGTTGCATGGCTCAGGGAAAGGCTACACCGCCCCCGGAACCTGAGTCATGGAGATTTGGGGTCAATAAATCCCATCCGGGAGAAGCACCTTGGATTCTCAGCTTAAGCATATGACTTAGGTTGGGCGACTAAAGTAATAAGGACTCTCCCAAGGAGCGCAAAATCTGACCAAGGCATCGAGGTACACGGTTGAGTCAAGAGTGTCAGGGGCGTCTGGAGCGTACCTTGCCATTCTTGACAAGTCTTGGCTTATACTGCACTCGGCCCGAAGAAAACCCCACTTAGGGTGCAGTCTCGTAACCATAATCCCTATAGGTAAAAGGGATAAGAGGCTGCGAAAACAACTGGTTGTTGTTAAGACCGGATGGGAGGATCCAACCTTGTATGGTAGAGGGACGCCTCCTTGAAGGGGCAACCAGGGGGAAAATAAGGGCCGCACTCTCCATTAGGGAGCTGATAAGTGTCTTAAGACGCAAATGTCATGAGGCTTTTTACTCGCAAGGTTATTAAGACTTGTCATATTTGTGCGATAATCCTGAAGAGGCAATAATACTAAAGAGAAAGCTAAGACGAGATCAATGGGTTTTCGCATGAAAGTGGGAAGACGTCCTGCGATTTCGTTGCACGACGACAATGTCATGGGGCTTTATTTTCGCAAGAATATTTAGGCATGTCATATTGTCGCAACAATCATGAAGAGGCAATAATACAAAAGAAAAAGTTAAGGCAAGATCAATGGGTTTTTTCATGAAAATGTAAGGACGTCCTGCGATTTTTTCGCAATAACAAGAGGTGGCATAATAAGACCTTTAATTAGGAAGGCAAAATAAAACCACATGATAAAACAAAATATTTATAATTATTCATAACAGATCATTTCTCGCAAGAAAGATAATGAGAGGCAAGTATGAGAATTAGTAAATAAGAGGCATTATCTTTCTCGCCAGCAAAATATTAAAAGAAAAAATTAATTCCAAAGTTGGTTGAAGAATATTATTCGCAAGAAATAATAAAGATGAAACAGTTCAAGAAGATAGAACTAGATAAGAAACTCTTCGCCAATGTTCTCATTATCGCCAGTCTTTTCTTCATTTAGATTCTGATCTTCACCAACAATAATTTATTTGAGAGAGACTTCTTTTTCGCCTCCATCTTGATTATCACCAGCAATTACTTCTTTAGAAGGGATTTCTTTTTCGCTTCCATCTTGATTAGCAACAACAGTTATTTCCATAGAAGGGATCTCTTCTTCATCTTCCAAAAGATTATTCTCTTCACCACTTTCATAATCATAATCACTGTTAGCAGGACGAGGAATTTCATCATCATCTAGTTCCAAAGGTTCGATCGATGTAGGAGGAAGACATTTGGACAATAAAATATCATTCACAAGAACTTCAGCCCGGAGATGAACTTGACGAAGAAGTGCTCTCTGATGATTCTTATCTTGAATATCCTTAAAGTAAGCAAGATAATCAAGTTTTCTTTCTGCTCGGTCGCGAGAACCAGTAAGGACAGAGACGAGTAGTGCATTTTCTTGCGAATTTTGGCATATTTAGCCTCCAAAACAGAAATGAGGAATGAAGATTTTTCTCAGACTCTGCGAAAAGTAGAAAACAAAATTTCAGAAAGATGAAGAACTCAAAAAGATATGACAGAGAAAAGATAGTTAAGGCAGTCAAACTATTATGACTACCTTCCTTTTGCGAAATAAGGTGTTGAATCCAGGTCAGACAACTATTCTCCCAACGGTTCATCGCATCATCAAATTTATCTCCAACTAATCCTTTAAGTCGAGATTGAAGATTTTTCTCTTTAGAAATAAGGAAGGCATTTTTCTTCGCAAGTGAAGAATACGATTATTCTAATTTGGAATATTGTTCTTTAAGTTGGTTCGCCTTTACACTTAGATCTATTCTACCTTGAATGAGTGTATCTCTTTCAGCGATAGATGACTCTGTTAATTCTTTAAGTTCATTTCTTAAGGATCGAAGAGATTGTTCTTGGTCATCACATACTTTCTGAAGGATGCTAAGTTGTTGCGAAAATATCGCCACCTTGTTTAAATAAGTTCGCTTCTCTTGAGACAGAATTTTATTCTCATCTGATAAAGTTTCCATCCCTAGATTAGCTTTAGTTAAAGAATAAGAGAGGCGAGATATTTCATTACTTAATAAATTTTTCCTCTGAAATAATTGGGTATTTTCATTGGTAAGATTATTTATATGATCAACTGAATATGAATAGAGGTTATCTAATTGGTTATATTGATCTGTCAAAATCTCTTTATCAACACGGGTTTCTTCAACAACAGATTCAAATTGATATCTCTCCATTATTCGTTTCTGGTTTAACGCTTAACATGCGAAAAAGGGATTTCAAGGATAATTAAATATGGAAAGGATAAAATCATCATAAAGGCAAATTGAAGACACAAGTAAGGATATCACACCTCTCAGTTCATCATTCTTCTTGCGAAGATTGTCACGATCCATCGAAACATTCTGGAGCTTTTGATTTTCGAGACGAAGATCATTACATTCTAAAGTCATCATTTGAAGATTCTTATTTAAGGTTTCAATCTCTTTTTGAAAAGCTATTTGCGAAGCAGCTCTGTCAGATCCAAAATAGTTACTCAGAATTTCGCAAACACCAAACTTGACAGGATCAATGGGAGACTTCTTAATATCATCCAGAACCTCAGACAAAACTTTGAAAGAAATATTTAAAGGAACTGGCAATGATAGAATATTGGGAAACATTATCAATAGAAGGAGAAGAAGTTTCATTCACAGAAAGATTAATAAGGGGGTTTTTAATCATTGAAAGGTCAGTTGAAGGGATGAAATTTGAGGCAACCTTTTCGCGAATTGGAGATAATGGTTTAACTTGTGAAGATGTCGCATGAGATTTTGAAGGGATAAGTAAGTGAAATGGAACAGAGGTTTCAACGATTTTGAGGTGGCGAGATTTCTTGAGAGGTTTATTGGCATCCTTATCACCCTCTGAATCACAATCCGGATAAGAAACGGAGGCAACAATATTGTTATTAGAAAAGAATAATGTTTCTTACCACCTTCTGATCCGCAAACTTTCTTTTGTTTACAACAACCTTATGCTGCGATTTGGAAATATTATGGTTCTGAACCGTAAATTTGGTGTTGGAGGCGTTTTTGCTGAAATAACAACAGTATGGGAATCACATAAACAACATCAAATAAGGCAGTAAACAAGATCAATTTCACCAAAACCCATAAAAAAAAAAAACTAACCGCGATGAATCCATGGAAAACACCAGCAGGAAGATTAAGTCGTAAAAATTAAAAAAGAAGAAAATTACGAATGATGAAGATTTACAGAGGGAACAGTATGGAGATGAAGAAGAAATTAAAAAGATTGAAAGAAGAAGAAAGAAGAAAAAGTTGCAATGGCGGAATTTGCAGAAGAACGATGAAGTTGCAGACAAAATAAAAAGAGAAAAAAAGAGAGTAAGAAAGAGTATATATAGAGAAAAAAATTTCTCGAGAAGATAAACACGATTAATGCGAAAAGACGTGAGCGGTTAAAAAGAAGCAGTTACAAAAGACGTGTCAAGATGGGAGAAAGGATAGTTTGACAAATGCAGAATATGAAGTGATGGATAACTGCGGCATTTCTCACATCATTCTCTACTTCGCAGAGAAGATATGAGAAGAGGCAAGATGTAGGATCGAAATCTCAGTGATGGATAACTGCGGCAATAATGCCTCAACGAAATTATTAACAACACAACACGATAATGTCGCAGAACAGCTTCAGAAATGACGTAATAAACGACGTCAGCTAAATCATGAGAAAAATGTGATGGTCCTGCCAAAATTAGGGAGTTTGCGAGATTAACATTTGTAAGGTTGCGAGAATGTCGCAAGCCATATCCAAAAATAAAGGACAGATTAGTTGTCATCCACTATGTATTTCCCTATAAACAGCCTTTTGGTTGTAGAGGAAAAAAGAGAGATCTTTTTTGAATGAGAAGCAAGTAAATAGGAGAGAGAAAATTTAGAGCAAAGGTTATTCTTGATCCTTTATCTTTTCTTGTAAGATTGTTTAAAGATTCAACAACAAAATTAAGATTGTTAATCCAAAAACGTGTTGAATGTTAATGAAATCTTGTGAGGGGTGTAGTGTATGATTTCCTGCAACTACAAACAATGCAGCTGGACACAAATGGATGTAGCAGCTGTCTTCCGCTCTCACTAAACTTGGATAATAAGGCAAATGCGTGAACCTCATTGCTGCGAGCTGCTCTGCACGAAATAGTAAAAAGTTGACCCAATTCCAACTACCCTTATTAAAGATGGTGGTATCGATTTTTCCCTCCTCACTAGCATTACAGCGATGAAAAACAAAATAAATACATAAAGCTCAAATTCTAATGATTCATACAAGGCACGGTAAAAAAAATGAAATAAACGTAATTTACGTTAGTAAAATCAAGGATACCGAGTGAAAATCAAGCATATCGCTTCTTTAATTCCATTTAGTGGATCCATGGACATGATCCTTGACCACTCTATATATTCCCATCTGAAAGACACTGATTTCAATTGTTACTTCGCTGATGAAAAAATATATTTTTTTCACCATTTTTATTAGAGTAGAAGAATGATTTACCACTTTCTTTAACTGAAAAAGAAGAAGCAGGTTTGCAGGTATAACATTGCTAATAGGGGTACCGGATTTCGCAGGAGGGTACCAAATACATATAAGGCAGAGGATTTTTATTTCGTCCTATATGTATTTTGGTATCCTCCTATGGAATCCGATATCCCATTAGCAGCATTGTGCAGTTAAAGTAGACACTTCTTGTTAAAGGCTCATAAAGACCAGTAAAAAGTCACCTCCTAGCTTAAACCAACCACCACTATGATCTTTCTTACATGACTTCATGAAGTTGATAAGATAAAATTTGTCTTATAATTCAAATTTATCAAACAAAATTTCAACTTCTAGAAAAATATAATTATTAATTAGTAACTTGCTTATTCATCAATTAGTTACGATATTAGTCGTCTTACTTACGTGGTAGTTGGTGTTCTTTAGTGGAGTGTCGTGTGTGGTTTGTGCAAGTACAAAGATGACGCATGAGGAGGTGAACGAGTTCCTGCAAGCACTTCCTCCACATTACTAGCCCTCTTTGTAGATCTTCCCACTAGCTAAATGATTCTAAAATTAAAATTACACGTTATCTTCTTCGTGTCTAATGAAGTTTACCAACAGCGAGACACAAAAATATGGAATTGGGATAACTGAGACACAAAAATATGTCTATAAGGATGCAAATTGATATCATCGATAGTGTTATGGATTCTCATGGGATTTCTCGATACTTGGTAATGAGACCTTTGTTCATAAAATCTAAATTGTTGTTCACGACAATTGAAGAAATCTTGTACGATTTCTAAGCATCGTGGTATGAAACATATGTTTAGGAAAACCAAATCGACAGATCTTTCCGTAATAGTTTTCGTTTTGAATATCAGAGTCGAAATTCTTTAAAGGGGTAATGATAACACCCGCAATTTTCACATGACACATGCTCAAAAATGCGTCACTGAATGAGATGATGTTTTTATCTTAGGATTGTATTGCGCGTTCAGAGAAAGGTCGCCTAGGACAAAAATTGCACCATCATGGTGCATCACGGAAGGGAGATACCGGCCAGACAAGAGTGAAATTTCGCCATTATGGTGCAACTCAAAAGTCAAGCATTTTCCAAGAACTAAAATCGCATCACTATGATGCGTTTTCTGAAACTTGTTATCATGAAATGAGGTTAACTTGGTACATGTTCCTCCTCTCCCTTTTTTCCGGTTGTAGATATGCCAATAATATAATAAGACATATGTATGTAAGGGGTGTGTGTTAAAGGTGCATTAAAAGGAGCGCCCTTAAGCTATAAAGCTCGGGCGATAAAGCTTATATTATGCGAAAGCACCATTATGACGCATTTCTTACTCGAGATTACTTCATGATGCATAGTGAGGAAGCTAGAAATGGGCTATGTGCTAGTCGAAGGCATGCAATATGCCTACAAAGGACTCGGGGATCAGTGAGGCATGCAAGATTGCATCATCATTAACCTTTATGGCCTCACACCCATTTCATAGGGTAAGTTGAAAAAGTGTGGAACCTATGTATAAGGAATCATGCTTGCAATGCATGTTCGTAATGACAAATTGACGTGCATTTGTCTTGTAAGAAGTGAATATTTAACGTCTGGTTACCGCTTTACAAGCAGCACATCGGAGAGCTTCGTCATGATGCATGGGCATAACGCCGAATGCGAAATCTGTTGGTCCGTCATAATTCAGATGGACCATCTGCAAGAAGTAAGAGATCTCACTCTCCGAAGTCGTCAAATGAGTCCTCGAAAAAAAAATTAACTACAACGCTGAGTATCGCATTAAGTGGTTAGATGAAAGTAAAAATAGTTATCAAATTGTCAAATATATATATATATATATATATATATATATATATAAAAACTCGACATGAATAAGTTATAAAAAACGAGAAATCGAAGAAAAATAGTTATCAAATTGTCAAAGTTCTATGAAGTTCGAGAGTTTATCATTAATAGTATAAGACAAAGATGTTCTTATTCACTTTGAAAACGGTGCTGAATGTAAATCAAATGAGAAGGTGAATGTGCATTCCCATCCTCGCATATGGTTGATTTACGTTTTTGGAAATCATCAAATATATATATATATAAAAGATTTTTAAAATAAATAAATAAATAAGTAGATATAAAAATAAACAACCTATTTGGTTCAAGTTTTTGGGAGTCTTGGAATTGGTTTGCAGGGTAATCCAGTTCCAGGAATCCGATTTCGCGGAATGGGATTACTGATTCAGATTTTGTTGATTGGTTGACAATAATTCAATTCCAGGATAATCCAAATCAATGATGAACTGTTTTAATTGCAGGGTAATCTACAGAGTAACAATGGGAAATTAGGTAGGAATTTATTTGATTTGAATAAGTAGATAGAGGAAAAATCTAAAAAATTTGTGTAGCTTCTACCCGAGAAATTTCTTTACATGTTAGATGAAGGAAGATGAAATTATTAGGGATAAAAGATGATGCAGTCACCTAACCATGGTCGATCTCCATCTTTCACCTTTTATGGGTTTTTATCTTTGTTATCGCGTCTAATATTAAGAGAGAAAAAACAAAAATGGAAGGGATAACATCTTAGTGTTATCCTTACGGAATTGAATCCTCTTCCATCGAGTTACCGCAGCAGAGGAAAAGAAGAATTTTGAGGGTACTAGACTTCCTCATAATCCAATTCTGAATTTTTAAAGTTTGTTTTGTCCGGGATAATTGGGCGGATTCCATCGGAACTGAATTCCAAGACTTCCAAAAACCTGAACCAAACGTCCTATCAATATGCTTCGGTATTCTCTCTCTATTCCTACTTACCCACAAATTGCTTTTTTTCTTTTTAGGAATTTGGGTTTTCTTTATCTGCTTGAGTATGCATTTAGAGTGAAAAAATATGCTCACAATCATGCAAACATCTCCACCTACTATACGCCACTTACTTTTATATAAGCCTACTTGAAACCCTTCATATCCCGTAGCATTCAAGTTATCCATACTCTTGAGAGAACACTGTGCCATAAAAGTAAGTCCATAAAACTCTATTTCACAATGTTCTATCCTCAAAAGCCTCATATTGTCTTCGTCACTGCTATTGGTAGGAATGATATTATAAAGGCCCACATCTAGAACGGGATTTTTAGAAGTATTTATGTCTTTGAAGTGCCGAGTGTTATGACTACCAATGTGATCCCTGTTCTGCAACCATTAATTGTTGTGATCTTAAGCTGAACTAATGTTGTTTCTTGCCCTTTTCCTGTGATTTTAGTATGAAAATACGTGGTATTATTTTATTTTTCTTAGATAAAAGAATATCTTGATTTTTGTTGGCACACATCATTTTTGATCTTATGCCACTTATCTAGCTCGTTGTTGATAGTGCTCATTTGAGAGTTTTATGTCTACATAATGTGCTTTCTCTTGTGAAAGAGTTAGTTGTTCCTTCTGATCATCCATTTATCGATTAACATTTCCAAAAAGTTTTTTGTTCCATTTAGAAAGCTCTTTTATGATAGAACGAGACTTTGAAGATTTTAGTAACCCATCATTGGAGATGCTATAATCTAATTATTAAATTATATGAATTTGACTTGGTTGGTAAATTCTCATTTATCTCACCAAAAAGAAAACAAAAAAAAAAGGCTTTAAAATTTTGATCAGTCAATAACCTTTTCGTGAAGATTCCCATCCCATTAGGAAATAACGTGATGACCAAATATTCATTGTAAGTCGATTCACAATACTCCTTTTCTCTCTACGTTTCTCATTGTAAGTCGATTCACAATATTGACTCAGCTCCGTTGCAAAGTCCTTATAAATAAATTACCTCAACTCACTCTGATTCTTCATCAATGTATTTTCTTCTCCGCCTCTGGTCCTCTGCCTAAACGATAGATCGAGAAAAAGCTTTTCAATTTTTTTTGGCGGCTATCTCCTTCCTTTTTGTGGGATTCTTTCGATCAGTATAATTTTATTTGTGGTTCCCTAATTTGGGTTCAAGTACAATAGATTGACAAGGGTTTCTCTTGATTACCCTCTACAAAATGACAAGTTATTGGGCACATTACTCTTATTTCACAGGAGAATCTCACCTTCAATAAGACAACATCCAAAATGATTGGATTTAAATCCTCACACCGTTCCTTATTTCTACCTTCTAAGAAAGAATATGGTATGATTTTGGCAGTATCTGGATCTTTTTTTCTTATTATTTTATGATATACTTGCTCTTTAAAACCACATGTAATCAATCTTTTTATTTGAATGAATTAGTTAGTTTCATAAAAAATAAATAAATAATGATTTCCTTAAAAATTAAAAATAACCATCACACTTTTAAGATTAGTGCAAATATTTGGCGGTTGTACATTTTGTTTATTCTTTTTGCTACGAAAAAAGCATTGTATTAATAACAAGAGTTACAAGTGAATTGATATGAAATCAGGAATGATTTTCCACCACTCAATACAAGATTTTGATCTTCTACGATGCTTATCAGCTTTATCAGCTAATGAATTAAAATATCTACTGATAGTGTAATAGTGTAATAGAAGATGTTCAGTCTACCTGCAAAACTAGAAGCCCGTTTGAAGTGGCAGACCAAACAGATTGGGCATATTGATAGTGTAATAGAAGATGTTCAGTTCATCAACAATATTAATACCACACATCCTGCAAGTAAAATCATCATTATTCTAATATTGAGATAATCTAACTTTAGTATACAGAATATCACTATGCATTTCCACAAAGAAAGTTGCATTTTTGGAATAAGATAAGTTTTCCATAAAGCTCTAATGCTAGGTTCAGGTTTTGAATTCAAAGCACTATTAATTAGAATCTGAACTAGTAAATGTATTATACGAAGATTTTATGGTGAAAATTCCATTATGGGTACAAGATCAGATTAGCCTATCTTCACAAGAAAAAGGGATTCTAATCCGACTGATCTATTCAGCATTCTCCCTAGTGAAGTATGTAGTAACTAGGTTTGCATTCCATTGCCTGGTGTCCGAATATATGAAATCAGCAACAACCAGATTAGGGTTAGGATAATGATTACAAATCGGAGAAGAGGCATTAGGTTTCCGGGCATCATCAAAGGAGCTTATATTTTTACCATTCCTAGCCTCCCAGAATGAGTTCTGTTTCACAATTTCTATCTTTGTAATGCAATGTAAGATTGTTAGTAAAATACTTACATTTCAATATCTTAAACCATAATTCATCTTAAGCATGAATAAGTTTCCAAGCAATCTTAAAAAGTAGAGCCAGATTAAACCTTTTTTAAATCACGACAACCTAGACCTCCTACATGCTAATGAGTACGAACTTTTTGCCATTTTTTAATATAAATACCACCATGGTTCTTTTTACCCCACAAATTAGATATGAGTTCATATGGAAGACCGGAGTAAAATGTTTTCCTTTCCATTGTGCTACACTCTTGTGATCGGCAAAATAAGCAAAGAATTCAGGGTTTTTTTTTTTAATGAATAGAGGGATACCTAAATACTTATCATTTAGGTTAATTTTATTAACATTTAGGGTTCTAATAAGTGAAACACATTTATCTGAATGTATTTTTTTGCTGAAGAAACAACCAGACTTTTCAAAATTCACCATTTAACCAGAGGCTGCACTAAAAACATTAATTGCCTTAAACAAGTTTTCAGCTTCATAGTGAGTAGTAGCATTAGTGAACAAAAAGTGGTCATCAACGGTAAAACATGAGACACACTGGGTGCCTCAGTAGCGACTTGAGCACCATGAATCCAATGTCAGTTTTCACAATACATGAGATATCTGGAGAATGACCCCATGCACAAGATAAAAAAGGTATGGAGACTAGGGGTCTCCTTGTCTCAGACCCCTAGTTGGTATATATGCATTGCAAGGGGAGCCATTCAAAAGGATTGAGATGCAAGTAGTACTAACACATGCATTGGAAATCAACTCACACCAGTGACTAAAAAACCAAGACATTTCAACACATCAATCATAAATGACCATTCAACTCTACTAAAGGCTTTATACACGTCAAGTTTAAGGCCTATGATTCCACTTTTAACTTTTTTTTTAATTATTATTTTTTATTTATTTTTAGTATGAACAATTATCATGAGCAATAATAATAATATTGTCATGAATGTTCCTATTAGGCATATAAGCTACCAGAAAAGGTGAAATAACTTCGCTATGAAATGGCTTCATCCTATTTTATTTTATTTTTCGAAAAAAGATGGTTATGTTAAAGAAAAAAAATATTTACAACCAAGGAAGTTCTATGCAATACATTATGTATGCACAACGGAGTTCCAATGAAACAAAATTTTTCTTATAGATATGCCATCAAACACTTTAGAACCAGAAAATCAAAGCGCAAGAGTCTGCTTAATGAGCAAAATTAACTCCTCCTCCTCTTTATCCCTCCCACCAAAAGTTCTACTATTCCTTTCCAGCCACAAATGCCAAGGAACAACATACAAAATTTTCCACCAAATTTTCTTATTTCTACCTGAAAGCGCAGTATGCTTCAAAATGCTCCAACAAAGTTGCAGGAGATACCCAGGCCATCCCAAATGCATTCATAAAATGATTCCAAATGTTGAAAGCATAAGAACAATGTAAAAGAATGTGATATGCAGATTCTTCAACTCTCTTGCAAAGAGGACATAAGCCATCTTGTACTTCAATTCCTCTATGCTGTAACATATCCTTAGTTGGCAAAGAATTATGAAAAGTTTCCCATAGCATGAAACTGACCTTAGTAGGGATTGATGATTTCCAAAAGTGTTTAGGGAAGCTCACTTCAAAAGCATCTGTAATCTGAAGTTCATAACATCTTTTAATAGAAAACTCCCCCTCCATGCTCGCTGAATCCTCACCTGTCAGTCTTCTCCTAAAGTGCGGTGCAGTCTTCCTTGTTGAACCATATCATCTACTGTAGCTAATTTCATAGTGCAAACTTTGAAAATTTATGGAAACCTCAAACACAAAGGACCCTGAGTTGTCCATTTATCCTTCCAAAATATTATAGATTTTCCATTCCCCAACTAAAATCTCAATGAGTCATTCAAAAAAGTAGTTGACTTTAGTACATCCTTCCACAATCTTATACCTTGTGGTTTATTATCATCACTAGGCAGCAACTGTTCTTCATTATTTTTGAATTTTTCCTGCACAATTCTTTTCTAAACTGCCTTCTGCTCCCTGCTAAATCTCCAAATCCATTTTTCTTTAAGAGACTTACTTGTAAGTCTAATATTCTTGACACCCAAGCCCCAAAATTTCTTAGGCAAACAGATCTTGATCCAAGAAACCCAACACATTCTCCTCTTGACATCATCTGAATCCCACAGAAAATTTCTCAACAGCCTTGTAATTTTTAGCTCCACACTTGCAGGCATATGAATTAGAGAAAGAAAGTAAATAGGTAAACTAGCTAAACAATGCTTAATCAACACTAATCTTCCAGCTTTATTAAGAAATTTCTTCTTCCACAAAGCAAGTTTTTTTTCCATCCTCCGAATTACTTCATCCCATACTGAAATATTCCTTGAAGTAGCACCCAGTGGCAATCCAAGATACTTAACTGGAAATTTCTCCACCTTACAGCCTAATTACAGAGCTAAAGCATCAATAATATCATCTTCCCCCACACTTATCAATGAACTCTTCTCAAGATTCAACTGCATGCCAGTTAAACCCTCAAAAGTGCAAAGAATAAGCAATAACCTTCTCATCTCCTCCTTGTCTGCATTAATGAAGAGCAATGTGTCATCTACAAACTGTAAGTGTGACACAATCAGACCTCCATTAGCCACTTGAAATCCCTGTAACTGTCCTCTTCTCACTGCATCTTCCACAAACTTAGACAACACCTCCACCACAAGCAAGAAAATAAAAGGTGATAATGAATCACCCTTCCTTAAAACCTTTTGAAGGTTTAAATTTTTCAGTTGAACAACCATTTACAAGCACATAAATATTTGATGTAGAGACACACCATTTCATCCATGTTATCCACTTTCTCCATAACCATGCTTCTTCAAGATGCACCAAATAGTTTTCCATTGATATTATCAAATGCCTTCTCCATATCAATCTTACACATCACACCAGCCTTCTTCTCTTTTATTCTACTATCAATATATTCACTGGCAATCAGAACCCCATCCAAAATTTGTTTATCTTTGACAAATGCCCCTTGATATTCAGATACAAGTTTATGCATATCAGTTTTCATTCTATTAGCCAACACCTTAGACATCACCTTATAAGCACTTCCCAATAAGCTCAAAGGTCTAAAATATTTTGGTGAACATGTGTCTTCTCTCTTTGGAATCAGAGAAAGAAAAGAACAATTTATCCTCCAATCTAAAGAGCCATACCTGTAAAATTCTTCCATAAGGTTCATAAAATCAGCCTTGATAATATCCCAACATCCTCTAAAAAACTCCATAGAAAAGTCATCAGGCCCTGGAGATTTGTTAGCTCCAAAATGCTTAATTACCCCATACACTTCTTCTTCACTAAAGATTCTCTCTATCCACCTATTCTCTTCTTCATCAATACTTGGAAATTACAAGTTATCCATTGAAAAAGACACATCATTTTCTTCATGAAACAAGTTAGTATAGTACTCCCTCATCTCCAACTTTATTCTATTTTGATCAAAACAATCCTCCCCTTCTACTTCCAATTTAACAATATTGTTTCTCTTCCTTCTGCCACTTGCAATTCTATGAAAATATTGTTTCATCCTATTGATTATCAATTTAGAGATAATTTTATAATTAGCATTACACAAAGAAATAAGTCTGAATTGTCAAAAAGGATGACGGGTTACTTTTCTTAGGTGTAAGTGATAAGAAAATGTGGTTCATTTCCTTAAACAATAATAAAACTAAATCCTTTGTTTAGGTATAAGTGATAAATCAACGGGCGGTTGTTTATATACATGTACATGTCTTTCACATACTAGGATATGCCGACCTTGAATGGTGGTCTTTCACAATTATGCCTCCGAAATGATAAATACATTACGAAAAAATTCAAAAATATATCCAGTAGAGACCAAGAAAGAAAAGGAAATAGACCTACTTTTATGGAAGCAATCTTAACGATATAATACTATTAAAGACGATTTTATTTTTCCGAAATACATTTCTCGGTACACTATTTTTTGTGTGCACCGGCACCAGTCTTGATATGAACTTGTAACATTTACAAAGTTCACCATCTTTTCGTGTGCCCTTCTTTATGACTTCGTGAAGATTGTCGAATCTCAAGTCCTATCCCGTTGGGCAGAAACAGGATTATCAAATATTCTTCGTGAAGGTTCCGTTGCAAAGTCTTTATAAATAGACGAATCTTGGATGTGAGAAATACTAGAACCCCCTACTATATGGGTTCAACATATAGAAACCCAACAAAATGGATCCTTCATTGTCAACTCCATACTTTAAGAAGATGCTACTACTAGGCCCCAAAAATTAAATTTTCGTCAGATCTGGCCCATAATTAATTATTACGAATTTTAATAATGACAGCACTACCCTTTAGTATTTATACAAGAGGAATAACAGAAGATTTTTTTCATTTTTCTATTTTGTTTCTCTCTTATCTCTCTCTTTCGGTTCATGTCTCTCTCAGTTGCAGAGAAAAAATATAGGGTTTGTTTGTTTCTCATCTCTCTCTCTCTCAGTTTTTTTTTATGCGATTACAACAGAAAAGATCAACTGCATCTAAAGATCAGAGCTCTGACGATTTTTGTTTGTGTTTCTTCTTCTGATTCTATTGGTTTTGTGGATATGAATCGATTTGATTCAATTTTATGTTCTCAGTTGATTCGAAGATGCATCAGGTTAGCTTTTCTCCATTCTTACTTTTATTAATTAGATCGATTAGTTTTTGATTTGATTGATCTATTCAGATCTAAGAAGACGAATAACCTGGTTTTTCCTGAATCAATCGAAGATCTTCAATGTATGATTTTGAAGATTTTGAATCGAATCTAAGTTTCAGTTGATTCGATTATCAAACTAATACTATTCAGATATACGTAATAGATCTGTGGTTCAAAATCATTGATTACATGTGTAATACTATTCAGAACCAGAAGTAAGATTCTCTGAATTCCGATCTAATTTTAGGTTTGATTTCAATTTTTTGGTGTTATGATAGACACATTTTTGTGTCTAAGTTGTCCTCAATGTCTGTTTTGTTGGAACTCAATTTTTGTACTAATATTGTGTTTTTATGTATTTTTAGGAAATAAATATTGTTGGAAAATTCGGCTCGAAAAGTTGCTCGGAGCACCCCCGGAGGACATTTGCTATACAGACCCCAACTTTTGCTATGTGTCACCCACGGCTATGTGTAGCCCATTTTTCCACAACACCGGTTTGTTATTCGGCACCCAGGACGTTGGATAAGGGCTAACCATCTTCTTCTCAAATTTAAATCAGAAAAGTGGCGGGAAAAGCTAACAGGCTACGGCAAAAATTTGGGTTGGCATTCTGGACGGGATTAAAGGAGACTCAACGGCTGGAAATTGTTGGGATGACAAGACTAGTCTTAACAGGCGTGGTATGGTTGGTATTTTTGGACAAATTTGGCTAGATAATCGTGTGGAAGAAAACAAGGCAGTCCGTGCATGGGAGAGTTATTTCACGGGATTGCATGAGTTTGAACGATTTCTCAGCATGTTTTGTTGACTCAAGCAACAGTTTGGAGCGTGTCAGAGGTAAATAAGGTAGATTCAACAGCAGCAGACGTGTAGGAGAAGGATTTTTGGAAAGAAAATATTCCGAGAATCTTACCCTTCACTGTCGAATAAAGAGAGATTACTGTGAGTTATTACGGAGGATTTTCTTCGCCTGTTGAGTATAAATATCATCCTGGGGTAGCAGAGAAGAGGACGGAGAGTTTGGGAGAGAAATAGAGCACCACAAAGTCGAAACACCAAGTTGCAGAGAGACCTGTTGCTGCTGCCATTGAAGAACACGAAGAATGGACCATTCAAGACCGTCGTTTTCCAACAGTAACAACGACTCACAGCCGTGGGTCGTGCATCAGCGACATACTTATTTGGTACAACGTTTGCGACACAGAGCCATGGGTCTTATAGCAACAGTAACAGTGACAGATCCTCTGTATCATCTTTTTTTGGTTAGTAACAAATATAATTGTCACAAAACCCGGTTTTGAATTATTTCTCTGTTTTCATCATTTGTAAACACCCTTTGAGCAATAATAATGATTTTTGAGTGTGTTTCCAACATGATGCGGCCAATTCTCCCACAACCAAGGGAATGAGGAAGCTATTTACGCATGAATAATTGGTAACTATTTTATTTTCTCTAATATTTAATTATAATTCACTCAATCACTGCTTTTGCAGAGTTTTAAATCGTTTGCGTAATTTTCCTAATCAGTTGTGATTCAATTAGATAGGTTATGCTTTGTTTAGATAATCTATGCTTAAGGGATACAATTGATGTTTGAGAATTTGCTTGATTATTAGTGAGTTAAGATATAAAGGACTTAAAAGATAATTAGAGTTTTGGATTATTTACCATCATTAATTCAAGTGTAATAGTGGAATCAGTGTCTTGGTTATTTTCTCATATCTTGAAGTCAATTTTGTAATAAGTTTTCTTTACTTTTAAGTTTTATAAGTCTAAAAATCCATTGCTTTCACAAGCCTCAACGAACCTTTTTACTACAACATTATTGAAAAACACATCAATTTTTGGCGCCGCCGACGCGGGCTTGTCTTTAGGCTAGATTTTTTAGGTTTTTATTTATTTTTTTATTTTATTTGTTCTTCTTTATGTTTTTGGGTTTTTGTCTTTTCCTTACAGATTTTGGAATTTGGAGCGAAAGAAAATTTTGCCAAAGCTTTTGGTGAATACTTAAAGACTTGGAGTAAAAGGCAAAGCGAAAGGAGCGAAAAAAGAAGAATTTTTTTTTATATAAAAAAAGAGAGAAAAAAAAAGAGAGAGACATTTTTAATTTTTTTTATTTAATTTTTTTATTTTTTAGACTTTCCTTTTCCCTTGTACTTTATTTTTTTTTGGACTTTGGACTTTAAACTTTGGGACATTATTTTTAAACCCTACGGAAGGGTAGTTTAAATATTAAACTGTGTGTAGAGAAGGACGACGATTACGATATTGTCTCGTCCCCTCGGATTCGTACACGACATTGGAGTTGTGTCCCGAGTCGACTTCAACGGTTCATCCCCCGTAAACGGGAGGTAAGTATTCTAAACACCCGTGAATCCCCTGTCAGCGGGTTTACTGGATGATTTTGTATGCATATATGTTGAGGACCTGAAATCGGATTTAATTTTCTAGTAAAGGGAAAGGCCTGGCCAAATCAAGATAAGGACTCGGATTTCATCACTGTTTCCTTCTTGCCTGCCTTAGGAACACGTAACCTACGCGATCCTAAGCCTTAAAATTTGGACTAGAACGAAACCGATAGGGTAACGATCTTAATAGGAAAGTCGTTCGAAAAATATTGGTTACTCTTTTAAGCATACTTCGAAGTTAATGATGGTTTCTGTGAGTTGAATGCGTGACTGCGCCGCCTTGTAATACTGTGAGGCCTTGGGTATCAAATCTCCACACAGCTTCCCTCGCCTCTATTCAACTTACTTTGACTCGGATTGATTCCAGAGGGGTTTGCTTAAATTGTAACGAATTCCCTTTTGAAGGATTAGAAGCTGGTCTAAAAACAATCTAAGTGGAGTCATCATGCTTTTTGTTTGCTAGATAAAATAGGCTTGTTGTGGTCGAGTCAGCCTTCTTTGTGTTTGTTTAGATTCCCTTGCGGTTAGGATGTCGAACTGGTATTATAATAGCTAATACAATGAGTATCCGACTGAGCAGCTTGGACATTATCCTATTTATCACCATAGTGTGAATAGTGATTGGGAACGCGAAACTTTTGAAGGTTATGGTCCATACCATTGTGAGCCCAATTACTATCCATATACCCACAGGTCATACAAAGCAAAACAATCCATCTATTTCTCAAGAAGAGTCTCTCAAGAGTTTCAATGAGTCAACACAGAAGTTATTTATGAAAGAGACTTATAATATTCTTCTCCCAGTAGAGTCTGTAGAGCGGTCAACTAAGATATCTCTAGAAGAGACCCTCAAGAAATTTACTGAGAAGTACAAATAGGATTGTGGAAAAACTTTCTTAGGATAGTATTAATTTCCAGTGTAGTTTTCCCCATACCACCCTCGAAAATAAGGATAGTTTTTATTCACATAATCAAGATGACAAGGTTAGAATTGGTAACACTACTTGTTTTTATGAGGTTCGACCTTTTTCATGTTATTATAATGAGGACTGTGATGAGGATAGTATTGATGAAGAATCTGAAATATATAGGCATAGTGATGAAGAATTTGTTACTCCCAATGAGCTCTTTAATGATAATATTATTTCTAGTTCAAATCCAAATAATTTTAATAATTATTCACCTATTCAAAAGGACGAGGATTTGACTAGAGATACCCCCGTTTTAGACGATGTAGTATTTCCTGTTTACAAAGACGATAATGATTTAGAGGAAAGAGTTTACCTTGAGAATATTGTTTTAGAATCTAGCGATTTAGAAACACTAGTCTTATAAGATGATAAACTCTTAGAAATGAGTGAGGATGAACCCAACTTAGAAGAATCATTGACCATTTCCAGGAATCTGATAACCTAGAAATTAGGGAAGTTGTGACTAGTCTTTATAGAGACACAGAAAACTCTAAGTTTGGGGGTGATTATCATTCTCCGTGTTCTTTAGCTCTTAGAAAGTTCCCTCGTGTAGGACTTGACATTTATGCCTCAACCATCTTACAAGATTATCTTCATACATGTTTTACCGAACCTAATGATGTCCAGAAAGAAGCTCAGTTGTTAGAAACCCATCCTATGGTTGATGTGGTGATAAACGCATTTATGTGTCTATTTTGTTCTCAATATTCTGTATTGTTAGACTCGATTAAGTACTTATTGTTTATTTTGTGTTTTTGTAGATGTTTTTAGAGAAATAAGCCTTTGCAGCGAAATGAGCTCGAAAAGTAGTGTTTTACACCCCAGGATAATGTACCGGAGGCACCTCAGAAATGCACCGGAAGCGTTCCAGAAATGTACCGGAGGAACCCACAAAAATTACTATTTCCACCCCAAAATTACTATTTACACCCCAATTGCTAAAGGACACCCGTACAGGATTAGGGGGAGGACACTTTTCTTCTCATAATTCAAATTTTGGAAAAAGGCGGGAAATTTCTAAACAGTTCTGACAGAATTTCGATCGTCAAAATGAAGGGGTTTTGGGTCGATTCAATGGCTGAAATTTGGTATAGAGATGTGATATAGGTTAAGGAACATAGAATGGGTGACATGATCGGTCAAATTTGGCTGGAATTTTCGGTATGATTCACACACCCAAAACAGAGCACGTGTAATGTAACAAGAGAAAAATTGAAGTTCTTGTGTGCATGGGGGAGTTCTGCTGGCGTTGGAAGAGTGTTGAGGCGTGAATAAGTCGAATTGGAGCGTGCTGGACCAGAGAAAACGCGTGAAAATCTAAAACAGGAAACAAAATATCCGAAAATATTTTCTTTCACTGCCGAGGATTTGTGGAGTTATGGAGGAGATTTGATGCATGCTTCGGGTTTAAATAGAGTCCTTGGAGGTCAGAGAAATGTGGTCGAGAGTTTGGGGTCGAGAGGAGGTCCAGAGAAGCAGAAAGAAAGAGTTGATGAAACTCTGTTGCTGCTGCTGCTGATGATGAAGAACACCAACAACACGAAGAACGGACTGGCGAGGACAGTCGTTTTTCTACAATAATAACGACTCACACCTGTGGGTCGTACATCAGGCAGTCTTATTTTCCACAGCGCTTGTGACACAGCGGCAGCAGTCTTATTTTGTCACTGAGGGTCATATTTCTCTGGTTTTATTGTATTTCTCATATTCTCATCATTTGTAAACCATTTTTGAGCCATAATAAATTATTTTGACAGCATTTTTACTATGATGAGTTAAACCCCAACACTGGGACGACGGAGGAGGCCGAGCTTCATACATGGGTAATTTTATTAATTCTTTTTAAGACTTTTGTATTAAAAATTAATCGAAATATGATTTGATTATATGGGTCATGCTTAGCTTAGGTGATTTGATGTTCCATGCTTAACATTTACAATCAATGTTTTGAGAATCTACTTTGGCAAAATAAGAGTCCATATATGTTTTGAGCGATTATTGTTGAGAATAAATCATTGAGCCCTATGTTATGAAAAATGGCCGAATCTTTAGTCTCAGTACCTCTCTACCAATTTGTCAATATTTTTGTATATAATTTTTATAAATCTAAAAATCCTTCACCTTCACAAGTCTTAGAGTTCGAACCATCCTTACCACTCATTACTACAACCCCCATTAAATCAATAATCGAGAAATGAATAATTCGGGAAAACGAGTACGAAGATAGTATTGTAAGATGGTTGAGGCATTGATGTCAAGTCCCACGTGAGGGATTTTTGTAAGAGTTAAAGAACATGGAGAATGATAATCACACCCAAACTTAGAGTTTTCGGCGTCTCTAGGTAGACTGGTCATAATCTCCCTAATTTCTAGGTCATCAGATTCCTGAAAGTGGGCGATTGATTTTTCTAAGTTAGGTTCATCCCCGCTAATCTCTATGAGTTCATCTAAGACTATTGTTTCTAAATCGTTTGACTCGAAAACAGTACTCTCAAGATAAACTGGTTCCTCTAAACCATCATCGGTTTCGTAATCATCGTCTAAAACGGGGGTATTTCTAGTCAAATCCTCGTCCTTTTGAATAGGTAAATAAGTATTAAAATTATTTGGGTTTGAACTAGAAATATCATTATAATCATCATCACCATCCTCCTCCTCATCATCATGACAATATAATTTTTGATATTCACGAATTCTCAAGCTTTGTTCCCAACTACATGGTCTATGTTTATAATATTTCTCATAGATCGTTAAAGGTGATTCCTCAATAAAAGTTGGAGTATCCATATATCGCTGCCCACGCATATATTCACCAAGAGTCATTTCCGAAGACGTCTCTTGATAACGAGAATTTCTAGACATATATTCTCGTAACGTCATCTCAGGTGGCGTCTCCTGAAAAGGATTCATCACCGAGGAAACACAAACTACAGAGGAATTCTACACAATCACAAACAAGGCTCACTCGACCAAATTAAACCTATGAATTCTAGCAAACAAAAAGCATGATGGCTCCACTTAGATTGTTTCTAGACTTGCTTCTATCTCTCGAAGGAGAATTCGTTACAATTTAATCAAACCCATCTGGAATCAATCCGAGTCAAAGTATGTTGAATTGAGGCGAGGGAAGCTCAGTGGAGCTTTGATACACAAGGCCTCACCGCTATCACAAGGCGGCGCAGTCACGCATTCAACTCACAGAAACCATTGTGAACTTCAAGGTGTGCTTAAGAAAGTAACCAATATCCTTCGAAAAGTTTTTCTAATAAGCGCGTTACCCTATCGGTCTCGTTCTAGTCAAGTTTTAAGCTTGGGTTCGCGTTAGGTTTCGTTTTCCTAAGGCGGGAAAGAAGGGAGCGGTGATGAAATCCGAACCCTTATCTTGTATTGGCCAGGCCTTTACTAGGAATTTAAAAACAGTCTGGTTCGTCCTCAAACAATTATCACCTTAAGGAAGACAATAACCCTCTTGAAGGAGATTCGAGGGTGTTTCGATTGGACTTACCTCCCGAACCAAACGGGCGATGAACCTTTGTCGTCGACTCGGGCCACGACTCCTATGCCGTGTACGAACCCGAGGGGCCGAGACGATATAGTAATCGTCGTCCTTCCCTGCACACAGTTTATATAATTTTTTTTTTTTAATAATACCCTTCCGTAGGGTTAGAAAAAAAAAATAAAGTCCAATTGTTTAAAGTCCAAAATAAATAAAAAAATTACAGTTTTCCTCACATACTCCAAAAAAAATTAAAAATTAAAAATTAAATCCTAAAATTGTCCTTTTTTCTTCTGTTTTCGCTTTAAGCTTTTTACTCTCCAAGTCCTTAGTGCTCCACTTCGAACCTGTAAATCAAAGAAAAAAAAAACAAAGTAAAAAGGAACAAATAATAAAAAAAAATAAACCTAAAAAAAATAAATCTATATACAAGTCCGCGTCGGCGACGCCATTCTGTTGTAGTATTTTTTAAGGGATAAACAAGTGATTCGTTTCTCGGACTTGAATAGATTTTTAAAACATAAATATATAAAAAATTGTCACAGGATCAAGAGTTACTAGGATTCAGGATTCCACCATAATTATTCATATAATTATTATATTTTTTCCAAACAGTTATAGTTCAAATAAAAGGACTCTCATTCTTGCCAAGGTAGATTTTTAGAAGATTAACTGTAAATCGAAAGCATGGCATATCAAAAGTACTAAGACCAAGCATAAACCATCAAAAGAAATGACAATCAATTAAGAAAAATCATAAAACATTTAATAAAAGTGCAAGAAGTCATAAAAGAATTAAATATAATTTTTATATGCATAAAGTACGGCTTCCTCCATCATCCCAGTGTTGGGATTTAGCCTCTCATATTAATCATGTTCTCAAAATACAATTTTATAGCCCAACAAGTTGATAAAATGATGATAAAATGCTAAACAGAGATTTCGCAACAGTTATAAGCGTTACAATTGCGCTGTTAACTGTTGCGCTGCATAAACTTAAGTGTAGGAAAGAACGATACATACACAGCGCTGTAAACAGCGACACAATAGAACTGCTGCGGGAACTGTTGAAGAACGACGCTTCTGTAGCGTCAGTTCTTCATCTTCTTCCTCTCGCCAGCAGCAGCAGAAACTTGCACTGTGTGATTTTCTTTCGCTTCTCTTTGCTTCCTAGCCTTCCCAAAACTCTCGACCACCTTTCTCTGACCTCCAAGGACTCTATTTAAACCCGAAGCATGCATCGAATCTCCTCCATAACTCCACAAATCCTCGGCAGTGAAAGAAAATATTTTCGGATATTTTCTTTCATGTTTTAGCTTTTCACGCGTTTTCTCTGGTCCAGCACGCTCCAATTCGACTTATTCACGCCTCAACACTCTTCCAACGCCAGCAGAACTCCCCCATGCACACAAGAACTTCAATTTTGCTCGTGTTACAGTACACGTGCGCTGTTTTGGGTGTGTACATCATGCCAAAAATTCCAGCCAAATTTGATCGATCATGTCACCCATACTATGTTCCTTAACCTATATCACAGCTCTATACCAAATTTCAGCCATTGAATCGACCCATAACCCCTTCATTTTGACGATCGAAATTCTGCCAGAACTGTTTAGAAATTTCCCGCCTTTTTCCAAAATTTGAATCATGAGAAGAAATGTGTCCTCCCCCTAATCCTGTACGGGTGTCCCTTTAGCAATTGGGGTGGAAATAGTAATTTTGGGGTGGAAATAGTAATTTTTTTGGGTTCCTCCGGTACATTTCTGGGACGCTTCCGGTCCATTTCTGAGGTGCCTCCGGTACATTATCCTGGGGTGTAAAACACTACTTTTCGAGCTCATTTCGCCGCAAAGGCTTATTTCTCTAAAAACATCTACAAAAACACAAAATAACACAATAAGTACTTAATCGAGTCTAACAATACAGAATATTGAGAACAAAATAGACACATAAATGCGTCTATCAATAACACTATAAGGGTATGCAGTACATGTTCATTTTCTTGGCTTGTTGCAGATTCCTTTTACTTGTGATAACTCTTTTTGGTTTCGATAACCCACAATTATTTCGGCTATTGCTATATGATTCGAGGTGATTAAACCTTTCTTAGTCTGGCTGAAGAGTATAAACTTAGCACTTCTTGGGAGGTAACCCAATCTCATGCAACCCGGTAATATCCTTCCTTCACTCTTTTGCTTCAAATAGTAACTGTCTCTCCTTGTTCATGTTTTTAATTTTATCTTTAGAACATTGAGGACAATGGATTTAAGTTTGGGGGTATTGGGAGAAACTTTTTAGTTGCGTAATAAATAAACTCTAGAGCCTAGAAATTTATGCGTATTGAGGATGGCACTAACCAATCTAAGTGGATGGAAGCATTTTGGTTTTAGGAGTTGAGGGACCAATCTGACTAGATGAAACATCTAAAGAGTCTATTCATAATAGCACAAAGCTCAGGTGTTAGAAATAACATGATAGTTTCGTCATATCTCGTTGAGTCCTTTTCATTTATGTTTCTATTTTATTTTATTTTTAAACTATGTTTCTCTAGGTGTTTAGGTGGGGCTCACGATTCAAGTTGTTACCATTGCTAGGGTAAAATAGAGTGACTGAGTATTGAAAAAAAAAATTGAAAAAGAAAAAAAAAGTTATGAAAAAGAAAAAAAAAGGTTTTAGACCAGACCATTTGACCAAACGGAATAAAATTCAATAAAGTCGACCACGGGAACCCTGTATATGCCAGTTGTGTTGACCTAGAGTTAAGATAATCGAACACTGGTTCCCTTGTATATGCCAGTGATTTGATATTAGTCAGACTATCTCAGTCATTTAGGATAGGTTTATTTTGGCAGTGGCCTTCAGACAGATATGAGAAACATCGTTCACCTAGTTAACATCAGAACCATCTGTATTTTTTCTATATCCATCTTTTTTTCTATCCATATGATTAGTCTGACTCCGACTATGATGTCCATAGTGAAACTATCTTAGTAGAGCTCTGTAACTTATATGAATTTTAGTATGCTTGAGTGCAAACTCGTGTACAACAATTGGAATTTCGCATCAGGGTTCTTCCTCCTATAGTCAATGATTATATGCCAACCAAGGAGATTCTTTAGTGCCTTCCAAGGTTCGTTGTAGATAGCTAGGGTCTGGAGTAATGGTTTTGTGGGCACACCTCTGATAAACCCTCCCGAGATTAACTCGGTTTTATTTATTTTTTATTAGTTTTGCTCGAGGACTAGCAAATAATAAGTTTGGGGGTATTTGATAGACGCATTTATGTGTCTATTTTGTTCACAATATTCTGTATTGTTAGACTCGATTAAGTACTTATTGTGTTATTTTGTGTTTTTGTAGATGTTTTTAGAGAAATAAGCCTTTGCGGCGAAATGAGCTCGAAAAGTAGTGTTTTACACCCCAGGATAATGTACCGGAGGCACCTCATAAATGCACCGGAAGCGTCCCAGAAATGTACCGGAGGAACCCACAAAAATTAATATTTCCACCCCAAAATTACTATTTCAAATAAGGACACCCGTACAGGATTAGGGGGAGGACACTTTTTTTTTCTCATAATTCAAATTTTGGAAAAAGGCGGGAAATTTCTAAACAGTTCTGACAGAATTTCGATCGTCAAAATGAAGGGGTTATGGGTCGATTCAATGGCTGAAATTTGGTATAGAGATGTGATATAGGTGAAGGAACATAGTATGGGTGACATGATCGATCAAATTTGGATGGAATTTTCGGTATGATTCACACACCCAAAACAGAGCACGTGTACTGTAACACGAGCAAAATTGAAGTTCTTGTGTGCATGGGGGAGTTCTGCTGGCGTTGGAAGAGTGTTGAGGCGTGAATAAGTCGAATTGGAGCGTGCTGGACCAGAGAAAATGCGTGAAAAGCTAAAACAGGAAAGAAAATATCCGAAAATATTTTCTTTCACTGCCGAGGATTTGTGGAGTTATGGAGGAGATTCGATGCATGCTTCGGGTTTAAATAGAGTCCTTGGAGGTCAGAGAAAGGTGGTCGAGAGTTTTGGGAAGGCTAGGAAGCAAAGAGAAGCGAAAGAAAATCACACAGTGCAAGTTTCTGCTGCTACTGGAGAGAGGAAGAAGATGAAGAACTGACGCTACAGAAGCGTCGTTCTTCAACAGTTCTCGCAGCAGTTCTATTGTGTCGCTGTTTACAGCGCTGTGTATGTATCGTTCTTTCCTACACTTAAGTTTATGCAGCTCAACAGTTAACAGCGCAATTGTAACGCTTATAACTGTTGCGAAATCTCTGTTTAGCATTTTATCATCATTTTATCAACTTGTTGGGCTATAAAATTGTATTTTGAAAACATGATTAATATGAGAGGCTAAACCCCAACACTGGGATGACGGAGGAAGCCGTACTTTATGCATATAAAAATTATATTTAATTCTTTTATGTCTTCTTGCACTTTTATTAAATGTTTTATGATTTTTCTTAATTGATTGTCATTTTCTTTTGATGGTTTATGCTTGGTCTTAGTACTTTTCATATGCCATGCTTTCGATTTACAGTTAATCTTCTAAAAATCTACCTTGGAAAGAATGAGAGTCCTTTTATTTGAACTATAACTGTTTGGAAAAAAATATAATAATTATATGAATAATTATGGTGGAATCCTGAATCCTAGTAACTCTTGATCCTGTGAAAATTTTGTATATATTTATGTTTTAAAAATCTACTCAAGTCCGAGAAATGAATCCCTTATTTATCCCTTAAAAAATACTACAACATGTGGTTAACCCAGGCTATGATACCAAGATTGACTTTGTTTTCCCACCAAAAACTTTTCTTCTAATTATGAGAACATATGATTTTCAGATGTGTCGGTATTTAAGTTTTGAGACTAAACCTAATTACTTTAGGATATTAGGGTCGACACACTTTCTTAAGAATGACCATTATTATGGTCAACTTTGTGAGTCAAATCTAATTGACTTAGAGGATCCCCAATTATTCAGGTTGTTGTTATGTGCTTCTAAGTTCTTAGTTGAGTTTTTCCAGTCTCTAATGCCTGAACCGGATCTTAGCTTTGAGGAAATCCAACCGATGAAAGATTTTTATTTAGACCCTTTTATAGAGCCTGAACCTGAACCACAACTAGATGTAGTTGTCTTAAGCAAGGGTATATTCGGTATCTTCTTGGTGTGTTGCAGTTTCCTCTTCTTTTGGGTAACACTTTTTGATCCAGATGACCCACAATTATTTCGGCTGCTGCTATATCGTTCTACGAGGAGACTAATTATTCCAATGTCTGGCTGAAGACTTTAAACTTAGCACTTCTTGGGAGGTAACCCATGCTCATGCAACACGGTAATATCTTTCCTTGACTCTTTTGCTTCAAGTGGTAACAGTTTCTCCTTGTTCATGCTTTTAATTTTATCTTTAGAACATTGAGGACAATGTTAGATTTAAGTTTGGGGGTATGGGAGAAACTTTTTAGTTGCAGTATAAATAAACTCCAGAGCCTAGAAATTTATGCATATTAAGGATAACACTAACCAATCTAAGTGGATGGGAACATCTTGGTTGTCAGTGTTGAGGAACCAATCTGATTAGATGGAAACATCTAAAGAGTCTATTCATAAAAGTACAGATCTCATGTGTTAAAATAAAAAAAAAACATGGTAGTTTCGCCATATCTCGTTGAATCCTAATCCTTCTCTTTTTTTTAAGTGATTTGGTGAAGCACACGATTCAAGTTGTTACCTTTGCTAGGGTGAAATAGGGTGATTGAGATACACACAAAAAAAAAAAAAAAACCAGACCATCAGACCAACCGGAATAAATTCAATAAAGTCGACCACTGGTGCCCTTGTATATGCCAGTTGTGTTGACCTAGAGTTAGGTTTATCGACCACTGGTCCCCTTGTATATGCCAGTTGTGTTGATATTAGTCAGAACGGTATCTCAGTACATTAGGATAGGTTCATCTTGACAGAGGCCTTCAGACAGATATGGGAAACACCGTTCACTTTAAACTATCGATTTTTTCTCTTTATCCATCTTCTTAATCTTTCCATATGATTGGTTGACTCCGGGTTATGATGTACAGAAACTATCTGAGTAGAGCTCTGTCACTTTATATGAATTTTAGTATGCTTGAGTGCACACTCGTGTACAACAATTGGAATTTCGCATCAGGGTACTTCCTTCTATAGTCAATGATTGTATGCCAACCAAGGAGATTCTTTAGTGCCTTCCAAGGTTCCGCGTAGATAGCTAGGGTCTGGAATAAAGGTTTTGTGGGTACACCTCTGGTAAACCCTCCCGAGATTAACTCGGTCACTAGGGCCACCTAGTGAGTTAGGATTTTATTTTCTAGATTAGTTTTGCTCGAGGACTAGCAAATAATAAGTTTGGGGGTATTTGATAGACACATTTTTGTGTCTAAATTGTCCTCAATGTGTTTTGTTGGAACTCGATTTTTGTACTAATATTGTGTTTTTATGTATTTTTAGGAAATAAATATTGTTGGAAAATTCGGCTCGAAAAGTTGCTCAGAGTACCCCCGGAGGACATTTGTTATACGGACCCCAACTTTTTCTTTGTGTCACCCACGGCTATGTGTAGCCCATTTGTCCACAACACCGGTTTGTTATTCGGCACCCAGGACGTTGGATAAGGGCTAACCATCTTCTTCTCAAATTTAAATCAGAAAAGTGGCGGGAAAAGCTAACAGGCTACGGCAAAAATTTGGATTGGCATTTTAGATGGGATTAAAGGAGACTCAACGGCTGGAAATTGTTGGGATGACTAGACTGGTCTTAACAGGTGTGGTATGGTTGATCTTTTCGAACAAATTTGGCTAGATAATCGTGTGGAAGAAAACAGGGCAGTCTGTGCATGGGAGAGTTATTTCACGGGATTGCATGAGTTTGAACGATTTCATGTTTTGTTGACTCGAGCAACAGTTTGGAGCGTGTCAGAGGTAAATAATGTAGATTCAACAGCAGCAGACGTGTAGGAGAAGGATTTTTGGAAAGAAAATATTCCGAGAATATTACCCTTCACTGCCGAATAAAGAGAGATTATTGTGAGTTATTACGGAGGATTTTCTTCGCATGTTGAGTATAAATATCATCCTGGGGTAGCAGAGAAGGGGATGGAGAGTTTGGGAGAGAAATAGAGCACCACAAAGTCGAAACACCAAGTTGCAGAGAGACCTGCTGCTGCTACCATTGAAGAACACGAAGAACGGACCATTCAAGACCGTCGTTTTCCAACAGTAACAACGACTCACAGTCGTGGGTCGTACGTCAGAGGCAGACTAATTTGATACAACGTTTGTGACACAAAGCCGTGGGTCTTAGAGCAACAGTGACACATCCTCTGTATCGTCTTTTTTTTTGGTTTGTAATAAATATAATTGTTACAAAACCCGGTTTTGAATTATTTCTCCATTTTCATCATTTGTTAGCACCCTTTGAGCAATAATAATGATTTTTGAGCGTGTTTCCAACATGATCAGCGGCTAATTCTCCCACAACCAAGGCAATGAGGAATCTATTTACGCATGAATAATTGGTAACTATTTTATTTTCTCTAATATTTAATTATAATTCACTCAATCACTGCTTTTGCAGAGTTTTAAATTGTTTGCGTAATTTTCCTAATCAGTTGTGATTCAATTAGATAGGTTATGCTTTTTTTAGATAATCTATGCTTAAGGGATACAATTGATGTTTGAGAATTTGCTTGATTATTAGTGAGTTAAGATATAAAGGACTTAAAAGATTATTAGAGTTTTGGATTATTTACCATCATTAACTCATGTGTAATAGTGGAATCAGTGTCTTGGTTATTTTCTCATATATTGAAGTCAATTTTGTAATAAGTTTTCTTTACTTTTAAGTTTTATAAGTCTAAAAATCCATTGCTTTCACAAGCCTCAACGAACCTTTTTACTACAACATTATTGAGATCACATCAGTTACGAATCTTTTGAAATGATTCTCAGTGAAAGTGTTTTGTGTTGAATGATTTTATGATTGTGTTTTGTGTTGGATGTGGAATTGTTGCAGGGAAGGTGATACAGAGAGGCTCAGAAATTACTGAAAAAGTTGTTTCTCCATTAACAGGAAGAAGAGGTAAAAGTAGAACTAAAAACAAAACACAATAAATTGAAGGGGATTGTAAGAAAAAATTGGATAAACCATTCCATTTTTGTTGCTGATTTGTTCATCATTTGTTTTTGGATTCTAATTTTCTATCACTGCTTTATTGGTTTGTTTAGTTTGTTTGGTGTTTTGGTTTTATTACTATCCAAGTGGCCATAAATGAACCAACTGTTGTATTTTCCTGCAAAATTAGAGAGCTCTGATTCATTCTTATCACCAGGTTCATCTGTGTTGACATATATGAAAGAAACCAGAGCAGAAAAATAGAAGCCAACAGATGAAGATGATTATAGGTACTTCAGCTCAGATGCCATGCTACCAATGTTTTGCTCTTGAAGTTAAATATCTTGGTTGTTTCACACTGGCTATATCTGAGTTATTTTTTTATAGTTAGGTACGTACTTCATTCCCGATGTCATGATGCAAATGTTTTGGTTACTCTGTAAATGTTGGAATTTCTGAATTCGTTGCAGTAACAGTTGAATATCCATAGTTAGGTACTGGCTATATCCAACTTAACATGTTCATCTTTATAGTTAGGTACTGGTTATATCCGAGTTATTTGTTTATAGTTGCAGTAGCAGCTGCATTTCAGATGATTAAGTGTCATTTGATATATTTATTAAGTATATTTCACAGTTTATGAATCGCAAGTATCATTACGTGGTGTCCCTGTTTCTAGTGGTAATGAAGATAACACATGCTTTGGGTAAACAATTCATATGCATGTGTAACTGCAGGTTACAAAAGCATATGCATGTGTAACTCCATGTTACACAACTCCTATGTATTGTTGTTCGTAACTTTTTGACTGTGGTTACCATACTATAGTTGAAGGTACGGAGATAAGCATAAGATTGCAGGGTTTTTGGATACTTTCCTTCCTCTTACTTAGCCTACAAGGCAGCTGCAAGAACTATATGACAAGATGTTGCTGAATCAAGTGTTCTTTTTGCGATATTGATATGCTAGCACAAGGTTCGTATATATACCCTGTTAAATCAGGTGTTCTTTGATTATCTTCTCAATCTCAACATTTTGTCTGCATCTGTAAATCTTAGTTACATTGTTTTGAATAGTTAAATTGTGTTAGATGACCCAATATGCATCTTACTCCAAATAAAAGTCCATTCAGTTTGCTAGGAAATATATCTCGATATACTTCGTGTTTTAAATTGTTAGCCAGCTATAAGCTCAACTTCTATCTACTTTAAGAAGGATATTTTGTGATTTCTATAACCATATCCTTGCTTATCAGTTTGCATCCATGTGTACTATGGATGTGTAACTAGTAGTTACACATGCTAATTAAATGTGTAACTTCTAGTTACACAATCTAAACGGATGTGTATCGACAAGTTACACATGTTATTTGATGGTATATGCATACGCAGTTCTTAGAGGCATACCTATTGATCTAATTGAAACTCGCCTTGTTTTGTGCATGGAAACACATGAAGAAGTTGGTTAAAGATGGATTCATCAGCTGCAAACCAACCTTGATTCACTCTCGATCTCATGCATGAATAAAGACAAAAGCCATGTGTTAGTTTAGGCGCTGCAAAAATGTCTGAGAACCTTTCATACTATTGGTAAATTGCTTATATTGTTATGAGATTCAAACCTGATCCATGTGTCTTTCATATTGTTATGTACGGTTCTAGATTTCATAAGTAACTAAATAGTAGAAGATGTTTGCACAGTTCTATATTTCACAGTTTTGATTTAGTTTTTGTGATATACGCATGTGTAACTTCTCCTTACACAACTCAATTGCATGTGTAAGTTCTCTTTACACATTCTATATGCATGTGTAACTTTTACTTACGGTTTGGTATGGATGCTAGAGCTGTGTTAGACACTGTAAGTTGGATCTACTTTACATTCTACTTGTCTTAGTGGTGGTGTTTTGGTATGGATGTGTAGTTTTTAGTTACACAAGTTAAATAGATGTGTAATTTTGAGTTACACATGATAATTAGATGTGTAACTTTTAGTTACACATACTGATTTTGGGTACATATACCAATATGAATGTGTAACTCATAATTACACATGTTATATGCATGTGTAACTCTCAGTTACACAATTTAGCTACACTAGTCAGATGCTTGTGAAACTGAATATACAATTTTGTATGTACTCTTCATTTTAATCTTACAAATAATGATTGCTTATTATATTTCAGATTTCAGATAACTTCATATAAGCTAATTTGCTTAAACGTGGTAATGGTCTCGCTGGAACTGAAGTTGACGCTGAATACACAAGTCAGATGCATGTGTAAATCTCAATTACACTAGATAGACACATATGTAACTCTCAATTAACACCAAACAGATGAAGTTACACATGCTAAGAAATTGTTGTAAATGAATATTAAAGTAATAATTGTATTTTTTTTGTGTTTTCTTTTTGATGTCTATTTTTTGCATATACATACAAGTGTAACTTTGCATTACACATGTCATATGCATGTGTAACTTCTGGTTACGCATGTGTAACCTTTTCATGCCATACGCATGTGTAACTTCTGGATACACATGCATGTTGCATATATGTAACTTTAGATTACACATCCACATGTTATTGGTAGTAGGTGGTGGTCGGTGGTGATGGTCGGAGGTGGTGGTGGTGGCGGTCGCCATAGGAGGCGGTGGTTGTGGGTGGCGGCGGTAGCTGATGGTGGTGGTCGGCGACGATGGTTTGTAGTGGCGGTCGCCGGAGGTGGTGGTGGTTGGTGGTGGCGGTTTTCGGAGGCGGCGGTGATGGTTGTCGGAGGTTGTCGGTGGTGGCAAAGATAGGTGTGACATCATGTTTATCATATTTTAATAATTTTGGGCTTAATTTTAAATTTTATTTAATTTGGGACTTGACAATATATATAAGGGTATGAATGTCTTTTAATAACTCGGGACCTATATTTAAACTTCTTTTAATTAAGGGCCCCATATTATGGGTTATTCATGGACGGGGCCTTAGCCTAATTCATGGGCGGGGCCTTAGCCTAGCTGGTCCTCCGCCCACTCTGATTTTTTTCATCGATATTTTCTTCTCCGCCTCCGGCCCTCCGCCCGATCTCTTCTTTTTCCGATTCATCAAGAAAAAGCTTTTAAAATATTCATCCCGTCTCTCTCTGTCTCACAAGGTAAGCGTTGTTAACAATTCTTTGCTGTTGATTATGTAGTTTCTGAATGAATTTAGGTTAATGATTTTGATATTATCTCAATCAATTATTTGTATTTTCCTCTACAATTTGGTTGGTGCTGTTGGATTTGATTTGTCTTGTTGGAATTTCAATTTGGTTGAGTAGTCTGATGTCGATGATTCACTCTGTTTAATTTGCAATTGGATATCGAAATTGAATATAGGGTTTATATGGTGATCCAAGATTTGGGTCATTGATCCAAGATTTTGATGGCAAGAGGGTAAGAGTTAGCGTTAAGATATCATTATCACTCCCTATAAATGATGCTGATGATAATGGTAATGGTGATGAGTTATTAGAATCATCTAAAATCATACCTTTTCTACTGCATCGTCTCCTTCCTCCTCTTCTTCTTTGCTTTGATGAACAAGACATCATCACTACTCTATGAAATTCAAGATCATTTCTATCCATTATAAAATTTACCAAATTTGTTTCTCAAGTTCAATACCTCTCTCTCATGCATGATGAAGATGTCATAATCTGTGAGTTTGTTCTTTTTCCTGGAAATTTCAAACCAAAAAGAAAAAGGATGTAGCAGCTGTCTTCCACTCTCACTAAACTTGGCTAACAAGGAAAATGCATAGCTAGTAGAGCACGAAATAGTAGTAACCAGGTAAACCCACTCCAACTAACGTTATTAAAGTTGATGATATCAACTTTTCGCTAGCGCTATAGCCTCAATTTGCCCTTACCATGCTCTCGGCCTGGTGCCATGGTCCAAATCTGCTCTACTGAAGCCTCTAATAAGAGCATTTTTGGTTGGAGCCTTGGGTGGATTGAAATCACTAAATACTGCCAAGTCGATGATGCCATGATCACTCCGATTCTGATTCATGTCGAAATCCCTAAATACAGCGGCTACGAAATCCTTAAATACATCTCTAAGCGGCTCCTGCTATCGAAGGTATTATTCCAATAGTATGCGAACTTGTTTTCCAAAAAGCCAGAAATTCTAAAGGGTGGCCTAAGGAAAGAACATATATAGACATCAGTACAAATTATATAAATAATAATGGACGTCAATCGGTGACTTCTCGTTGCATTTTCCCTCACCACAAACCCTTCATCCTCTCGAATCTTCCTCTGATCCGTACGGACCATTCAAATTGAGATATATATACAGTGTCACAACATGTTATGTCGGCAAGCATGCATCGTTCATTCACTGATCAAGTAGGTCCTTGTATCCTTTGAGAGTTACTGGCCAAATTGTTGGGTTTCACTGGCTTATGGACCCAACAAAACGAGATATCCCCTTAACCATATAAGGGATGAGCTTAACACATGCCTTGTTAGGTTATAACAAAAGCATCAGGAGACATTTTTTTGGTCTCCACGGGTTATCTTCTTCATTTGTGAAGAAAAGAAAAGGAGGTAGAGAGAGAGTGAGTGGGAGAGAAAGAAAAGCCACCATTTGAGTTGTTCTTTGGTAAGATTTGAAGTTAATCTTTGAAGAGGAAGAAGAAGGGTTCTTAGCTAAGCATCTATTGGTTAGTGTGGTGAAGATTGATTGATCAATTTCCACATCTCTTCAAAAGAGGGGAAATCTAGGGTTTGCTCAAACATCACTAGTAAGTATCTTATTGGTGAATGAATTGTTGATCCATCCTTAGAGGTGAGTGTAATTTAGGCAAATCGTTTTCCAAATGCTATATGCACCTTTAAGAAGAGTGTATCCTCAAATTGGGAGATCCGTGTGTAACCCATTGTTTGATTATAGTGGAAGATTTGCCCGTGGTTTTTACCCTTCACCTTGGAGGGGTTTTTCCACGTAATTTCCGGTGTTGTGTGATTGCTTCTTATATCGTCATAGTTGTATTATTTCCGCATTGTGTTTCATTGCTTGTGTGGTTTTCGTATTGCACATAACGGCTCGGATTTTGCAAGTCTCCCCCAACAAGCGGTATCAGAGCTTTTGGGTTGAGTTAATCCTGTACAACGACGGAAGCTAGCACTAGTAGTAGAATGGTCATCTTGACCGGTGAGAACTATGTGATATAGAAGGTTAAGATCGAGGATTGGTTATATTGTGAAGATCTCTATGGTCCAATAGAGAGCAAAGGAGTAAAGCCTAAGATGATAGAAGATAAAGTATGGAGTGTTGCTAACCGTAAAGTTGTTAGTTTCATTCTGCAATGGGTTGATGATTATATTTTTCGTCATGTGGCTAGTAAGAAACTAGCATATTCTTTGTGGTTGAAGATAAAGGAGTTATATGATCAGAAATCTGGTAAATCTCTTGACCGTTGCAAGTCGAGAAGTAAATCAAAGTC
This sequence comes from Papaver somniferum, assembly GCF_003573695.1. Taxonomy (NCBI): domain Eukaryota; kingdom Viridiplantae; phylum Streptophyta; class Magnoliopsida; order Ranunculales; family Papaveraceae; genus Papaver; species Papaver somniferum. The sequence continues at coordinate 1,119,699 of NW_020622270.1, read as the reverse complement.
TATTGAAGACGTGGATTTTTGTAAGAATGGTTATTATTCAAATGAATGCAGGAAGCCGACACAAGAACCAAGGGAAGTGAATGTAAATGACATACAAGTCAATGAAATTACGATTGTGGTAACAAGTAGTGATATTACTTCATTCTCTGATTGTAATGATGTATGTGTGAGTTCTTCAGTTTCTGGTTCAGAATGGATAGTACATTCAGGTGCATCCTATCGTGCTACTCCTCGAGAAGATGTGTTTATCTCCTACAAGGATGGTGATTTTGGTTCAGTCAGAATGGGAAACAATGGTGTTGCTTTAATGAATTTTTCCGTTGATTGAAGGTGAGATGAGATGTGAAATTAGGGGCAGAGAATGAAATGGGGAAGAAAATGGAAAGAGTTAGGGTTTATGGTGAATGTTTTCTGCTGATTTCGGTTGAAATTGAGGAGGAGAAATTGAAGTGATGATATTGATTGTGTTCATTGAGAAATGGGTTCGATCTGTAAGAATGAATCCGACAGTTGCTGGCAGTATAATGAAGCTGTTTCTGTTAACGAATTTGAGATTGAATCTGAAATAGATGATGAGTGTATTTACTGGAATTGGATCGAGAAGAATCAGAAGCTGCTGCTGCTAATGAATCTGAGAAGGAAATGGGTTTGAGTTTGAAGTTGCAGGAATTGATTCAAGAGTTTAGGTGGTGTTCATGAAGTGAATATGCTTAGGAGGGTTGCAGTTCAATATGTGTGTTGGTTCATGAGAGATGGATACGAAAACTGCAGCTGAATTGAAGTTACAGGGAAGAGCAAATGGAGTGAGTAATGATGCTGAGCAACGCAACGGTAGAGATTGAAATGAAGGCTAGATTTCTTGCAGGGATAGAGGTTGAATTGAATTGATTCACATGGAATGGAATGCTGGTTGCTGTAAACTAAGAAGAAATGAAGCTTAAATGGAGTGCAGTTACTGCAGTTGGAGGATGTCTTGAGTCTGATGCAGGAAGAGAAATTGTGCTAAGTAGTTCATTGCCTGGAGCTGAACCTACTTAAACAATGGGTAAGGAGTTGCTGCAAGAGTTGTGTGTTGAAGCGCAGAAAAAGGTCTGAATTGCAGATGATATACTGGTAAGGAAGTATGGTTTGAGCTTCAAGGGTTGGATGCAGTTAGCTGGAGCAATTGTGCAATACAGAGTGGATGCAATGTATGTAGCTGTAATGAATTCTTGAATTGAACAAGATGCAGATGTCAGCTGAAATACTAAGTTGATGGAGTATAGAATGGATTGAGAAGACAGTGTATTGCAGCTGCAGTGTGGTGGCCTGGAGGTGATTAATGCAATTGCAGGAGATAGGGGTTGTTAACTGGAGGTGCAATAACTGAGGCAGTGGCACTGGAGAAAAATGTAGTTGTGTGATGGCAGTGGTTAAGGATCTGGATGGAACTGATTCTGAAGTGCTGATGTGTGTGAACAATTGGGTATTAGTGGAATTGGCTTGGTTTGAATGCTAGCCAGGGAAGAGCTACAATTGATGGAATTGCAGTCTGCTGAGAAATGGTGGTCATGAACATTGCAAGTGCTGAAGCTACAGTAAATGAAACTGCAGTTGGAAATGGAATGGATTATGCAGCTGCAAACTAGTGTTGGCGCATCACAGAAATGGCTTGAATGGGTTTCAGTTTGAGAACTGAAGTAAAGGCTAAGTTTGATGAAGTCACGGATGCAGTGTATAGGATTGGAAGAACTAAGAATTGTGTATGTTGCTGCAATGGATGTGATGCAGTGTTGTTACAGACTGGTGGTGCAGTTGAGAACAAGCATTTGAAGTGATTGCAGAGGGATAGAAAGTGTGCTAAAATTGCAGCTGCTGAAATGGATTGAGTTTGGTTGCAGTTGAACCAAGAAGCGGAATTGGAGGCTGCTGTGATGATGTTAATGTGCAATGAGTAGATGTATGTTAGGAATGCAGGGATTTGAATGGCCTGGAATTGGCCGGGAACTGAGCAGAAATAGGGGAGACTTTGCTAGAATCGGAGTACCGCGAGTTGACTCAACGATCCAGCTCATATGACTCAGTGATCCAAAGATGACGGCGCCGTTATGAAGACCGTCAAAGTTAACAGAGACTTGAGAAGACCGTCAGTTTGACTCAGCAAGCCGGTGGCAGTTCTCAGGTGACCGGTGGTGCAAATTCCGGTCAGATTCCGGCCATGACGTCAGCAATCCGACGACCAGTTTTGGACCCAAAATTCCAGAGACATATTTCTCACACATGGGCTTGGTGGACCAATTGGAGATGGGTTTTGAGAAGACTTAACCTACTTTTGGAAAGAGTATCCTTTTGGGATTTGAGAATTATATAAATAGAAAACTCTTTCTCTAAACCTGGATTTCCATGAGGGAAACTTCTACTTGCTTTCTAGGGTTTCACATGATAGATTCTACTAAACTCTTTGTGATGATTTCCAAAAATCCAAGTAGTTGATTTATTTTTATTGGTTGAAGATGTAGTTGGATTTTGCAACCAAGTTATGATTTTTATGAATTAGTTTTATCTCAATATTATCGTTTGATTTCTACTGCGTATAATAATTGCATGATTGATGTATTGCAATATGATTGAATGTTTGTTTAGTTAAGTCTAGAATTGATTGAACTCACATCCATATCTATAGCTAATTTAGGGTTCATCATCGAGCGATAACCTTGAATACGAGTCGCATGATATGATCACGGTTTGTAGTGATACACTCTTGTAATCAAATGTAGAAATTGACCTTTTTCCGAATTGTCATGCGCAATATATGACGATTGCATTGATTAGCCTATTTCTTAAACTTAATGCTCCTAGGAATTGAACTTAATTAGCGCAAGGCGTTAGGTTATTCTTTAGGTAGAATTCACATACGCAGCTCTAATGTGTGTGTTGATGACTTAGGAAGATTACGGAGTATTCTTGCAATAAGGTATTCTTTGGCTTTTGATGATAACGAGATTAAATACGAATTTTAATCATACATTATAAACTTGTTTACAATTGAAGATGAAACCTTTACCCAATATTTTCACATCCTTGATTTGCGTGTTTGCTTTGCTTTTATTTTAGTTTACTTTATAAAATCAGAAAATCCCATTGTTTTATATAGGAAACCATAACATTTTGACAACCTAAGTCCTCTATATGGGAACGATCCTTTCTTACCCTTGCTATATTTTATATATTTTGAGTAGTGAGAAAGTAATTTATTTTTGACGCATACGACAACGATTAGGTACGCGTACGGGTATCCGTACCTAGGCTACCGGATTTTGAGTTGGTTTTAGTTTCCAAACTCAGCAGACTTTTTCGGGTGAAAAAGTTCCGCCAGTACGCGTACGGGTACACGTACCTAAGGTGACTGGGTTTTGAGTTCGTAAACTTCAAACCCAACAGAATTTCACGGACGTGAACTTCCGCCAGTACGCGTACCTAACCTGTCTCCTTCCCCAATACCGCATGCACACATATGCAAGCACTTGGTTTCCGGCACATGGATTTATACACAAATGTGCGAACACACTAAATGCTAACATCCATGGGTAGTTACATATTCTCAACTCTACATTTCAATCATTGAAATATTCTTTTATAATTTTATAATAGTCGTTAGACATAAAGAATCGACTATCGTCATCAAAGCTATTTTCAAGATTGAAACGTCATCATGACTTTTGTCACGGATAAAGATGAAGATGGTTAAAGCAAAATCTTACCAACACGTATTTCGAGAAAAGGATAGGCGAGTAAACTCGTCTCGAAATAACAAATGTGTATGTATGAAAACTATCATACTTATATGACTGTTGTCTCAAGAGTAGGAGATAGAGTAGATAGACTTTTGAGTGACAAGATGAGTTCAAGTCTCCACATACCTTTTAGTCGGATAAAGTTACACCGGTTCCTTGAGTAGTTCTTCATCTTTGCAAGATAATTGCCATGGAGTCTGGAGCTCAACTATTCCTAACTATCCTATACCGAGACTTAATCATAAATATACTAGAAATCAAGACATATAGTTTTGATCACTAATATTGACAAACATGCTTGATATAGTAACGCATGCGAGTTCGACGGAGCAATGCTCTAACAACACTGATTCAAGGTACAGTTACGGCTCTTTACGTCTCTGATCCCAACAGGATACTACGCACTAGATTACCTTATATGATCTCACCCACAACCAAGAGTTGCTACGACCCAAAGTCTAAGACTTTAATAAACAAATCTGTATCATACAAAAAGTGTACGGTGATAGATAAATCTGTCTCCCACAGATAAACCTATAAGTTTTGTTCCGTCTTTTGATAAAATCAAGGTGAACAGGAACCAATCGATAACCTGGACTTATATTCCCGAAGAACATCCTAGAATTATCAATCACCTCACAATAATCTAAATCGTATGGTAGCGAAACTAGATATTTCGGAATCACAAAATATGAGACTAAGATGTTTGTGATTTCTTTTTATCTTGCCCTATCGAAGATGTAATGTCAAGCCAATCATAGAATTGAACTCGTACGGTAGAAAATGACAAGATCAGATCTCTCAACTACAAGAGAAGTACTTTCGTCTGGCTTCACATTCTCAATGAAGTCTTTCAGTCGTTAACCGACAGGGTCTCGAGAAGAAACCTACGGTTAAACGAGAATCGAATCTAGCAAAACCAACTAGTATCACACATGAGGTGTGGGGATTAGTTTTTCCAGTTGCTAGACGTCTCCCTTATATAGTTTTCAAATCAGGGTTTGCAATCCAAGTTACCTTGGTAACAAAACATTCAATATTCGCCGTTAGATGAAAAATATGATTTATCCAAGCTAGTATCTTTCAACCATTAGATCGAAACTTAGCTTTTGACACACAAATGAAATGAATTCATTTAGGTTTGAGTAACCGTACCTAAACGTGTACACTTAGTTGGTTCACAAATAGTTAACTAATGGTTAGCCATATGAGCGCTTTCATATTAACCGTATTCATCTTCTGCACAACTAATTCAAATGACTCATTGATAGGATTCTGGAAGAACCCTATATGTGAAAACCGCAATCGCACGGTGTCTACAATGTAGACCACGGAAAGTACGGGTCGAACCCACAGGGAGCGGTGGAAATATCGTAACCAATATTCCTAATTGACTAACCAAAGATGATGTTTTTGGATTTTTAGAATTAAGGAATTAAAAGGATGAAAACAAAAAGAATTAACTAATGCAATGTGAAAGACGGTAACTAGGGAATCTGGTTTCCACCAACCTAATTATGCAAAACTCATATTTCATTTCTAATACATATAATCCATAAAATTGTTTCACCGTTGTAATTTCCTCAGCTTCTAAGTTGACAATTCTAGGGATTTATTTATCAATCGCTAAGCATGTCCCATCAAATATTACTAAGCATGGCACGTCAATTTAAAAGCATAAATAAATGATAGAGCTATCTAACCAAAATATAGTTTTAAAGAATCAAATATCAATCCTACAACATACACCGTCAAAGAACCAAACCCAAGCACGGCGCACCAAACGAAAAGCATATTTGATCAGTTCAACTATTTATGCAATTATTAACCAAACATATTGAAAAAAAATTACTAGGCATTTAAATCATCATTATTATGAGTATTATTAATAAATGAGTCTACATTATCAAATTAGTTTTCACCAAAAACCCTAGCTACAAAGCTAGCTATACATGGCTTTCTCAAAAGCCATAAACATATTGAGAGATTCACTAGATAATCAAGATGGAAATGGAAGATATTAAACTTAAAATTGCAAACCCTATTTCCTCTGCTCCGTAGCCGCGCCTTCCTTTGTCTTCTCTGGTTTCGGTTTCACGCAAAAGAGCTCCAAACCGGCCTCCTCTTTCTTCTGTATGTATCTCGATATAAGTAGTGCTGCAAATTCATTCTGGACCTAGAAAATCTCTGCCAAGGCCCAATCTCAATCACCGTGCGACTTCCACCTGAGGCCTATTATTGCCGACCAAGTCCCAACAACTTCTGTCCGTTTAACCAATACTTTCCAGTCTCCGGCTACAGCATCGCTCTCTCCATCGATTTAACTAACACACAGAACCATCATCCATCTCCGTCGATTGAATCTCGACCAGCAACCCCCAGCAGCACACATCATAATCACGGGACCAAATCCCACTCCTTGTCTTCTGCATGTTAACTTCGACAACAATGAATCCATCGCCACATCAATTGTCTCCATCATCAGCTACGTCGACCGAATCCAGTTCACTAATATCTGAGTCCCAACTCCATTTCCATGTCGATTCTCGGCAAAACTCGTAAGTCCTTCCAACATTTGTATCAACAACCACCATCACTGGTTGCTCGGCTAAGATCAGTACACTTCTATTCTCCCTGGTCATATACGTTCCATCTTCCTTCGTCGCCTGAATTCATTACTCAACCGAGAGAAATGTCATTTAAACCAGTTTCAAACCATATCTAAGACATCACGTTCTAGCGTTGCCACACCATTTATGTCTCCACACAGATTCAATTGCAGACCACATCAAACCCACTGTTGCCTTCTAAACCTTCATCCACCGCTCAATTTAAACAACATCTCTGGTTTCCCATTGTAGATATTGGAGAAGAACACCTCGGACGAGCTGCTGCCAATTCTCTCTTCATCTAGTACCAATTATGAGACGATTCACCACTGTCTGCACTGATCTAACATCACAACCATCGAACCCATCTCATGTACTTCAGTTCACACCCACCAACAAATGAAGTTAGAGCACCGGGAAAACCCAGCGATGTGTTGCGTACCCATTCCAACCTAGTAATCAAATAGAAGTAGAGAAAATGATCGGCATCTTCTTGTGAAGATGGTCACAGAAATCCGCCTTTGAAATTGAGATCAGATCCCTTTTATCTTTGAATTAACACCACCTGCTTGACTTCTGTTTGTAAAAGAGTGAGATTTAGTGATATTGAAACGCCACAAAATAAACATGGTTATACGTCCGATGTTTCTCTTGGCCCATTAGTGGAATCACATGCTCAAACAAAGAAAACTCCTCTTTGTTTAATATAGTCAATGCCTCTGGTGGTGGCGACACTTGAGTTGGCTTGCCAGCCAGCCAACAAACTTTAACCCGGCTCTGACTCTTTCGGCATGGTAAATCAAAAGTGCCAATTTAGCTTCTAGTTAAGCCAATTTTCCTCCAATGATCGAAACTCGTTGTACTTTCTACAAAAGCATTAAAATTGTATTATTAGTCAAGATATCGAGTCCTAACTAATATAAATATGGGTATAAAATGTAGCACTTAAGTACTTATCACTCATAAGAACTAGTTCAAGAGTTCTTCAATTGCTTAGATCTTTATACATAGACAAAATTGAAACAAAATCGGTTTGATTCACTTGAATCAATTCATGAACAATATAGCACGGTTTGCAAAGATTGCATTCCTTATTGATTTATTGTTTAAGTTCATGAAACTACCGATTTGAGAGATATAACCAGCTTAGGTACGCGTACGGGTACGTGTACCATAGAAAACGGAGTTGAGTTTGAAAACTCAGCAGAAATTTTCGGTTTGAAAACTTCTGTGGGTACGCGTACGGGTATGCTTACCTAAGGTGACTGGTTTTATAGTTTGCAAACTTACAAACTCCAGCAGAAATTTTCAGTATGAAAACATCCGCCAGTACGCGTACCTAACCTGTCTCCTTCCCCAATACCGCATGCACACATATGCACGCACTTGATTTCCGGCACATGGATTTATACACGAATGTGCGAACACACTATATATGCTTATATTCATAGTTGGTTACGTAATCTCAACTCTACATTTCAATCATTGAAACATTCTTCTATAATGTTATAATAGTCGTTAGACATAAAGAATCGACTATCGTCATCAAAGCTATTTTCAAGATTGAAACGTCATCATGACTTTCGTCACGGGTAAAGATGAAAATGGTTAAAGCAAAAGCTTACCAACACATATTTCGAGAAAAAGATAGGAGAGTAAACTCGTCTCGAATTAACAATTTATGTATGTATGAAAACTATCATACTTATACGACTTTTGTCTCAAGAGTAGGAGATAGAGTAGATATACTTTTGAATGACAGATGAGTTCAAGTCTCCACATACCTTTTAGTCGGATGAAGTTCCACTGGTTCCTTGAGTAGTTCTTCGTCTTCGTAAGATAATCGCCATGGAGTCTGGAGCTCAACTATTCCTAACTATCCTAAACCGAGACTTAGTCATAATTATACTAGAAATCAACACATATAGTTTTGATCACTAATTAACATTGACAAACATGCTTGAGATAGCAACGCATGCGAGTTCGACCGAGCAATGCTCTAACAAGCATCATGGAAGATTTCTAGTATAAACTACAAACCTTGGTAGCAGTTGAAGCTGCACCGAACACAATATGCTTTATTAGAACATTTTAGCAGTTGTAGCAGTAGTACTCATCTCTTATTCATGGTTATTAGGTGTATGTCTAGTAGCTATATAAATGATTTTTAATGAATTTATTTGTGTCGTCAGTACGTTGATAGTTCTCATTTAGTATGTATTTACATACATTATAAGTTTGTGCCTTTTACCGCCGGTATGAAACAATAAAATTGATGTCATTACATACATGGATGGCATTTTTATCTTAAATCGATGTGTGAAATTATAGATATAAATTTAGAACTGATATATATATTTGAAACCGAAATCTCTCCGGTACAATATTGTACCAGTGTACCGGTCTCCGATCGAGATAAATCGGTATTTGATATTAACTACATGAATGATTGTTAACAGACCGCCTCTTCAAACTACACATCAAAACCGAATTCCATTTTTTCTCTCACAAATTTTTGGATGTGGTCCCGATGGGTCCCGCGGAAGACAGTAGGGGGTTCCATTTTATGGGTTTTGATGTGTCTGATTGTTTTTGTGTGGTTTAAATTCTTGGTTCACCAAGAATTTTTGTAACTACATTGGACTAGAACACCTCCAAGCCGGATGCATGAGCCGAGTCGAATCGAACATTTGAAAATGGAAAAAAAAAAAAGAAGAGTCAGACACCGAGTTACCAAGGCGTACGAGTCAGGATTTACACTCATAAATAGCCTACGATGATGTCAAATACCGGTTTCTCTGGTAATAAGTTCTGTACAAAAAATTGTCAAAAAGGGCGAAGAAGAAACTCAATCTCATAGAGTCATAGTTTCTGATTTCCTAGAAAACCCAAATCAAAGAAGAATCCTTCAGAAGACAGTTAATCACTTGGTCAATTAGCCGGAAAAAACAGAACCCTAGTTGTTATAACAAGACTCAAAAGAAGAATCAGAAGAGAATCAATTGGGAGATTTGTTGGATAAGGGAACGATGGATAAGCTAAACTCAGATATGGTATTAGAAACACTAAATCGATTACCCATCGAATCCGTTTTGCAATGCAGAAGAGTATGTGCAATCTGGCGAAATCTGTTGGGTAAACCCAAGACAGGTATGCTTTTCATAAATAACACTAGAAATTACTTTGATGGCTATGAACTTGACTATATAGAACAATTTCCAGAGATGGTCGTTACAAAGATAGGCAATGTATTAACTTTTGTTTATACCTTTGATTTGATCGGTTCTTGCAATGGTTTGGTATGTTATAGTACTTATTAGCGCAAATTCGATGTTGCTGTTATATACATTTTCAATCCCATCACTGGTGAACGAATTCGTGTTCCAGCGGAGAAATATTATGAGTGTGCTGGATTTGGTTATTGTCATTCCACCTGTGCGTACAAGGTTGTCAGGAGTTTGTACAAGGGAAATGGCAAGCATGGCGTCAAAGTTTACACTCTTGGCAATGGCAACGGGTGGGAAGACAAACCAGAAGAAATTTCCTATGCGTTCACGGGAACGGGCGTTTTTGCTAATGGGGCTGTGCATTGGTTAATAGATACTACAATATCTAAATGTGACATTGTGGCCTTTGATTTAGAAGATGAAACATTTCGGTGTTTGCCATCACCACTTTTTCATTTTACTTGCAATTCCTCTATCAATGTGACACTTGAAGGGGATCTGAGTTTGTGTCTACCTTACATAGAGCAAGGTGAACCTATGATGGATGGATGGGTATTCAAGAAGAAAAATATGAACAACTGCCGACTCAGTACTCGTTTGGCAGAGTGTACCTACATCAACTCTTTTACTTTGGATCAAGGTGTTCAGCAGAAAATTGGGTTATGTCTCAAAGTGCCAACTATTATCCCTAACAGAGAGTAAAATTCTACTATGGCAAAATGGCGTAATCTCTTGTTATGACATTAAAGCTACAACTGCAACGAAACTTTGGTGTACTGAAGGTGCAAAAGGGTATGTCCACGCAACTCCTCATATGAATACCCTTGTTTCGTTGAAAGATCTTGGAGAAGATCTTGTTGATGTTAAGAATTCCATCCGAAAAAGTTAGCTTAAATTGCTTAGTTGAATAACGAGTGTTCGCATTCGAGCATTTAAACTATTCTTCATTCTATATATATTCTTTCATGCTTTTAGTGTTATTCTTTTCCTAGAGATTTTTTTTATTGCCTTAGAAAGAGGCAATAAGGCCGTTTAAGCCACTCGAACTTGTCCATACTCAGTTTAGGTGCCTATTGACCTGTCAAGGTCTGTTGTCTGAATTTGATTCTGGGGTTGACTTTAATTTTGATTCTGATTTAGGATTTCTTTGTGTTTGAATTTTGTTCTTCTAATTCTACTTCACTGTGTGATAGGCACTCTGATTTTGGTACTGTTTGGAACCATTTTCTCCCATTGGCATGGGTTTGTGGCGTTTGTCACTTTTCAAGCCACATTGTGCAGTGGCACATTTAGATAGCCTATGTATTGATATTAACAGTCCTTCGGTTTCGCTTTATGCCTTTTAACTTCAAAAGAAAACAACATTATGTCAGTTTCTATGAGAAACTATCAAAAGGGCGAAGAAACTCAAAATCATATCAACTACGATGGTAATTAATCTGCTGCATTAGGATTTTATATGCTGAATTCACTGTAATTCAAAGAGCCAGAGTTAAGTCGGAAAATAGATCTCGATGATGTAACCACAGAAAGTAAGTAAATTTTTGTTATTTTTTTTCATATGTTTATGTATTTTGAAGTTTTGGGGGCTTGTTAATTTCGTGTTTTGTTTTAATTAATTTTGATCTTGTTGTATTTACCTGCTAAAGGAATCCAGAGGTCTCTTCCCTTTTCAGTTGGGCATCTTTGGATATAGAGCCAGCAAGATTCGCAACATGGTCCCTAGCTGTTCTGAGCTGTATTGGCAAGGAAGCCAGTGTTCTGAATGTAGAAGGATTAAATTCGCCAGGGCTGTGGAATGTTTCTTTAAACTTCCTAATCCTAATACTTTACAAGTTCTCTGCTGCCATGGTGGTTCAAGAGGGAACCCAGGGGTGTCAGGTTATGGTTTTATTGTCAGGACTGATATAGGGGCCTTTGTGTTTGCTGAATGTGGTGGTCTGGGTATAGCTACTAACTTCATTGTTGAAGTTATTGCTATTATAAAAGCTTTGGAGCAGGCTTTGGTCAATGGTCATTTTTGTCTTTTGGTACTATCTGACTCATCTGCAGTGCTTAAAGCTTTCGCAGCAAATAGACTTCCTTGGATAGTTCAGGCAAGATTGTTAACAATTTGTGATAAATTTCAGAACCTGAAGAAAATCAATTTCTTTGCTGATTGCTTAACAAAGAAAGGAGTGTTAGAGATGTAACTTTGGATTGATTTTGGTAATAAAGTTTTATTTTAGAGTAAAGATTACCAGTTCTGCTAATCAAGTATCACGCACAAACAGATCTTACCGAAACAACGCTTCAAACAAAGAGAGGACAAACATGGAAACTAACTCCTCATTTTCGTTCCTTTCGACATAAAAGTAAAAAAAAAAAGACATCGATCAGAAAATGGAGAGGAGAACAGCTTCACCAAGCACATGCCCTTCAACTGCTTCAATCAGTTTCTCCTTGGTGACCTTGTGACCAAGATGCATCAAATCATCCAAAGCATAAAGCTTGAATTCGAACCTGTGACCAGGTTCTGGCAACATAGGCACGCGCCAACCAGGAACCTTATGATCATTATTACCTTCCTGAATCTCACCATAATCATCACCACCACCTAATTCTTCAACTTTAATACCTGAGAATCCTTCAGGCAAACCTTTCAGTGAAGGTGGTATGTTAATAACAACCCAAGCAGTCCAAGGTATTACATCCGCATCAAGATCTTGAACAACCATGGCTAGACTTTTAGTACCATCTGGTACATTATACCATTCTAATGGTGGTGATGACAGTTTCTTTGCTGCGCCTTGTCCTTCTTCCGTATACTTCCTTGGTAATTTACCTTCATGAGCTATTGCTGATGACACTAACCTAAACTCATCACTTGCTGCCATTGAACCCTGAATAGTTGTTAAGATGAAGAGGATGTTTTGTTTTCTTGTTATCTCTGTATCTCTGCTTCTTGTATGGGTACGTATTTACGGATTTTTCATGGCTGTTTTCTTTTCTTTTTAATATCTGTGGTAACACATGTCAGTTGCTTTGTAGTTGACATGATTGTTTGAATTATGCAGAGGATTCTGTCTATGGCGACCTCAAAAGCAAGATATTCTACCACGTTTTAGGAAGCGATAGGCTATATGGTCATGACTCATGGGGCACGTACTCTGCCAGAATTTTCTGAAGTCAGATTTTTGGGACCACATGCATTTGAATCTCGTTCACGGCGTAACTGTTGTCGGCCGGGCCCGGGTCGGGTACCCTTTCTGCAATAAAAATAGGAAAAAAACCAAAAATACCCTGTGATGAGTAAGGAATGCAAGATAAAAACTGGGTTATTTAAAAAAAAAAAAAAGAAAAGAAAAAAAACTGAGTTACCTAATTCCTTGGATTTCGTGTGCGAGTGATGCCATTTGCTTGAGAAATGTTTAACGGAGTTTTTCAGACAAGTATAACATCGTTGATAAAATTGAGTTCTCCTAGCCTAAAGGAAAAGGGTTGGAGTCCTCTTATCTTGGCTCACTGCGGATTGAATTTTGCTATAAAATTCAGGCCTTTTATTTTTTTTTTAATGCAAGGAAATGTACTTTTATTATGTTAATGGTTTCTGGTCCGTTGATTTTTCAGATACAATGATAAATTTGGGGCATCAGAATCTTCAAGGTTAATGTAGTGGCATAAAACCACACACTACATCCTATGGTATAGAAGATGAGTTAAAACTAAGTCAAGATGTTCAACAAACATAGACACAAAGATATACGTAGTTCGGTATGATTACCTACGTCCACGGGGTGAAAGGATGAATGTTATTATTTCTTTTCTTCGATTACAAGGTGTTCTCTCCTTCTCAAATGGTGTAACTATCAAACTCTCAAATGTAGTGTCTTGTTTCTCTCTCTTTCAACCTGTCTCTCTCTCTCGACCAGCCCTTGTATTTATAGGCCAAGGTCGACATACAACAGAATTACAATGTTTGTCACATTACATCAGTTTAGATGTTCCCTATCAGGCATGTGTTGGCGCTCGCCCATCTTTCTGGTATGGTCGATAGAGTCTTGGTCTTTGATAGTTCTTCACTCGAGGCCGAGTCCTGATCGTCTGGTTGACACGATGTCACCCTTCTTTCTTATCGTCCCATTGTTTGACCAGCTCCGTTTGTCTGATCGAGTGCTTTTTGATCGTCCGTCCGACTTGTCAGAGGATAAGGGTCACGTCCCATCCGACAACTATAGGGCCATCACGTCCGACCCACGTGACACCTCGCTCTTTGCGCTATTTGGTTCTATCCTGTGCTTCGTCGCTCTTTCCTCTTCGGTGTATCATAGCTCAAGATCTTGCCACCTAGCCCTGTGGATTATCTACACCTACAATTAAGATGTTGAGTATATTACCCTTATTTAAATGGAGCGATTTTTAATCAAGCATAAAATCTATCAAATGGTCAGATTATCCCTTGACAATCTTTTCTCCAATTTAATCGGATATACCATACTTATTTTATCGATAGCTTTTGTGTTTCTATTTTTTTTCCTGAATAATTCCAACATGTACTACTTCAAATATGTTATTTTTGTAATTTGTTTTATTTTTATTTTGATTTACTTGATCACTCCATATAACCAATATTTGATTTTATTAATTCAAACCTTTTATTTTTGTCCGCGGATTGAATTTTGCTATAAAATTCAAACCTTTTATTTTTGTTAAATGCAAAGAAATGTACTTTTATTATGTTAATGGTTTCTAGTCCGTGAATTTTTCGGATATAATGATAAATTTGGGGCATCAGAATCTTCAAGGTTAAGATGTTGAGTATATTACCCTTGTTTAATTAAATGGAGCGATTATCCCTTGACAAATGGTCAGATTATCCCTTGACAATCTTTTTTCCAATTTAATCGGATATACCATACATATTTTATAGATAGCTTTTCTGTTTCTATTTTTTTTTGCCCGAATAATTCCAATATGTACTACTTCAAATATGTTATTTTTGTAATTTGTTTTATTTTTATTTTGATGTACTTGATCACTCCATATAACCAATATTTGATTTTATTAATTGAAAATAGAGGTTTATATATTTTTTTTTTATAAAAAGTTAAATAATTTCTAAGAATAATAATTTAAGAGGGGCATTTTTGAATTACCATTACAAATTAGGGGCAAACTCAAAATGCAAAGATCAGGTACAATATTTTCTTTAAATGCAAAGATTATGTACAATATTACTCCACTAAATCTTTACCCGTATATATCAGTAATATAAACTCCAACTTTTTCCCCTAAACCCTTGCCTCGGCCTTGTTACCTTTTCTTCTTCCTCCTCCTTTTTCAATTTAATCATATTTTGATTTTGTAAAATTTTGGTTTCTGCGAATGATATAGGAGTTGATATTTTGTTATGAGATCATGTTGATTTAAGTGTAATTTTTTTTGATTGACGGTATTAATTATGAAGGTTAAAATATTACAGTGGCATGGTGTAGCTTCCTGGACATGGGATGCACAAGATGAGACATGTGGTATATGTAGGATGCCCTTCGATGGCTGTTGCTCTGATTGTGAACGCCCTGGAGATGACTGCCCTCTAATTTGGGGTGCATGCGACCACGCATTTCATCTCCATTGCATCTTAAAATGGGTCAACTCACAAACATCTCAAGCAAATTGCCCTATCTGCCGCAGGGAGTGGCAATTCAAATAGCAAGGTAATGTAGTACATTACATGCCTCCTCTTGCTTTTCATCATTTTTCCGGTCAGAAATTCCAGACTATGAAACATTTTGTTGCTGAGGTTATGAAAATGTGATAAAGTGAAGTGACAAGAGTAATTGACCCAATGAATCAAACATTTTTCATTATGCATTGCAAATCATGCATTTATTACAAACAAATACGACACGAAAGAAAGATCTGCAGAGAAAAAGTACAACATATTGTATTTTTGTTCTTATTTTTCGATGGAAATGGATGGATGGATTGCTAAGATTAACATCTGCTTCTTCATTTCTTGTCATTCATTCCGATTGTATTCTTCACAGTCTCCACTGCACCTTGTGCTGTTTTAGTCACAGTGTCAGCTGCACCTAGTGCTGTGTTCTTCATTGTTGTCCCAGTCTGCATAATATTTACACCATAATTATGCTCCATTCTCAACAAATCAAAAATCAATCAGTAGAATTCAGTATGCTTTGATTAACTTGTGTACGTTGAATGTAAAAAAGACATTAACTTACCTTTTCAAGGAATCCAGGGGTCTTTTCTTCTTCCGGCTTGGCAGCTTTGGATACAGAGTCAGCTGCATTGGCAACATGCTGCCTAGCTGTTTGAGCTGTATCGTCAATAAGG
This sequence comes from Papaver somniferum, assembly GCF_003573695.1. NCBI lineage: Eukaryota > Viridiplantae > Streptophyta > Magnoliopsida > Ranunculales > Papaveraceae > Papaver > Papaver somniferum. The sequence continues at coordinate 1,103,754 of NW_020622270.1, read as the reverse complement.
ACACGAGAGGCCTCTTCCTTTTTCTGTTGGGCAGTATTGGTTGTAGTGTTAGCTGCATCTGCTACATAGTCTCTAGTTGCTTTAGCTGCATCGGCAACATGTTCCCCAGCTGTGTTAGCTGTGTTCTTAGCGGATTCAACGGCCGCACTCTGATTGGTAGACATCTTCGCACTCTTGAAATGAAAGGAAATAGATTTACTAGCTAGATGAGAAACTGAACTTCAAATTGGTGGTTGTATAATAAGATGAAGAGATTGTTTTTTGTACTTGATATCTTTCCCTCTCTTCTTGTATGGGGTGTATTTATAGATTTTGAATCATACACCTGTACGGCTACTTCTTTTATTTAATATTTTTTTTTTTGGACATGTCATTTGCTTTGTGGTTTTTCTAGTAACAAGTCATGTTCAAAACAAAAATGGAAGATGGTCGGCATTGATATGATGCAGAGGATTCTTTATAATCTACCATTTTATGGTCATGACTCACCTAAAGGCTTTTCTTTTATAAGAATTCTTTTTGTTTTTGAAGATACATGCCAAGTGCCGTCGGCAGCGGTTGTTCCTAGGAGGAAAATTGGTTACAATAATATTTTTTTTGGTTTAAGGTCATGATTCGGATGGGCACGTGCCCTACCTAGTACCTTCAGGTCTTGGGACCAAAGGCATTTGAAGAGAACGATTTTTTGGGACCATGGTTTTGTTGGGACCATGGTTCTATTAGGCCACCTACCCTACAATGTTAAGGGATGTCCTAAAATCAGATGAGATTACTAATTTGGCCCTTATCCTAATTAAATTAATCCTAACTTAATAACTACATCTAACTTAATCAAAAAGAAAAACCTAAATATAATCCTAATCTAACCTAGCCGCACAAAAAAAAAAAAAACAGTTTTGAGGAACTGTTCTCCTCTTCTTCTTTCCTCTTCCCCCATTTCAACATCGTCTTCATCGATTAATCGTTGATTCATATAATTTTCATCGTCGATTAATCAATCGACTATTAAGAATGGTTCTTCGAAAGAAAACCAATAGACTCTCAGGAACAGGTCCCCCATTAGGACATCTAGCAAATCAGCCAAGTGATTTTGAGATTCATAAAGAAGTGGAAGAGCCAAGTGAATCCATAATCCAATATAATAGACGCAGTAAGAAGCCCGATTCTTCCATGGGACCGATTCGCAAGTATTTTCCAACAAACCCATACTTCTAATTTGATTGAATAGAAATCATCAAAATAGGGTTCGAACGGGAGTTACAGTGCGTTGTTCGGTTAGGACGAATTTCTAGAAAACCCTAGTTTGTTAACCGAACTTCCTGAAAGGAAGAACACGAAGAACAGTTCGGTTTTATAGGATTCAAAACCAGGTCACCGAACTGCCAGTTCGGTTAGTTCGCAAAAAAACCTAAAACTTTTTTCTAACCGAACTTCACCAGTTTTGCAACAATTTTTTTTCCACTTGTAACCGAACTTTGCAATTTTTCCCGCTATTTTAAGTTTTTGTTTAACCGAACTGAGCTATCTTGTTCGGTCGGTTTGCATAATATTCTAAAACTATTTAGTAACCGAACTTTACCAAAAAAAAAAACAAATTTCAATATAACCGAACTATGCTATTTTTCCCTATATGTTGAGTTTCAATTTAACCGAACTTGTCCAACTATGTTGTGTTGCATACATGTGGAGTTCGGTTTATTCGCAAAAAACCTTGACAAACCGAACTCTTCACTATTAGTTACCAATGTTGAGTTCGGTTTATTCGCAAAAAACCTTGACAAAACGAACTCTTCAGTATTTGCACACATGTGGAGTTCGGTTTGATCGCAAAAAACCTTGACAAACCGAACTCTTTACTATTAGTGACCAATGTTGAGTTCGGTTTATTCGCAAAAAACCTTGACAAACTGAACTCTTCTGTATTTGCACACATGTGGAGTTCGGTGTGTTCGCAAAAAAACTATTCAAACCGAACCTTACGCTGAGAACCCTTATGTTGCATCTGATTTAGTCAATCATTTATCGGTTAATCTAATATATTTTGTTTTCTTGATTAGAGGAAAACAACCTTTACTGGAAGATCTGAGAACTCCTACGCCTCGAGGCAAAGTACATTGTGGTGCCGGTAAGCGTGGAACCAAAAATGCCAAGTATGGAGGTGGGTCATTACCGGGCGTTGTCATCCAAGATGGTGTCAATAGAGATAATGTTGGCAACGTAAGCCAACAAGTTAATGAAGAGATTGTGGAAGAGATGGGCAGTCAAGAACATAATCAAGGTGGAGAAGATGAACCAGTTCAAGGAGGAGGAAATGAGGGTGGCGATTATGAGGGTGAAAAAGATGAGGAAGATGGAGACAAGGATGGAGATAAGGATGATGATGGATCAGAGGAGGACTCGGATGAAGAGGAAGAAGAAGAAGAACAAGCATACATAGTGGTAAAAAGACCTAGAAAGACGCCTAAAAATCCTTGTTCTAGATATTCATACATTCCTCATAAGGATTTGTGTTTGCCGCCAAAGAATCCAACATATGGTACTCCAAGAGATGGCGGGGAGGTATTGATGGGCTACAAAAACTCATGGGCTGCCAAGATCTTTGCGACAAAGGTATGGTTCAATCTTAACCATCAAGATTTAGATTTCTCAGTCATTTTATTATATTTTGACATATATTGTTCTTTTCTATATATATTAGTAGATAAGATATGATGTTGTTTTTTTAGGATCATAAAAATGTTGTTCGTGTTTTGAAACGTCAAAAGAACAAGGTACGGAATATGGAAAATGAGTGTGATGAGATCTGCTTGGAGGTATTTGATTGTGTACTATGGAACGGGATACAACATGTGCACCAAAAATTTGATGTTGTCATTGTTACTGCATTTGCCGAGAGGGCTTATAAAGAAACGGATACCTTTCATCTACCTTTTGGTGAGATGACAATAACTCCGGATGATTTTTTTAGAATCACATCCCTACCAATTACAGGAACAAGTGTTCGAGATGGCTACGATCCCTCGATGAGTTATGAAGTTCTTGAAAAACTAGTCGAAAGGTGTCTAGGATGGAGCGATAAAAAGGAACAATGTGAGTTTAGGCGAGCTAACAAAGAGCCTAAGGAAGGCGATGAGTATAATGAGTTTGAGGAAGAACGCACGTACAAGAAGAAGGTGAAAAAAATCAATCTCAAAACCTTGTTTGATGAGTTTTCAGGGACGAAAGATTTGGTTGCTCAAGGAAAGTTGGTGATGACAGAGGAGAAGACTAAGCACCATGTGGATGCTTATTTATTGTATCAACTTGGAACCATATTCTTCCCTGACACTTTAGGCCACGTGGTAAATGCTCATTACCTCCAGCTATTGGACCCCTTGGATGAGTTTAACAACTACTCTTGGGTTATTGCGGTTCTTTCATTCGTTCAAGTGGAACTCAGAAAAGTTTCGAGGCTTAAGAGTGTTTTTTTTTAGGCTTATACACCCTTGTTCAGGTACCCAATTAAATTATCCTTTGTGTGTTTGAATATATAAGTGAATGAATGTATATTGTTACTAATCATATTGTGAATGTATTATTTTTTGCCTCTTCTCATAGGTTTGGGTGTACGACCACTTCCCTAAACTACAATTGTCTCATGCTCGCACTCCTTGGCCTTATGGGAAGCCTACAGCTGGTAAATATGAATTTATGAACTCACGGGAAAAGAATAAGGAAAAAAAGGTGTTGGAGTTGAGGGAGACATTGGATAAGTTAACAGTGGAAGATGTGGTTTTCCATCCTTACAGCATTGCATCAGATAAAGACGAGGAGGATGTTGATGTTATTAATTTCTCACCTGTTACGGGTTATAATGGACCGTTGTTTCATCCTGGGGGGTGTACAATGTATAATCCTCGAAGAGTACTTAGACAACTTTCTTGTGTCCAAAGTGTCCCACAAGTGGAAAACTTCACCTTCAAGGTAAAGAAGGTCGGAACTAAGAACATTGAGAAGAATTTCATCCCCAAATACGATCTTGCTCCATCAGTGGACCAATGGAAGAACTTTGGGGATTATCTTGTTCTAGTCGAAGAGTTATAAGATTCGTTTGATGAGCCAAATGCCGCTGACGATGGATATATGGAATGGTATGAACATTTTTCTCATCCTCGTGTAATAAATAGTGTCCAACAATCCCGTGCTGATAAAGCAAAAGCGACGGCAACGGAGAAAGAGGCTCAGAAGATTATGAAGTATACCCCCATGTGGGGTTATGAGGCCTTGATCTTGTGGAATTCGGCGGTAAGATATTTACTCTTAATTTTTTTTTTTCAAAATGTTATAAAGTATTGGAAAATGATAGTTACTTATGTTTTTGATGAGAAAAGGTGAAGGCAAGTGCTAAATTGTTGAAGAAAATGATGGAAAAAATCCGGAGTGGAGAGTCGATGGACACTCGAGAACAAACAGACCTCTACAACCAAATAACTAATATTTTTAATCCCAACCTTGTCGATACAAGCCAGGTTGATCCAAGCCAGACCATGCCGTCGAAGAGGAGTCGCCGAGAAGGGGAAGGTTCAAGTCGGATGGTTCAACAACAAAGCAGTGGAGATGACACTCCTAGTGACGAAGGACGACCTAAAGCTCCTAAACGCAAGAAAAGTTTCTCGTACTAGTCGTGGTAAATGAGTGATTGCAACAATTAGTACTTTGTTTTCTTATGTTTGGAAGACTTTTTTTATTGCTGATTTGGTAGTTTGTTTCCTTATGTTTGGAAGACTTTTTTTTTGCGGATTTGATAGTTTGTTTTCTTATGTTTGCTTCCGACATTTAGTTATATGGATTACTAAATGAATTTCATAATTTGGTTTTTAATTTGTGTTTTAAGGGATTAGTTTGGCTATTTGACTCATATGTGTTTCGTTAAATTCAAATTTTTAAGAAATTATTAGTTAGTTTGGCTATTTGACTCATATATGTTCCATTAAACTCAAATTTTTAAAGAAATTATTAGGAAGTTCGGTTAGTTGATTAAATTTGGTAAATAACCAAACTTGATAAACAAAAAGTTCGGTTGTTTCGCAGATTTAATCAACTAACCGAACTCAGTAAAAACAAATTTCAAAAGTTACATTGTAATGTTCGGTTACCTGGTATTATTTCGCAGGTAACCGAACTTTGTTGTTTGGTTACTGATGTAGTTTTTAAGTGGTAGTAAAGTTCGTTCAACTCGGACTTGATAAGATTGTGTTCTAAACTTAAAATAAAAATAGAAAATATATATACAAAAGGTTTGTCACAATGTCGAGAGAGACTGAGACTCAGGATTCCACCAAATTCCATTCATGCGACTCAAATAATAATTCCAATCAATTATAGTTCAAATAATAAAAATATGGACTCTTCTTCTTTGCCAAAAATATATTTTTGAAAAGTAATGATTGTAAATCAAAAGCATGATGTATCAAAAATACATAGACCAAGCATACACCATCAAACGAAATCACACCCATTCAATAAAAATCATAAATCGATTAAAAATCAATGCAAATAGTCATAAAAGAATTATTAGAATTACCACATGCGTGAAATAGGGCTTCCTCCGTCATACCAGTATTGGGGTTTAGCTACTCACATTAATCACTTGCTCAAAATACATTTTTATAGCTCAAAAGTTGATTAAAAGAGTGAAAAGAATAAAATCAGTGAATCTGCGACCCACAGAAGGCGTCCAGAAAAGAACGATAAAACTGAAGTGCTTCTGTTGCTGTTGTTTTAAGACTGTCCAGCGTCTGTCCTTGTCACTGTAGAAGAACGACTGTCTGTGAGAGTCTGTTCTTCGTGCTCTTCAATGGCAGCAGCAGCAGAGACGGGCTTCCTGTAATCTCTGATTCTCGCCTCCTGAGCTCTCCTCTCGACCCCAAACTCCTCGTTCCTTTTCTTAGGACTCTCAGCAACCTATTTATACACCACAGGACGATTAAATCTCTCCCAAATCGCTTTGAAATCTCTTCTTTCCTTCCTTGGCAGTCACGACAATAATTCCTTCCATAAATTGTTTCACACGTTTCTGAGCTTTCCCACTTATCTCAAACTCTTCCATAGATATGTATGTATCTTTGGAAAGAGCTTTAGGTCTTTATTCTCTCTGAATTTCCTAAAACAAATCCACATAGCCGTATATCCTTATTCACCTCTGTTTCCCTTTTCCAGCCATTCCAGCCCAATTCGATCGATCCAATTGCTTCTAGTAAACTTGTCTAGCCATGAGAAGTCCATCCCAATCAATTTTCGGTGTTGAATCTCTTTAAAACTTCCCAAATCTTCACGTCCAAAATCTGCAGACGTGAAGTCTCTTTTCCCGCCAAATATTTTTGATTCAAATCGTGAAGAAGGTGGGTGTCCCCCTATCCTGTGCTGTTCTCCCTTTAGCAGCTGCCTGGAAATAGGTCAACCCTTAGTAATTAGGTTACCCCTTATCCAAAGTGAGAGCGCAAAAACCACTTTTTTTAGCCAATTTCGCCGCAAAAGCTTATTTCTCCAAAAATACCTACAGGGACATAAAAAGCCATAATAAATATAAAATCGAGCACTAATAATATATACAATTGAGATTATATAAGACACATAAATGCGTCTATCAAATACCCCCAAACTTATTATTTGCTAGTCCTCGAGCAAATCAAATAGAAAATAAAATCCTAACTCACTGTCGCAGGCATCGTCGATTGCATTTAGCGTATACAATAAGCCTTTAAACTCCTAGGTGTCCCTAGTGGCCGAGTTATAGTCTCGGGAGGGCTTATAAGAGATATACCCACAAAACCTTTACTCCAGACCTTAGCTATCTACGCAGAACCTTGGAAGGCACTAAAGAATCTCCTTGGTTGGCATACTTATTGACTACAGGAGGAAGTACCCTGATGCGAAATTCCAATTGATGTACACGAGTTTGCGCTCAAGCATACTAAAATTCATATAAAGTGACAGAGCTCTACTCTGATAGTTGCACTATGGACATCAATATCCGGAGTCAAAACTAATCACATGGATAGATCAAGAAGATGGATATAGAAAAACATAGATGGTTTTGATGTTTACTAGGTCAACACAACTGGCATATACAAGGGTACCAGTGGTCGACTTTATTGAATTTATTCCTTTTGGTCAAATGGTCTGGTCTCAATTTTTTATTTTTTTTCATAATAATTTTTTTTTCAACTTTTTTTTTGGTAACTACCATTTTTTTTTGTATCTTAATCACTCTAATTCACCCTAGCATTGGTAACAACTTGAATCGTGAGCCATACCTAATCACTTAGTGAAACATTGTTTAAAAACAAAACAAAATAAAAATAGAAGTGAAAAGGACTCAACGAGATATGGTGAAACTATCATGTTATTTCTAACACCTGAGCTCTGTGTTTTTATGAATAGACTCTTCTAGATGTTTCCATCTAATCAGATTGGTTCCTCAACTCCTACGATCAAAATGCTTCCATCCACTTAGATTAGTTAGTGCAATCCTCAATAGGCATAAATTTCTAGGTTCTGGAGTTTATTTATTCATACTGCAACTAAAAAGTTTCTCCCATACCCCCAAACTTAAATCTAACATTGTCCTCAATGTTCTAAAGATAAAATTAAAAGCATGAACAAGGAGAAACTGTTACCATTTGAAGCAAAAGAGATAAGGAAAGATATTACCGTGTCGCATGAATGTTGGGTTACCTCCAAAGAAGTGCTAAGTTTAAATTCTTCAGCCAGACTTAGGAAAGATTAGTCACCTCATAGAATCATAAAGTAATAGCCGAAATTTCTGTGGGTCATCAAAACCAAATAGAGCTATCACAAAAAAAAGGAATCTGCAACCTGTCAAGAAAATAAACAAATAAAGCACACCCTTGTCTAGTTTCCTGTTTAAGACAACTACATCTAGCTGTGGTTCAGGTTCAGGTTCTATAACTGGGTCCAAATAAAATATTTCCATGGGTTGGAATTCCTCAAAGATAAGATCCGGTTTAGGTATCAGAGTCTGAAGAAACTCAAGTAAAAATTTAAAAGCACATAATAATAACCTGAATAATTGAGGATCCTTAAAGTCAATCAGTTTTGACTCACACAATCGACCACGATGAAACTGGTGGTCAATCTTAAGAAAATGTATCGACCCTAATCTCTTAAAGTAATTAGGTTTAGTCTCAAAACTAAATAATTGACACATCTGAAATTTATATGTTCCCACAATTGGTTGAAAAATATTTGGTGGGAAAACAAAGTCGATCTTAGTATCATAGCCTGGTCTAACCTCATCAACCAGAGGATGGGTTTCTAACAACTGAAATTCCTTATGGACATCACTAGGTTCAGGAAAACGTGTATGAAGATAATCTTGCAAAATGGTTGAGGCACATGGAGAATGATAATCACCCCCAAACTTAGAGTTTTGGGTATCTCTAGATAGACTAGCTACAATTTCCTTAATTTCTAGATCGTTGGAATCCTGAAAATAGTCAATTGCTTCTTCTAGGTTATACTCAAGTGACACATCCTCACCCATATTTAATAGTTGTACGAGTTCATTCTCTTCGTCTAAGACCATTGTTTCTAAATAGCTAGACTCTAAAACGATATTCTCAGAATAAACTCGTTCCTCTAAACCATTATCGACTTCGTAATCAAAAGGAAATACTACATCATCTAAAGAAGTGGTATCTCTAATCAAATCCTCGTCCTTTTGAATAGGTGAATAATCATTAAAATTATCGGGATCTGAACCAGAAATAACACTATCATCATAAAGTTCATTTGGAGTAACAAATTCCTGATCACTATGCCTACATATTTCAAATTCTTCATCAACACTATCCTCGTCATAATCATCATAATAACATGAAAATGGTTGAACCTCATCTAAAAAATTAGTGTTACCAATTCTAACCTCGGCATCTTGATTATGCAAATAACTATCCTCATTTTCAAGGGTACTATTGGAAACACTATATTGGAAATTAAGACTATCTTGAGCAGTTCTGTTCTGGGCCTCTAATAAAAGCTTTTGAATCGAATCACATGACTTCCTTATGGTATCGTGTATAAAAAGTTCACTCATGGGTGCATTTTGTTTATTCATTTCTAACACAAACCTATTTGTATTCTCAGTTAATTGTTTGAGAGACTCTTCTAGAGGAAGAACAAGTTCAGAAGGATCATCATAGGGACTAGTTTTCAACATTTTCATTATATTGTCCAAAGACGAGGAACTAGTACTATAATAATCCTTATTTTCTTGCTCGTATGACCGGTGTGTGTGTGTATAGTAATTGGGCTCACCATGGTATGAGCTGTAACCTTGAAAAGGTTGATGTTCCCAATCACTATTCACACTATGGTTAAAATTGTAACGTCCATTTTGAAACTCAGTCGGATATTCGTTGTATTGGCTATTGTGATACCAGTTCGACATTCTTTTGCAGGGGTGTGAGTTATCACAAAATAAAACCCACTGACAGGGGATTCGTGGGTGGATAGAGTCTTACCTCCCGTACCAGACGGGCGATGAACCGTTGAAGTCGACTCAGGCCACCGACTCCGATGTTAGTGTACGAACCCGAGGGGACGAGACAGTATCGTAACTGTCGTCCTTCCCTGCAAACAGTTGATATTTAATTTTGACCCTTCCTTAGGGTTTAAAAATAATGTCCAAGAATGTCCAAAAAGTCCAAAAATACAAATGTCCCAAAAAGGAAAAGAAAAATTACAAAAATAATACCCTATTTACAGTTTTTAAAAATAAAACAAAATAAATATATACAAAATCTTCTTCTTCACTCCTTTCGGATTCCTCTTTTCTTTCCTTCTTTGGCGATGCTTTCCTTTTATAACACTTTTTCTTCCCTTGTAGCTTCGCTCCAAATCTGAAAAGAATCGAAAATACTAAAACACGTAAAAAAGAACAAAAAATAATAAAAATAAAAAGAAACCTAAAATAAATCTAAATACAAGTCCGCGTCGGCGACGCCAAAAATTGATGTAGTTTTTAAGTGGTAGTAAAGTTCGTTCAACTCGGACTTGATAAGATTGGGTTTTAAACTTAAAATAAAAATAGAAAATATATATACAAAAGGTTTGTCACAATGTCGAGAGAGACTGAGACTCAGGATTCCACCAAATTCCATTCATGCGACTCAAATAATAATTCCAATCAATTATAGTTCAAATAATAAAAATATGGACTCTTCTTCTTTGCCAAAAATAGATTTTTGAAAAGTAATGATTGTAAATCAAAAGCATGATGTATCAAAAATACATAGACCAAGCATACACCATCAAACGAAATCACACCCATTCAATAAAAATCATAAATCGATTAAAAATCAATGCAAATAGTCATAAAAGAATTATTAGAATTACCACATGTGTGAAATAGGGCTTCCTTCGTCATCCCAGTGTTGGGGTTTAGCTACTCACATTAATCACTTGCTCAAAATACATGTTTATAGCTCAAAAGTTGATTAAAAGAGTGAAAAGAATAAAATCAGTGAATCTGCGACCCACAGAAGGCGTCCAGAAAAGAATGATAAAACTGAAGTGCTTCTGTTGCTGTTGTTTTAAGACTGTCCTGCGTCTGTCCTTGTCATTGTAGAAGAACGACTGTCTGTGAGAGTCTGTTGTTCGTGTTTTTCGTGCTCTTCAATGGCAGCAGCAGCAGCAGAGACGGGCTTCCTGTAATCTTTGATTCTCGCCTTCTGAGCTCTCCTCTCGACCCCAAACTCCTCGTTCCTTTTCTTAGGACTCTCATTAACCTATTTATACACCACAGGACAATTAAATCTCTCCCAAATCGCTTCGAAATCTCTTCTTTCCTTCCTTGACAGTCACGACAATAATTCCTTCCATAAATTGTTTCACGCGTTTCTGAGCTTTCCCACTTATCTCAAACTCTTATTTAGATATGTATATGTATCTTTGGAAAGAGTTTTAGGTATTTATTCTCTCTGAATTTTCTAAAACAAATCCACATAGCCGAATTTCCTTATTCACCTATGTTTCCCTTTTCCGGTCATTCCATCCCAATTCGATCGATCCAATTGCTTCTAGTAAACTTGTCTAGCCATGAGAAGTCCATCCCAATCAATTTTCGGTGTTGAATCTCTTTAAAACTGCCCAAAGATTCACGTCCAAAATCTGCAGACGTGAAGTCTCTTTTTCCGCCAAATCTTTTTGATTCAAATCGTGAAGAAGGTTGGTGTCCCCCTATCCTGTGTTGTTCTCCCTTTAGCAGCTGCCTGGAAATAGGTCAACCCTTAGTAATTAGGTTACCCCTTATCCAAAGTGAGAGCGCAAAAACCACTTTTTTAGCCAATTTCGCCGCAAAAGATTATTTCTCCAAAGATACCTACAGGGACATAAAAAGTCATAATAAATATAAAATCGAGCACTAATAATATATACAATTGATATTATATAAGACACATAAATGCGTCTATCAGTTACCTGCGAAATAATACCAGGTAACTGAACTATGGAGCTCAAAAATGAGTGAAAATTTTTCTAAGTTCGGTTACCTGCAAAATAATACCAGGTAACCGAACATTACACTGTAACTTTTGAAATATTGTTGTTGCTTAGTTCGGTTAGTTGACCAAATCTGCGAAACAACCGAACTTTTAGACTGCCATGTTCGGTTTTGTCTATGCATATCCTATGTAACCGAACTCTGTATTTTGAAATTTGAATGACACAAATTTTAAGTAACGGCTATTTTTCTTGCCCTTATACACCTCTTTGGTTATAAATATGTGTCTCATAGTTAACATTTTGTCTCAAATTCTTCTAAAAATGGCAGCTAATAGTGCTAAATTTACTCTAGATGAAGATCTCTCTCTTTGCAGAAACTACAAACTATACTATCCAAAGAGGGGTGAATAACGAAGAATGAATGGTATTATGAGTCAAAGTTATTGGGGAAAAATTCATGAGCAATTTTGCTCCGACACAGGAAACCCTCATAACCGTGATCATATAGCTTTGTTACTTCGATTTGATAAGATTAAAGAGAGAGTTGTGGAATTTATGGCTTTTTTCCGCATTGTAAGACGGTATCGACTTAGGGGTGAAAGGCGAGGAAATTATTTTAACAACAAAAAATGAATGGCGAAGATGGAAGACAAAGAATTTCAAATATGAAGATCATTTCCGCATCTTTGTGCACTTTTACGGAACGCGTTTCGGATGTTAAATGTTATGAAATTTTAGTTTTAGTATCACCCACAACTTTTATTTGTTATTTTGGTGTTGTATTTTAATTAATTATTGAACTTTTAAGTACCCGAATTAGTGAAAATTCTCTGTCCATAAGAAGTTCGGTTTGTTCGTTATTTTGCGGGATCAACCGACCTGATAGTTCGGTAGTATCTCACCACCATAAATTTAATAGGTAACCGAACCTATCACTGTAAACCAAGAGTGACATTTTGTATAAAAGAAAATTATGCAAACACACTATAATACACCCCAAATTCCAAAAAACACAATCTTTAATTCTTATGATGATGTTCAAAGCATACATATTCTAGCTAAGGGTACATTTAATTATCCCCAAGAGAAATTGAACCTTCGTGTATAATTTTGTCTGATTCCTCCAAAGCTTTCCACACATGTTATGTTCATACATAATGCACCAACCCAACATTGTGTCGGGGTTAAATCCATTCCAATAAGAGCATCCGCATATCGGAGGCAACGGATAATTGTCTTCTAACCGAAGGCCTATAAAATGGTTGTGGTTAACGAGCGCAATCACCACTCTCCTACGTCTAAGTTTCTCGACACATATGGTTTTTTTGGGAGTGTATGTGAAACTAGCACCTTTTGAGAAATAGTGAACCACGCAATTGAATGCGTCGGCGATTAAGTGCTCGCATATCGTCATGGCCATCCAATGATCACTTGTGATTTAATGGGCCCCGTGGAGACGCATTTGAAACCTAACAAATTGAATATTGTGACTAGCATCACCATCGGACAACATTGTCTTGTAAAATTCCGGTTTCTCCTTTAGCTTCATCAACATCCTTTGACGGACATAAGTGATTTGATAATCATCATATAGCTTGGCACCTTGAGTGAAAGGCCCTATTTGTTGTACGACTACATGGAAACCGAAATTACCATCCGAAGGGACGTCATGGGTGGATATGACGTAATCTCTAATGTAAGGAGGTAGCTCTTCCAAGTACCTTTTATCATCAAGAGGTGGTGTATCAATTGGAGCCTTTAGATTCACGTCTCGTTGACTTGGTTGGCTCGGTTCTGACGGAGTAGGTTGAGAGTGTAACTTCGGTCCTTTTCTCTTCATATCCCGTTCACTTGACTCGCCTTTTTCAATAATTTTCCTTCCCCTTCTCTTAGAATCTTCTTGGTACTTCGCCGCGGTATACTCATGCCCCGAAGGATCTCTAGTAAAAGGAGTAATTTCACTTTTCCTTTTAGCCAACACCTTTGCATATTCTCTAACTTGTTTTTTTGTTTCTTTGGTTTTTGGCCTACCTTTTCCCTTGCCTTTATCCGGTTCTTGCACATTCTCCGAAGTATGCAGAAAAACGATTGGCCGCATGTCATCCCAAAAGATTTTCCTTTCGAGTTTGTTCATGTTCCGGTACATTTCGATAACCGCTCTTCCCATTTCATTGTCACCGACATCGCCCTTTGGAGGAGGGACAAAACTTAATTGTTGTCAATGTGGATCAATATCGCTTAAAGGGATTATGTCATGTTCATACTTAGCTATCATGTGGCGACAAGGGAGTCCCATAGACTTCATCATGTTGCAAACACACACCTCGTCCGGCTTGGTTCCCCATATGTCAATCAAATTCACCAAAACCATTAACCTCTTGATGCAAGCATGTGAAACATTATAGTGGAGTCCCTTAAACAACCGAAGGTCCGCCATTTTCTTGATGTTACCACCTTTGTCTACAATCTTTGTGTACTTCATGATGCGGCTTTTTTGGAACTTCTCTTTAATTCTCTCAATATCGCGTTTGAAGTAACTCTCCATTGCGTTAAACACAACCACAAAATTATCGGCACATCCTAAGAGATTTTTCTTCAACCGGTGGTGAGCCGATTCTACCAAACTTGTCGCTTGATTCCCAAAGTGTTTATAGTTGTTGGTAAAAGCATAAACGAAGCGCTCTTTGTGCGGTTCCAACCATTGCTCCACCACA